>NC_063372.1:3705649-3724092 GCF_021869965.1 Rhincodon typus
ATAGATCCTTTCATTTTCCTGGTTCAATTCCACACTGATAATTCATTTACAAGCTGAGTCTCCATCTGTGCTGAGTTGCTAATCTCCTGTAAGCCACAGAAGTACTCAGGCAGTTGTAGCTGTAAATGGCTCTGTTTGCTCAGGCACTGTCCCTCTCCCTTTTGAAATCACTGTTATCACCCCCAACCTGCCAAAAATTACAAATGAAACTCTATTCTCACTGCAAAATACCTCCACTTCCTTATTCTACTCCAAAGTCCTTGAATTTGCTTTCATCTCCCAAACCTGGAACTTGGTGTTTGAATCCCTCCAATCAGCTCTTTGCAGATACAACAGCACTGAAATCAGTCAACCCAAAATCACCCATGACATTCTCTGTGCCTGTTAATATGATGCACCGTTAAGTGGGGCCAACATATTAATTGATGCTACCTGTGTTAAGTATTAACTCACCAGAAGGTGGAGCTCACGCTGCAAGTCTACTGATCTAAATTCAACTACAGGCAAAATGTTTCACTCAGCATTGACAAACAGATTAAGATAAAGTGCTTTGTTGTTCTTTGGACATAAACAGAAGAATCAGAAATAGGAGAGAGAGTCAAAATTATGGACAGTAAGAAAAAACTAAGCGAGTGATATAAAATTAAAGATAAGGACTAGAATACTATGCCAGAGGAGGAACAGGATCAAGGCTTGCAATTCCAGACCTTGAGATCCTAAGGTTTTGGGTTCAATCTTGTATTTGTACATATAAAGCTATTATCATGATTCGTCATGTGTTTACAGGGTTTTCTTTCAGTAACATTTACAGTCAGCATATTTAGAATCACAGAAATGTTACAGTACAGAAAGAGGCTATCTGGCCCATTGTGTCTACGACAGCTCTCCAAAGGAGCAGCTCATTTAATGAAAATCTGATTAGATCTGGACGGAGTGCTGTCATGCATGTCCATCCACTTTTCCAATCCAGTCCCACAGGAATCAGTGACTCTTTACCCGCCAGCTATACTTTTAACAGGTTGAAAAAGTGTCATCAACTGCATTATACACATTCAGTCAGTGTCATATTTGGGCCCATCTACCAAACTTTAACAGGCCATAGAAGGATATCCACCATTAGGATCATAGCACAAAAATTAGCAGTTGTTTGTGTTTTGAGCAATTTGAAAAAACGTATTGTAACATTCTCTCCACTCTCCAGCAGCCGGAAACAATGCCCAGTCTCTAAAGAAATTAGGTGGGTAGGAAAGAGATTTACTAGAATGATTCTAGGGCTGATAGGTACAGTTACATGGAAAGACTGAAAGATCTGGGAAGTTTAAAAGAGGAGATTTGGTAAAGGTTTTTAAATCTGTTTCCAATGGCTAAAGGCCAGTAACCAGAAGGCACCAATTTAAGGCGATTGGCAGAACAACCAGTGGCTGCATTGAGTGACTTGAATTTGGAATGTAGGTGCATACAGATTCATCAGTAGTCTGCAAAAGAGAACTTAAATAAGTAAGGAGAACTTGAATAAGTAAGAAGAACTACACAATCTTTGCTGACTTCTATTCTTCAAATGAAACAGGCAACACAATCAATAATCTTCCAAATATCTGTCCTTTCACCACCTCTGGTTCTGTCATTTCAACTTGATGCACACAGCAGTCTTCTGCCATCGCAACCATCAATAATCCAGAAAATAGCTGCAGCAGCACTGTACCCAATTCTGCCCCCTCAGTTTTCCACACAGTTTGCAGTCTACAATAGCTCCCATCAATGAACAAGAAAATTAAATGCAGTGTGCAAGTGACTTCAATCTCGCTATCTGAAAATAAGTTGGAGTCCTTAAGGACTCCACCTCCAGAGTAGTGCCAATAAAATTTTAAGCCCAAAGACTTTACTTCTGAAGAGTGCTCCTGTTTGGCTACTCTAAGAATTATTAGAAACAGTTTTTAAGAATGATTTGTAATAATGTCTAGCAAAAGTCTTTTGTTAAGTTCATCAATAATATAGTTAGTAGTATCTTACAAATTACATGCGAGCCTGTCAAAATCTTTGAATTATTTTTGTCCTTTTATATAAATGATTTGGATTTGAACATGGGAGGTATGGTTAGCAAGTTTGCAAATGACACCAAAATTGGAGGTGTAGTGGACAGTGAAGAAGATTATCTCAGAGTACAACGGGACCTTGATCAGATGGGCCAGTGGGCTCAGAAGTGGCAGATGGAGCTTAATTTTGATAAATGTGAAGTGTTGCATTTTGCTAAGGCAAATTAGAGCAGGACTAATACAGTTAATGATAGGTTTCTGAGGAGTTTTGCCGAACAAATAAACCACAGGGTGCAGGTGCATAAATCCTTGAAAGTGGATTCATAAGTAGGCAGGGTGGTAAAGAAAGGGTTTGACATGCTTACCTTCAATGCTCATAACACTGAGTGTAGGAGTTGAATGTCGTGTTGCAGCTGTACAGGATATTGGTAAGGCCACTTTTAGAATACAGTGTACAATTCTGGTCACCCTTCTATAGGAAAAATGTTGTTAAAGTTGAGAGGGTGCAGAAAAGATTTAAAGGGATGTTGCCAAGATTGGAGGGTTTGAGCTACAGAGAGGGGGAGGCGATGGCCTAGTGGTATTATCGTTGGACTGTTAATCCAGAGACCCAGGTAATATTCTGGGGACTTGGGTTCAAATCCTGCCATGGCCAATGATTGAATTTGAATTCAATAAATGTCTGGAATTAAGAGTTTAATAATGACCGTGAATCCATTGTCAATTGTCAGGAAAAACCCTTCTGGTTCACTAATGCCCTTTAGGGAAGGAAACTGCCATCCTTACCTGGTCTGGCCTACATGTGACTCCAGACCCAAAGCAATGTGGTTGACTCTTAACTGCCCTCTGGGCAATTAGGGATGGGAAATAAATGCTGCCTAGCCAGCGACACCCTCATCCTGTGAATGAATAAAGGAAAAAAAAAGAGGCTGAACAGGCCGGGGTATTTTTTCCCTCAGGCTGAGGGGTGACCTTATAGAGGTTTATAAAATCATGAGGGGTACGAAATAAGTGAATAGCCAAGGTCTTTTCCCCGGGGTGGGGGAGTCCAAAACTAGAGGGGCATAGATTTAAGGTGAGAGGGGAAAGACTTAAAAAGGACTTGAGGGGCAACTTTTTCCCGCAGAGGGTGGTGCATGTATGGAATGAGCTGCCAGAGGAAGTGGTGGAGGCGGTTACAATTACAACATTTAAAAGACATCTGGATGGGTATATGAATAGGAAGGGTTAAAGGGATATGGACCAAATGTTGGCAAATGGGACTTAGTCAGATTGGGATGTCTGGTCAGCATGGACGAGTTGGACTGGATACAGTAGGCTTATAACAGCAAGTTGATTATTAAAAGCCTACGCACAATAAAGTTGTTACCAACTGCTCTGCCCCTGGCAAGATTGGCTATGACGTGACTTAAGAGCAACAGTAATATCTTAAGAAAAGCTGCCAGAGCCCAGGGTTACATCAGGGCTACATACTGTTCTTACCACCCCCATAAAAGAAATAAAAACACTGCCATCACATTCTGTCCTGTAGCTCTTGATGTCAGCTGGATCTCATTTGAGCTGCAGTTTCCTCCAGAGACAGACGTTTTCTGAATTCAAATCAATGAGCTGTCCTTTGGTAAAGTTACACACATTTATTCTAACTCCCTATTATAATGGTGAACTTTCTCTCAACACTCTTTATCCATGCTCATAGCAACAAAGCAGTTTCCATTGGCAGATCCACATATCCTACAAACCAAAGCTTGAAACCTTGTGCATAGTGTTCTGCAAGATTAGCAAGCACTCTTTTACTAAGGTATTGCCTGTGAGAAGATACTTAGCACGACTATTGTGGGATCTTCCATGGATGGAAAAGCACCATGTTGTCAGCCAGCACTGTTCAGGCTAAAATTGCTCGTAGACTTCATTTTTAAAAAATATTCCTACTCTTTATTGCTTGGTATTACAATATTTACTAAGCTATTGAGAAAATGAATACAGTACAACTCTGTTAATCTTAATAAAAACCAAAAGAACTGCGGATGCGGTAAATCAGGAACAAAAACAGAGGTTGCGAGAAAAGCTCAGCAGGTCTGGCAGCATCTGTGAAGAGAAAATCAGAGTTAACGTTTCGGGTCCGGTAACCCTTCCCTCAGAACCTGAGGAAGGGTCACCAGTACTGAAACGTAAACTCTGATTTTCTCTGTTAATCTTAATCCCCTTTAATAGTGAGGTCAATCACACACAAGCTCCATTTATTTTCACAGTGGTAGTCTTGCTCACATTCTTATTTTACAAGGCAGAGGTATCACTCAGACAACCTTGACCTGATTAGATTGCATTTATAGGCGTGGCCTAAACAAAAGTGTCACCTTCCATTGAACTGGCAGGATTATTCAGATTGCATTGCGTATATTGCTTCAAATTGTCTCCAAGAGAAAGACAAAGGTTTGAGCAGCAACTCAATTTGAAACTCGTATTACAAGAGCCTGGTTACAACTTCAAATGAACAAAATATAACGTAAAGAGATATATTTTACAACTTTAAAATTCTCACCCTTGTTTTCAAATCTCTCCATGGCCTCAATGCAACCTCCTCCAGACCTGTCGTCCTTCAAGGTATCTGTATTTAATCTAATTCTGACCGCCTGTGCAAATACATTTTAATTGCACCCCTGCAGGTGGCAGTACCTTGAGTTGTCAAGGCCCTAAGCTCTGGAATTCCCTCTCAACACCTCTCCATCTCACTTTCCTGCTTTAAAAAAAACTCTCTGAAACCTACCACCTTCATCAAGTCTTTGGTATTCTGTCTTAATATTATCTTATGTCACATTTTGCTTTATAATGCTTCCGTGAAATACCTCTGTCAGGTTATTACATTGAAGATACTATATAAATACAAGTTGTTGTTGCTGTTGATCTTCTCTTCTGAAAGCAGTGACTCATATGAGGGTACAATGCATGGCCAATCTTTGCGTGCGAGCTTAGACAACACTTTATAGTAGCAGTCACTAGATAGTGATTAAGAGTGAGGACCTTGGCTGATTTCTCCCTCCCTACACTGACCCAACTCTGTTCCAGCTGAAATCAGCGAAGTCAGTACAGACTGGGGCCTCAAAGCAAACAAACTTCCTACTCTTTATTGCTTGGTATTTCAATATTTACTATGCTAATGAGAAGTACCTTTTGTTCCAATATAGTTTTCTAATTGCTGCAAATTCTGCCAGTTATTTTCTTTAAAAAAGATAGGATGATCAGCAGCAACTGTATTGCTAGATGCCTCTAGAGCCACACATTAACTTTTCCTGTAGGTTTTAATATGAAGGGAAAAATTTGAAAGCTACCTTGAAAATGTTTGTGCTGATACATTCCCCCTCCAACTTGCTGACAATGCACTGAGTTATTGGAGCAGGGAGTTCAGAAAAGCAGCAAGTTGGAGGGGGCAATGTTCTGCTGATAGTGCAGTGATCAGCGTGCTGTAAATCTACGGGGCCCATTTCCGTTTACATATACAACTTTTTTTTTAATCTAACTGAGTGGTCCAAAAGCACAGGTGCATTTTGCTCAGAATAGGGGAAGATCTAGCAGTGCACAGGAACACGGGAACAGGAATAGGCCATTCCGCCCCTTGAGCCTGCTCTGCCAATCTGAATCAAACACAGAATTTTCAAGAAACTTAGCAGGTCTGGTAGCATCTGTGGAAAGAGAAACAGAATTAATGTTTTGAATCCAGTATGACTCTTCTTCAGAACAGCTCTAAAGAAGTCAAAGTGGACTCAAAATGTTAAGTGTTTCTCTCTCACATGGGGCCAGACCTGCTGAGTTTCTCCAGCATTCTCTGTGTTTGTTTCAAATTTCCAGCATCCGCAGTATTTTGCTTTGATGTTCGATTCTGGAATCATGGCTGACCATCTACCTCAACACAATTTTCCTCAAATATTACCATATCCCTTGCTATATTAAATATGCAGAAATCTTTCAACCTCAGTTTTGAACCTACACAATGACTGAGCTTCCACAGCCCTCTGGCCATCCTCTCAGTAAAGAAATTCCTCCTCATTTCATCTGAAATGGCCTGCCCCTGATTCTGATGCAGTGTGCCCTAATTCTAGATTCCCTATGCCAGCCAGAGAAAGCATCCTCCCTGCCCCTACACTGACAAGCCCTGTGAGAATTTTCGACGTTTGACCTAAGGTGGTTCACAGGACCATAACAGAAATAAAGAGAACATTTGAGATGCAACAACTTCCTGTGAAAGCATCGAGTTGAAACATTAACTCTGTTTCTCTCTCTGCAAATGCCATCTGAACTAACACATAAAATGCTGGAGAAACTCAATTGGTCTGGCAGCATCAGGAGAACAGTCATATCAGATTCAAAACGATAACTCTCTCTCTCTCTACGGATCCTGCCAGACCTGTTGATATTCCCCATCTTTGACAGCAATAGAGTTAACATTTCAAATCTGATATGAGTCTTCTTCAGGAGCTGCCAGACCTGCTGAGTTTCTGCAGCATTCTCTGTGTTTGTTTCAGATTTCCAGCATCCACTGTATTTTGCTTTTGTTGCTGCCTGACCTGCTGTGTATTTCTAGCAGTTTTTGTTTTTATCCCATACTCTCAGATCAATAGTATTTTACTTTCGTAAATTGCCTTTACGAGTAGACTAAGGAAAGTGGTGGGGGATATTAACCTGGTTTACTGCTCCTAAATTCTATCCAGTAAACTCTCCAAGAAGTCCATGTGCATATACATCGGATAAGGATGAACTTGGACTCGGCTTTAATGCTCTCAACTTTCATGTATCTCGCTAGCTCTCCCTGTAGAAGAATGGACATTTAGATGAAATACCAGAGAAATAGTGATACCCCTGGAACCTGCAAACTAATGATAGTCATTCAGAAGAGATCGGAGATCATCATGGAGCAGGGGAGAAGAGGAATGACTATTTGTGCAAATTGCACATTTTACTGTTTACAGCCCAAATGATATTCACCTGTTGCTTTGACTCTGATCGTGTGATGCCCTTGCTGATTGCAGGAATATTCAAGCCAGTCAGGACCATACAGAGGCTCATGAAGCTCACCACACACCAATAAAGCAACTAGAAAAAAGAAGAAAAAAAATCATTATTCACAGCATGGTGGCTCAGTGGTTAGAACTGCTGCCTCACAGTGCCAGGAACCCAGGTTCGATTCCACCATCGGGTGACTGTGTGGAGTTTGCACATTCTCCCCATGTCTGTGTGGGTTTCCTCCGGGTGCTCTGGTTTCCTCCCACAGTCCAAAGATGTGCAGGCTGGGTGGATTGACCATGCTAAACTGCCCATAGTGTTCAAGGATGTGCAGATTCGAGGGATGGCTCTGGGTGGGATGCTCTGAGGGTTGGTGTGGACTTGTTAGGATGAAGGGCCTGTTTCCACACTGTAGGGATTCGATGATCATTCTGACAGAAAGCTACGCCATAATCCAAGGAAACAAATTTTCACAATTACTATTCTTTGAGCCAGCTTATTCTGCAATTCCTCTTTGGTTCTACTAGTAACAAAAAAAGCAAAATACATGGTATTTCTGAATGTATTATCAATTATTCTCTCCCTGTCAAAGTGCTGATTTTTGCTGGGATTCAAACCCAATCCTCAAAACCCTCCATCCCTCAATACCCTCCAACATGTGTGGTACTATCGCTGTGTTAAATGGGACACACTTTGAACAGATCTAGCAAATGAAGACTGGGCATCCATGAGGCACTGCAGGCTAACAACAGCAGTAGAATTGTACTCCAGCACAATCTGTAATCACGTGGTCCACTATATCCCCGACACAACCACTACCATAAAGCCCGGGGATCAACCCTGGTTCAATGAAGAATGCAGGAGGGCATGTCAGGAGCAGCACGAGGCATAACTAAAAATAAAGTGTCAACCTGGTGAAGCTACCGAATAGGACTATCTGCATGCCAAACAGCACAAGTGGCAAGTTAGACAGAGCTAAGCAAAGTGGCAGATCTAAGCTCTGCAGTCCTGCCTCATCCAGTCGTGAATGGTGGTGGACAATTAAACTACTCATTGGAGGAGGAGGCTCCATAAATATCCCCATCCTCAATGATGGACAAGCCCAGCACATCTGTGCAAAAGATAAGGCTGAAGCATTCGCAGCAATCTTCAGCCAGAAATGCCGAGTGGACGATCCATCTCAGCCTTCTCCAGTGAACCTCGGCATTACAGATACCAGTCTTCAGCCATTCGACTCGCTCCATGTGATATCAAGAAACGGTTGGAGTCACTGGATACTGCAAAGGCTATGGGCCCTGACAACATTCTAGCAATGGTACTGAAGACGTGCTCCAGAACTTGCCGCTCCCCTAGCCAAGCTGTTCCAGGACAGTTACAACACTGGCATCTACTCGACAATGTGGAAAATTGCCCAGGTATGGGCCGTACATAAAAAGGACAAATCAAACCCAATCTATTACAGCTGCATCAGTCTACTCCTGATCATCAGTAAAGTGATGGAAGGTGTCATCAACAGCGCTATCAAGCAGCACCTGCTCAGCAATATCCTGCTCAGTGATGCCCAGTTTGGGTTCCGCCAGGGCCACTCAGCTCCTGAACTCATTACAGCATTGATTCAAACATGGACAAAAGAGCTGAATTCCAGAGGTGAGGTGAGAGTGACAGCCCTTGACATCAAGCCTGCATTCGACCAAGTGTGGCATCAAGGAGACCTAGAAAAACCGGAATCAATGAGTATCGGGGAGCAAACTTTCTGCTGGTTGGAGCCATACCTAGCACATAGGAAGATGGTTGTGTTTGTTAGAGGTAAGTCATCTTAACTCCAGGACATCTCTGCAGGAGTTCCTTGGCGTAATGTCCTAGGCCCAACCATCTTCAGCTGCTTCATCAATGACCTTCCCTCCATCACAAGGTTAGAAGGGAGGATGTTTGCCAAAGATTGCGCAACGTTCAGCACCATTCATGACTCCTCAGATACTGAAGCAGTCCGTGTTCAAATACAACAAGATCCAAACAATACCCAGGCTTGGGCTGACAAGTGGCAAATAACATTCGCACCATACAAATGCCAGGCAATGACCATTATCTTGAAAAGTGTCTGTATTACTAAGGAGGAGGTGCTGGGCATCTTAAAACGCATAAAGGTGGATATGTCTCTGGGATCTGATCAGGTGTACCCTAGAACTCTGTGGGAAGCTAGGGAAGTGATTGCTGAGCTTCTTGCTGAGACATCTGTATCATCGATCGCCACGAGTGAGGTGCCGTAAGACTGGAGGGTGGCTAATGTGGTGCCATTATTGAAGAAAGGTGGTAAGGAAAAGCAAGGGAACTACAGATCAGTGAGCCTAATGTCTGTGGTGGGTAAATTGTTGCAGGGGATTCTGAGGGACAGGATTTACAGGTATTTGGAAACGCAAGGACTGATTAGGGGTAGTCAACATGGCTTTGTGTGTAACAAATCCTGTCTCACTAACTTGATTGAGTTTTTTGAAGAAGTGACAAAGAGGACTGATGAAGTCAGAGCGGTGCATGTTGTCTTGCATGTGTCTATATGGACTTCAGTAAGGTGTTCAACAAGGTTCTGCATGGTAGACTAGTTAGCAAGGTTAGATCACATGGCATCCAGGGAGAATTATCCATATGGATACAAAATTGGCTTGAAAATAGGAGACATAGGTGGTGGAGAGTTGTTTTTTGGATTGGAGGCCTGTGACCAGCAGTGTGCCGCAAGGGTCGGTGCTGGGTCCAGCGCTTTTTGTCATTTATGTAAATAATTTGGCTGTGAATACAGGAGGAATGGTTAGTAAGTTCATAGATGACACCAAAATAGGTAGTGTGGTGGACAGTGAAAATTATCTCAGAGTACAGTGGGATCTTGATCGGATGGGCCAATGGGCTGAGGAGTGGCAGGTGGAGTTTAATTTAGATGAATGTTGCATTTTGGTAAAGCAAATCAGGGCAGGACTTATACACTTAATGGTAGGGTTCTGGAGAATGTTGCTGAACTAAGACACCTTGGGGTGAAGGTTCATAGTTCCTTGAAGGTGGAGTTGCAGATAGATAAGACAGTGAAGAAGGTGTTTGATATACTTGCCTTTATTGGTCAGTGCACTGAGTATAGGAGTTGGGAGGTCATGTTGCGGCTGCACAGGACATTGGTTAGGCCACTTTTGGAATACTGTGTTCAATTCTGGTTTCCCTGCGAAAGGAAAGACGTCGTTAACCTTGAAAGGATGCAGAAATGATTTACAAGGATGTTGCCGGTGTTGGAGGGTTTGAGCTATAGAGAGAGGCTGAATAGGCTGGGGCTATTTTCCCTGGAGTGTCGGAGGCTGAGAGGTGGATAGGGTAGATATCCAAGGTTCTTTTTCCCAGGGTAGGGGAGTCCAAACCTAGATGGCATAGGTTTAAGGTGAGCGGAGAAAGATTTAAAAAGGACCTAAGGGGCAACTTTTTCATGCAGAGCATGGTTCATGTATGGAACAAGCTGCCAGAGGAAGTGGTGGAGGCTGGTACAATTACAACATTTAAAAGGCATCTGGATGAGTACAAGCGTAGGAAGATTTTAGAGGGATATGGGGCAAATGCTGGCAAATGTGACTAGATTAATTTAGCATATCTGGTTGGCATGGACAAGTTGGACTGAAGGGTTTGTTTTGTACAGTACAACTCTATGATTCTATCTCCAACAAGAGACAATTAACCACTGTCTTTTTGACATTCAATGGTGTTACCATCACTGAATCTCTCACTATCAACATCGTTGAGGTTACCATTGATCAGAAATGCAACAGGACTTACTATATAAACACCGTGGCTACAAGACCAGGTCAGAGGCTACAACTATTGTAGTGAGTAACTCACTTCCTAACTCTCCAAAGCCTGTCCATCATCTACAAGACACAATTCAGGAGTGTGATGGAATACTCCCCACTTGCCTGGATGGGTGCAGCTCCAATAACACTCAACAGGTTTGACATCATCCAAGACAAAGCAGCCCGCTTGATTAGCACCACATTGACAAACATCCACTCCCTCCACCACTGACGTTCAGTAGAAGTATGTACTATCTACAAAATGCACTGCAGAAATTCACCAAAATTTCTTAGACAGCATCTTCTAAACGTACGACCACTTCCATCTAGAAGGACAAGGGCAGAAGATACATGGGAATACCACCACCCGCAAGTTCCCTTCCAAGTCACTCACCATCCTAACTTGGAGATATATTGCCGTTCCTTCAGTATTGCTGGGTCAAAATCCTGGAATTCCCTCCCTAAGGGCATTGTGGGTCTGCCTATAGCGCATGAACTGCAGCAGTTCAAGAAGACAGCTCACCATCACTTTCTCAAGGGCAACAAGGGACGGGTAATGAATGCTGGCCCAGCCAGTGATGCCCAAATCCCATGAATGAATAATACAAAAGTGTGGACCTCCCAACATAGTTTCAGTGGAAACCAAGAGGAAAAAAACAGAAAACTGCCATTTGCACTGTTGCTTTGGCTCATGCCAGAGTTACAGGAAAAACTGAAGAACATCAGTGGAAAATCTGAGAATTTCCATGTTATGTGACCATGCAAGCCCAATACAATAGGGGTCATTGCTGCTGCAATTGAGATCTCCCAATTCCAGAAAAAGTAAATATAGGAGAAGCTTCCTCTTTAAACTTCAAGATGCTGACATTATACACTGTTCCATCTCTGAGAGAGCTTACAGAATGAGGAAAATAAATTTACAAGTGAGATGCCCATTAACCTTGGATTCTGCAGTGTCAACAGCGTGATGACTTGCTTATAATAGCAACTAGAAGCCACGGTATCAAAAAGTGATAACTTAGCTCCAATTTTAACCAGGTTAATGACATTAAAATCGTAAAGAACTAAATGCAAGTGGGTTCACCAATGCACTAAGAATAGCATACAGCCAAAAAACTGAATTCACTTTCTTCCTATTTCACATAAGCCAACAAAGGCCTCCTTTGTTCCACTTGTTTTTAAAAAAAAACTATCTCCTTTTGGATTCTCTCATTTCACATTGTCTTACTGACAGTGCAGCCAGCCCATTCATTCCTTGAGCCCATCCATCATAAATTACATTCTAATTAGTCACCAGAAGATATCCAAGAAGTGACCTAGGGCACTCACCCAATCCTCACTAGGGAAACCACAAGCAAACACCCCTGTCCACGCCAACCCAGCATATCGCTAAGCTGGCCAAAAAGATACATTCTAGTGCTTGAGTACCCCTATTAACTGGACTGCCTGATTGAACTATATGTATGAGGAAGATGCCAGGTTCAATCATTAGTTTGTGCAGAGCAGGCTGATCTAACCAAGGGCAGAGATGGTAAAGATAAAAGTGGCTTTGGTATCCCATGGATACAAGAGGCCAGAGTTAGAAGTACCTAAAGCTTCTGGAGACTTGTAGAGCTGAAAATATCTGCAATTATGAATCTAATGATGACCATGGATCCATTGCCGATTATTGGAAAAACCCATCTGGTTCGCTGATATCCTTTAGGGAAGGAAACTGCCATCCTTACCTCGTCTGGCCTATATGTGACTCCAGACCCACAGCAATGTGGTTGACTCTGAACTGCCCTCTGGGCAATTAGGGATGGGCAATAAATGCTGCCTAGCCAGCAATGCCCTCACTCTGTCAATGAATAAAACAAAAAGTGGGCAAAAAGTTGATGAATAAAAAAAAAAAGCAGGGTTTCAAGATAGGGAGGTGTAAGGCAGGCACTAGTTGAAGACAAAATCGAGAATAGCACTAATGCTGCTCTTCCAGTTGAAAACCATCCCGAAGTTCACTCTCTCGGCTCACTAATTTAGATCAAAAATGGGTGGCTAACCCACAACGTCCAGCTGAAACATATTCCAGCAAGAATCTTTACCATGAAGTCAGGGAAGTGAGAATAAAGTGGACAAAATTAACAGAAAATACTTTTCCCATTTAAGATACAATGATTTAATACCAAAAACTAATTATTCTAAAAATTTTAAAAATAGAACATTGTACATAATCAGATCAATCTGTTCTAGGAAGTACTGAAATATCTTATAATTTAAGATTAGGAATAATACATTATATCTCATTGTTGATATAACTCTTATGAAAACATATTGTTGTGGTAAATTGTTAACACATACATTTCCTCTGGTTATCATTGTAATCCTTGGACCACAGCTATAATTTATCAATGTTCTGTGTCGATAGCAGGTGAGGACAAGAACAAGCTGATGTCGCACATGCTAGAAGATTCACTGTATCTAGGCTCATACAAAGAAAGAACACTTGAGCAAGCTATCATTCCTGAATAGAGTTGAGGCTTCTACATTGAGGGAAGATGAGAAGAAAGTTGGGTCGATATGGCAAAAAGCAAACTTCAGTTACTTAGTCCAAAAGTAAAATACTGCAGATGCTGGAAAACTGAAATAAAAACAGGAAATCATAGAAATATACAGCAGGTAAGGTGGCTTCTATGGAGAGAGAAAAACAGATTCAACATTTGAGGTCAGGACCTATAATCAGAATAATCCAGTGCTTAGCATTCAGACTAAAACTAAATAGACAAAACACATACAGATATCAATGTATTTTCACAGTGATTTTCCATTATCTTCAGAATATCCAGAGAGATCACTATATAAAATGGAGTGAAGAACAATCATAGAATCCCTACAGTGTGGAAACAGGCCCTACGGCCCAACAAGTCCACATTAACCCTCAGAGCTTCCCACCCAGACCCATCACCCTATAACCCACCCAATCTACACATCCCTGAACACTATGGACAATTTAGCATGGCCAATCCACCTAGCCTGCACATCTTTGGACTGTGGGAGGAAACCAGAGCACCCAGAGGAAACCCAAGAAGACAAGGGGGAGAATGTGCAAACTCCACACAGACAGTCACCTGACGGTGGAAACGAACCCGGGTCTCTGTCGCTGTGAGGCAGCAGTGTTAACCACTGAGTCACCGTGCCGCCCCTAAATGTGAAAATCAATGATATCTGACTCATTTCTCCACTGCCTTTTGGCTATGAAAGAAAGTCTGACAAGTGCTGGAAATATACAAGTCTGTAGGCATTTAGAAAGAGTAAAATAGGTTAATATGCCAAATGTAGAGCCTTAAACACAACTGGAATGGGAAAATAAATTAATCCCTTAATAGGACTGGCCAGAACCGAGGAGTGGTAGTTGGTCAGGGATATGGCCAATGAGTTGTGCCATTTCATGGCACAAATCATTGGCCATATCATGGCATTCTAATTAGAAGGCCAATCCACCATGAGCAGAATACTCTCAGGAGCTTTTATGCTTCAATCTGTTTCCAAGTGGCTTTGAGGTTTTCCTTACAAACAAGCCATCCCTTGGTGCACCAATGTACAGTATACACGGTACGTCTGAGGCTCTCTTAAAGCATTGACTCTGGAAGGTGTCATTTGGCAGAGCGCAATAGCAGACATCCAGGCAGGTAATTTTTTGTATTAACACTTTTATTTCACAGTATAGGGTTTGCAAACGTATCAGATCTAGCTCTGTCCTACAAAAATAGTAAAGTGCACTGATTTATTTAGAATTAAAGTGTGAAAACAAGGTCGGTATCCTCAACATCACTGCCAGGTAGTCTGGAATTTACCATGACTGTCTAGCCATCCATATGATCACCCAACATTTGAATCATTTTCTAATGGAATGTCCAACTGGCTGGAAGATTTCTATGCAACTCTGCTGATATTCTTCAACCTTGGCTGAAGCCATTTGTCACCTGAGGACCACGGGGATCACCATGCTGTGAAAATGAAGAGAGTGGGAGTGGCTGTAGTAATAAAATCTGTGGAGCTATCGTGTGAAGGGTTTGGATAGTCTTAGCCAGTTTCGCATGAGCAATGGACCTCAGTAGAAACTGACCTGAATTTGGCACTGGTTTCCATCACTCTGTCCAATATCACAGAATGATATTGTGGAAAACAGAAAACAAAAATACTGCACTGGTAAGAAGGATGGTGGGACATTGTAGAGCTTTAATCGTAATCCTGATAGGATAGTAAAGAGGGAGTTTTATGTTATATCTAACCCCATTCTGTCTCTGTCCTGGGAGTATTTGATGGGGACAGTGCAGAGGGAGATTTACTCTGTATTTAACCCAATGCTGTCCCTGTCCTGGGAGTGTCTGATGGAGGACAGTGTAGAGACAACTTTACTCTGTATCTAATCCTGTGCTGTGCCTGTTCTGGGAGTGTTTGAAGGGGGCAGTGTAGAGAGAACTTTACTCTGTATCTAACCCTATGCTGTCCCTGTCCCCATCCCTATCAAACACTACCAGGACAGTGTAAACGGAGCTTGGATCTTAAAGCAAGTTAAATTAGGGTATTATGCATACTTTAAACAAAAAGCTTTAACATGGGAACAACTCCAGGAATAATAGGGCTTGATTTACAGCATGGGTCGTAAGAGGCTGTGTAAATTAGGCCTATGCACTCTAGAGTGGAGAAGAATGAAAGGTGATTGCATTGACAAATAAAGATTCTGAAAGGGCTTGACAGGGTTGATGCTGAAGGATTGTTTTTGTTGGTCAGGGTATCTAAAGCATGAGACCACAGACTCATGATATGGTGTTAATCATGAGGAGGAATTTTGTCTTTCAACAGGTTGTGAATCTTTAGAATTCTTTACGCCAGACAGTTGTGGATGGTCAATCATTGATCAAGTGCTCCTACTTGTTTTGCTTGGGGACTTCTTTCTTATCATTCAGTGCTCTGAGATGTTCCAGGGGAACATTGCACAAATGAAAATTGATGATGTGTGATGCATAATGTTTTTTATCGAAGCTGCTTTAAGGCAATGAAAGCACAATTTTTCCAAAACCTAGATGATATAACAAGGGAAAAGAACAATCAAAAAGTAAAATGTTTAAGCAAAGTTATAAAAC
Organism: Rhincodon typus; assembly: GCF_021869965.1. NCBI lineage: Eukaryota > Metazoa > Chordata > Chondrichthyes > Orectolobiformes > Rhincodontidae > Rhincodon > Rhincodon typus. Next base: position 3,721,616 of record NC_063372.1, read on the forward strand.
TTAGAGGGGAAGTAAAATTGAAGTTTGAAGAAAGGTTGGATGAAGGAGGCTGGGGAAAATATAGTGTCCCTTTTTATTTAAAATCATGTTCTTAGTAGTTATACCTTTCTCAACAAGTCAATATCACAGCTCTAACACTGAATATTTTGAGTCTCGCAGTGCATGAACTGAAAACTAATAAAATCAGTCAGTCTAGGGAAGCAGGGGTCTCCACAGATTTGCCAGTAGTCTGTTTTTCTTATTATTCATTCATAGAATGCATAATTACCAACATTTATCACTCTTCCCTAATTGGGCCATTGAGAAAAAACTGGAGAAAAAGACTGAGCAAGAAAAGCATTGTTGTAAATGTTATTTTAGTCTTTTTCCAACATATTCAGATGCCAGAATTTAAAAAAAAATGTTGGTATATACAGTACAGTCGCAACAGCACATAAAATTGCTTATTCAGCATCACATTAAGACTGAAAATTTTGGGGCAACAGTTATTGCAGGCTGTACATCTTCTACATTTTAAACAAAATTAACAAAAAGGGGGAAAAAATTGGACATATGGAAATTGAAAATTAAAAAATCCTTGTTTTAAAGAAGATTATGCAACAATTTGAGCCTTATAAGACTCTGCCTGAAATTATTTCCAAAAAACTTTACCTCAAATATTGAACATTGTGATGATAGAAGACGTTGTCTTTGGTACGCTCTTCAAAATCAGTTGCGAGCTACCAATTCCATCCCTCTCACTGTCAATGATCTGAGGCTGAAGCAACCTGTTTGCAACCTTAAATGTTATACTTGACCCATAATAAATTTCCAATGACATATCCATGCCATCAAAACCACTTTTGTTCTGCTTCAGTAATAATGCCCCTAATCAGTGTGTTGAATGGAAGGCTTTGACAAGCCAGGGTCCCTGTGCAGCCCTCACTGGGGCCTCAGTACAATACACTATGCAATTGTAGAGAGACACAAACAATGTTGCACTTTACCGGGGAGTGTACCCTACAGACTAAGTGACAGAATAATTACCTTAAACTCAGCAAATGATTGCTTAACTTTGGGGATTTGCATTAATCAAATAAAAATATACCAACAATTTGACAATTATGCCAACGTATTCCTGACTAGCCTCCCATATTTTACTCGCCATAAACTTGAGGCCTGTGTTCTTACTTGGGCCAAGTCTCATTCAACCATTACCCATGCTCACTGACCTATACTGGCAGCTGGTCAAGCAACACCTCAACTTGAAAATTCTCATCCCTGTTTTCAAGTTCCTCCATTGCTTTGCTACTCATTATTGTTGTAATCTTCTTCAATTCCACAACCCTCTGAGATACGTCCAAGCCATTTTGCCCCTCAATCTGTTATAGGACTGTGGTTGATCTGATTGTGTCCTGACTGCCACCTTGACTCCCTTTTAGACCAAAAATCCATCTAACTCGGGTTTAATGACCCAGCCTTCACTGCTCTGTGTGGAAGAGAATTCCAAAGATAAATTACCCTCTCCAAAAACAAATTTCTCGTCACCTGTCTTAAATGGAGGACCCCTTACTCGGAAACTATGCTTCCTAGTGTTATACTCCTCCTAGATCACGAACATCTCGCTTGTGAAGTCCCCTCAGAATCTCATATTTCAATAGGATCACCTCTTGTTCTTCTAAGTGCCAATGAATATAGGACCAAACTGCTCAACCTTTTCGCATGAGACAGCCTCTCATGCCAAGAATCAAGTGAACCTTCTGTCAACAGCCTCCAATGCAAGTATATTCTTTCTTAAATAAGGAAACTAAAACTGTACAAAGAACTCCAGGTGTAATCATTTCAGTGTACTGTTTAGCTGCTGCAAGACTTCCTTTCTTTTGTAGTCAAACCCCCTTGCAGTTAAAGCCGACATTCCATTTGCCTTCCTAATTGCTCACTGCACCTGCATTCTGACTTTTTGTGATCCCTGTACAGATACCCACATCTCTCTTTCACAGCATTCTGTAGTTTCTCTTTATATTTTAAATGATATTTTGCTTTTTCTACAATAATAGTTAACCTCAAATTTACAGATTATACTCCATCTATTTCTCACCACTCACTCAACCTATTTGTGTCCCTTTGTAGATTTTGTATTCTCCTCATAACTTGTTTTTCCACCCATCTTTGTAGTCAGAAAATCTGACCACACTACGATCTTTCCCATCATCCACGTCACTATTATTGATTGCAAGTAGTTGAGGCCCGAACACTAATCTCTGTGGCACCACGTTACGGTTTAGGAATCTGACATAACTCATTTATTCCAAGACCATTTCTGTTAGCTAACCAATCCATGCTGATATGTTACCCCCAACACCACGAGTTCTATTTTGCATTAAGCTTTGATGTGGCACCTTATCAAATTCCTTTTTGAAAGCCAAGTACACAACATCAACTGGTATCCTATTAATTTTTCAAGGACCGCAACTTCCTCTCCACAGTATTCGAAAATG
>NC_063372.1:3724592-3735471 GCF_021869965.1 Rhincodon typus
CAGCATCATAGGAGCAGAAAGGCTGACGTTTCGGGCCTAGACCCTTCTCGCTGACCTACTTAACTTTGATCTTAAAATTCACATTGTGATTTTCAAATTCCTCTGTGGCCATGCTTCCACAGCCCTCTGAGATCTCTGCTCTTCTCTAGTTCTGGCCTCTTGTGTATCCTTGGTGCCATTGACAACCGTGCAACAGCTATCTGGGCCCCAAGCTCTGGAATTCCTTCTCTAAACCCCTCTCTCTTCTATTTTAAGACCCTACCTTAAAATCTACTCCTTTAACAATCAATCCGAATGTTGCCTGGTGTCAGATTTTGCCTGGTAATGCTTCTGTGAAGTAACTTGAGATATTAAACTATGTTAACGGTGCTTTATTAATGAGTTGTTGTTGTTGTTGTACAAGTCAACTAAGGATCTACTCCTGGTTCTGCTCTAAATCCAGCATTCTCCTGTGAATCAAGCATTCAAAACAGATTGTAAGAAGGCAGGCATTGGTGGAATAGAGCATACAGAAAATAATTCTAAATTGGTAACTACATATTAGAATGGAAAGAAAATGCACATTTTTTGTCTCTGTTCCAGCTGCATTCTCTTTTGTTAGTAGTACCAGTTGGAGTATTTGGAGTTTTTGCTAAATCAAGATTAAACCTGTTTTAAGAAGTATGCAGTATGGAATGCTCACAGCAGAATGTGGTTTATGTTATCTGAGCAGTTAGTCTGTGTGTGGTGGCTTGATCTGACAGGTTTTAGGACCCAGAGGGCACCTCAGCTTGTTGGGATCCACTCATTTCCTTTCTTGCTGTTTTTATCCTTGAATGATCATGGCTGCAGTGAAACACGAACCATGATTCTTAGTCTCCGAGCAGAATGAGATAGATTATCTGTCATGCTTTTTGCTTCAGCTGCGTTTCAGTAAATCCTACTGTATTGTATTCCCAATCAACAAACAACGAACTGAACCATCTTTAATCAGGAATTTGTTTATTTGTGCATTTTTTTTTAAAGTTCCTGCAATTGTTTTTGTCAAAGTGAAAAATTAATCTGTAGAGTGTATAACGACACGCTCCTGAAATATGGCTTGGAAAGAAAAGCTAATTGAATTCTTTCTTTCGAGTCCTCATCTCCCAGCTGTTCCCTCACCCTCACTTCCTCCATAAGCAGCATAAAGTGAATATTTGAATCAAACTTTATTGATGCAAATGTGACAAATCATCAGATGCTCTTTGCTTCCTTCCATTATTGTTGGGACATCTGCTTATAGGCCCAGTACTGTTGTTCACTTAATTGTGTGCACCCCACCCTATATTATGTCTTGTTTTAGTCTTGTATAATAACCATTTAATATGGTTCCAGTGGTTGGAGAGGGGTACATTAATTATATTGTATATTTTTAACCAGTTTGTTTATTGCACGGATTACAATACAGTCCTTCTAAAAATGCAGTTTCCCCTGTCAAAGAGATTTATTTTATAGATTCAGAAGCCTGGCTGGCACTCTCCACTGTCCTTGGATTGACTTTTCCTGACAGCCTAGCCCTATTTGGGAAAGAAGAATTAATATTTAAAGCAGTTTTTTTAAAAGAAGTGCATCATTAAATGGAAGTCATTTTGGCTTTTATTTTAACATGACCTTTTAGAGGAAAGACAGACTTCAATCATTTATTCCTTTTATCAGAAAGGATTTCAGGAATTTACATTCATTTCGGTGGGAATCCATTAGCTAGTTTGGTTTTGATTTCTTGGATTTGAATACTTCAGCCCCCTCAGTTGCAGCCCCACCATTTCTGAGCTGAAAAGGAATAGTTTTATCGAAGTTTGAAATCTTTTGGAGAAGGTGGGGAAGAAAGAAATGTCTTGCTCCTTCTGATACCTCAGTGAGTTGGTGCACTGCCAAGTGTGCAACAGAGCCATGTAACCAGAAAGGCCTATATTCTATCCCTCGTCTGTTCTAGATTAGCTGAGCCCAGATGAGCTGATAGTAAGATTGGTGGAACTGTCTTCAGCGGCTCTGGGTTTTTTTTCTGGGGGGGTTGCGGGAGCGGTGGTGTTGGTTGTGGCCAAATAGGATGGCATGTGGTTTGCTGTGATACAGTCTACAATTAGATGAGCCTAGACTGTGTCTTGGAGACTAAGCATGAAGAATAGGTATTTGAGTGATGTTCAGCCCGCAACAAAACTCCTATGGAACTGTAACCTTATGAAATTGACTTTGGGAGAGGAAAGAATGGGGAAATAAGGTTTTCAAAAGTCAGAAACTAAGCAAACTCACTTAAACTCTGGCTTTTGACTCTGAATAGTCTCGGCTGTATATCTTTCCGAAACAGACACTGAAGAGTTAAAAAGCAAATATTGATGTAAGGAACCAAATGAGTATAGTAAAAACAAAAGTGCTGGAGAGACTGAGCAGATCTGGCAGCATCTGTGGGGAGAGAAACAGAGTTAACATTTCAAGTCCAGTGAGCCTACTCCTGAACCAAATGAGTATGTTGTGTTGAATAGTTATGACCATTCACAAAATAGAGCCAGAGTTATTGTACTGTGCAAAAATATCTGCTTGTGTAGGTTAGGTAACATGTTTTCTGTCACGGGATAATCAGAAAATTGGGTGAATAAAAGTCCGTTTCATTGTTAAGTTCTTGGCTCAGTGGGTATATGCACCACAGATCAGGTGAACCTCTTTTTGATCTTTCGTATTCACTGTGCTGACCCAACTTAGGTGGTACTGCTGAGTTGCTACAATTTGTTTTTCAATCTCAGGATTAGGAAGAACTGTGGTATGCTCCCCGGATTGCTGTTGATCGATTGTGTGGAATTCAGCTGAAGACAAAACTGGGCTCAGCTATAATGTATTTCATAAACAAATAGATCAAAGATGAAAAATGGCCATGAGGGCAAGGCATCAGAGAATTGTAGCCAACCAGTAATCCTCAGATCCTAAGAGAAACATTATAAGACTTTTCATTATTTGAAACGATTAAGAGTTTTGTTCTCTGCCTGGGTATGTTATATAACTAATCACAACTTGCATTTATATAGAACTTTTAATGTAGTAAAAAGTCCCAAAGCACATCACAAGAGTGTAATTGGTCAAAATTGACACTGATCAAGTATTTGGTCATCTGTTCTAATATCTTCTTATAGGCTCAAAGAGGTAGATTCTTTTTCACCGATAACCAGTGGATTAAAAGAGCCTTGTTTTCATCTTTATGACCATCGATCTGTTGACTGTTCAACTAAATATGTCAATTTAGTGTTGTCACCTGCCTTTTATAATTTAAGCTTTGCAGTTCTCCTATGTAGAAGCAAAGTAACTCTAACCCTCTCTCAACACTATCTATTGGGAATTGCTGCAGTTTTGTTTACTGCAGTGTTAGCAGGCAGTTGAACTTTCAGAATGGGTTGTTGCTTGCTGGGCCTACCAGTCGGTCCCAATTTTAATCCCAGTCTGTTGACTAATCTCAGATCAGGGGACTCTTGGAATAGGGTTCCTGTTCCTGATGCTATCCAGTGATTAGTGTTAGAATATGGGTACATGTAACCATTCATAGCCAGAAGTGCCAAATGTATGGTCCTTCCTTGAGGTCCCGTCCAGCACCATTACCGGTCTTCAGCCAGTTAGGTTCACTCCACATGATATCAAAAAACAATACAAAGACTACAGCTCCCAACAGTATTCTGACTGTAGTGCTGAAGATTGATCTCCAAAGCCTCTCCATCACCTACAAGGCAAGACCCTGGATTGTGATAGAAAACCCTGCACTTGCCTGGCTGCAACTACAGTCAAGAAGCTTGACACCATCCAGGACAAAGCAACTTGCTTGATTATGATATCATCCATCCCTTCCATCATCAGCATACCATGGCTGTAGTGTATGCCAACTACAGGATGCACTGTAGCAACTTGCCACAGCTTGGCAGCACCTCCTAAACCCATGACCTTCACCACCTCAAAGATGGCATGGGAATACTGCTATGTGCAATTTCCACTGCTCAATACCATCCTAATTTAGAATTATATTGCTGCTTTTTCACTGTTACTGGGTCAAAAATACTGTAACTTCCTCCCTTACACCGCACGGACAGCAGCGATTCAAGCAAGTAGCTCACTGTCACCTTCTCAAGGGCAATTAGAGGACAGGCAATAAATGTTGGCTTCACCATATCCCGGAAATGGATATTTTAAAACCCTCAATAACAAGGAGCTTAAAGCCCCTGAGTAAATAGATATTCTTTGAAACCCAGAATACTTCTGGTGTATTAAAAGTTGGAATGTCACCAGGTATAATTGGAAATGTTGGACTAGCATTTGTAAAGGACAAACCAGTAATGGAAACGCCAGTGGTTCTGTCAGTTTGCTAGTGATGGCTCTGGGAGTTTTGATTCCCACAGACTATGTACAGTAATTATCATTTATGGTAAAATATAGATTAGGAAATTACATACTGTATTTCCTGCTGTGTGAAATTGGCCTGGTGAATTATAGTTATTCACAACCTGTAGCTGCATGATGATTGCATTAATACCCAACGCCATATTTTGATCAGTACCACTATTGAGCTGTGTGAAAAGACAGGTTGGTGGAGGGTTTTCCAGCAATTCTGTTCTCCTCTCCTCTCCTCTTCTTTCTTGTCCTGGAGGCTTGGAGTCTGGCTAGGGCAGAGTTCTACAGGCACTAGTCGCTCTTTGATTCATCATCTACATAGTAACCTCAACAAAAAGTCGCAGTGGTCTTTTCAGCGGGGGCTAACTTTTTACAAGGATCCAACATCCCCACAGATGTACCTCTATCTTGAATATCATCTTGTGATCAGGAACAGGGACTCTGGCTGAATCTCCAATTGCTCTGATGTAGATCTTCGGAAATACATCACTTTATCACCTCTGCATTTGGTCAGTTAGGACAGGAAAGTTGAATTATTTATTGACAAACAAACAAACAAAATTGATAACAATGGAGATGCTGTGAGAGGGTCAGGCAGAACAAAGTTCTGTATTGGTCACTAACTAAAGAAGGGAGATTGTAACATCTGACCTAGAGAAGCAGGGGCTGTGAATTTGCTGCCGAGTTAAACCCCCCTTTTAATGCAACTGAATTGGCATTGGTGACATTGGTGGCATTCCCTAGCAATGGCCCTGGTCTACTTCATTGTCAGATTTGAATAGCACTGAGGGTTGGAGGTGGTGCAGAGGGTGGTTGCAAGCACTGCTTGGTAGCAACGCTGGAATCCTACATGAGAAACTCCCGTTCAACACTCAACCTTAAGTGGTATTAACTGCCATGCTTCACCAAATGACAAGCTGTATCAATCAGACTGCACAATAGTTCACTGCCTTAGTCATCAGGCTCTTATTGATAGTTCAAATGTGCCCTCAGCAGTGGCACAGAAGGATCAATATTCCACTATTGGCACTGACTTTACTTGGTGCAAAACATTTTTGAAAAGTGCCATTTAACCCAATACTTTTCATTGATGATCCACCCCTCTCTGATTTCATCATCATCTCAAATAAATCCCACCTTTACTGTCAGATCTCCAACTTCCTTGTGTTATTGAACTCAAAAATCCTGTCCTCAGGCACCATCCAAGGACAGAACCTAGAACTGGACTGTGGAGTCTGATTTTGCACAGGTGAAGCAGACACAAAGATATCATGCATGTTGTGCTGAATTTCCAGTGATGACATTGGCCAGAGTTTAGGAAGAGGATGCTTTCCACAAAGGCTCAAAAGTATTCACCCCAAAAATCCAACACTCAATTATAGACATGGGTATAAAGTGTGGTGAGATTTTGCTGAATGGTTCCACAGACCTAGAAGCAGTTGGAAACTGAGGGGGTGGCGTGTTTTGGTTATTCTTCAGTTGGCCAGGAGCCTGAAAGCCAGGGTGCTCCACCTAATCTCTCACTTGTGCCACAAAGTGTGAAACTGTAGTGGAGAGGAGAAAATAGAGGTAGATTACCCTAAAATCCCCAGATAGATAAAAAAACCAGAGCAGGAATAGACCATTTGGTTGCTTGAATTTGCTCCTCCATTAAATAAAATCATAACTGATCTGATTTGGTCTTCCTGTTGAGCTCCTATAACCCTTGACTCCCTTGTAGATCAAAGATCTGTCTAACTCAGTCTTGAATACATTCCATATGCCAGACTTCACTTCTCCCTAGGGTAGAGAACTCAAAAGATCAGTGACTCTCCGAGGGAATAAATTCTGCTGTATCACCATGTTAAATGAGAGACCCTATATTCTGAAACTCTTTCTCCTAGTTGATTTGCTTTGATTTGATTTATTTATTGTCAGGTGTATTTTGTTACAAAATACAATGAAAAGTGTTGTATAGTGTCATCACTCTCCGGTGCTATGTTAGAACACAGAAAAATAAACCAAAACATAGAATATAAAGGCAGAAAAATAAAGAAAAAATGTTCAACTGAAAAGTCTTAAGTGCTCCGCATGGGCCTGGTGGCAGGCACAAGTCTTTTGCTGCGCCACTGCTGCTGGAATGAAAGTCGCTCACCACTGATGCCATCACCACTATGAGTCCTCGCTGGACCTTGCCAATGCAGATGTCACTGATGCCACTGGATACTGCACTGGCCCAAACTCGACTCTACCCCCGCCATGAGTCAGCTTCGGACCCACCTTGCTGATGCAGCTGGGTCTCGTACTGGGCCCAAACTTACCTCTGCTGCTGCCTCCCTGAATCTGCACTGGACACAGAGATGGCCAGGAACCCAAACTCTCCTCCACCACAGCAGCCACAAGTCAGTACTAGGACCGCCTCGTCAATGCAGATGCCACTAGGAACCCAAAATAGATTCCCCCTCAAGAGGAAACATGCAAACATAGGAAATAGGACCAGATGTAGACCATTCAGGCCCTCAAGCCTGTTCTGCCACCCAATAAGATCATGGCTGATCTGTTCATTTCCAAAGTCAATATTTCCATCCACCCTGATAATTCTTGATTCCTCTGTCTAACATGAATCTATCCACTTCTGTGTTTAAAAATATTCAATGACCCTGACTCCACCGCTTTTTGAGGCAGAGAGTTCAAAAATTGCACAACCCTCTGAGAATCAGATTCTCCTTGTCTCTGAAAAGGTGTCCCCTGATTTTAAAACCATGCCTCCTTGTTCTGGACTGCCCCACAAGAAGAACCATCGTTTCTACGTCCACCCTGTTAAGACTATTCAGGATTTTATACACTTCAATCAAGTCAGCCCTTACTCGTCTAAACTCCAGTGGAAACAAGTGCAGTCTGTCCAACCTATTTTCATAGGACAACACAATTATTTCAGTTATCAATCCAGTAAACCTGCTCTGTACTGCCCCCACTGTATTTGCGTCCTTTCTGAAATAAGGGGAACTAAAATACACACAATATTCGAGATGTCATCTCACCAATGCCTTGTGTAACTGAAATAGTACATCCTTATTTTTATATTCAATTCCTTGTGTAGGAAGGGATAGCATCCCATTAGCTGTCTTGATTATATGATGTACCTGCATACTAACCTTTTGTGACTCATGCACCAGAACACCTCAATCCCTCTGCATCTCAGAATTCTACAATTGTTTTCCATTTAAATACCATTCTGCTTGTTTTTATTCTTTCTGCCAAAATGAACAACTTCACATTTTCACATATTTATATTGCATGTGACAGGTCTTTGCCCACTCAGTCAACCTATATCCATCTGCAACTTCCTTATGTTCTCTTCACCACATACTTTCTTACCTATCTTGGTGTCACCTGTGAATTTAGCTACCATGTCTTTGCTTCCTTCATCCAAGTCATTGATATAAATTGCAAAAAGTTGAGACTGTCCCAGCACAGACTTCTGCAGGACTCCACTTGTTACATCCTGCCAATCAAAGACCCATTTATGTATACTCTCTGTTTTCTTCCCTCCATGCTAATATGTTACCCCCTACATCATGAGCTTTTTTTTTAAATATCCTTCGATGTGTCACCTTATCAAAAGCTTTCTGGAAATCCAAATATAGTATATCTGCAGGCTCCTGTTTATTCACGATGCATGTTACTAATAGAGACATTGAATATAGAGGCAGGAGTAGGCCATTTGGACTTTTGGGCCTCCTCTCCCAATTCAGGATGATCATGGCTCATCATCCAACACAGTACCCTATTCCTACTTTCTCCCCATATGCTTTGATCCCTTTAGCCCTAAGAAATATATGTCTCCTTCTTGAAAACACTCAACCGCCTCTATATCCTCTGAAGTGAGGACAGAAGCAAAATATTTGTTCATTTCATTCCCCGTTTCCTTATTATCTACTAATAATTCCCTATTCTAATTCTCGAGAAGACCAACACAGTTCACTTGTTTTGGTCTCAACTGCTTTCTATGGCAGAGAATTCCACAAGCTCACCACTCACTGTGGAGGAAATTTCTCCTTGTCTCTGTCCTAAAAGGACTCTCCTGTATCCTTAGAACCCTTGGTTCTGGACTTCCCAGTCATCAAGAACATATTTCCCAGCATCAAACCTGCCTCATCATGTTAGAATTTTATAGGCTTCTACAAGATCCCCCCGGTCATTCTTTGAAACTCCAGTGAATATAGCCCTAGCTGATCCAGACTGTCCCTGTACATCAGTCCTGCCATCCCAGGAATCAATCTGGTAAACTTTCCTTGCACTCCCTCCATTGCCAGAACACCCTTCCTCCGATAAGACCAAAACTGTACACAATACTCCAGGTTGGTCTCACCATGGCTCTGTACAGTTAAAGCTAGGCATCCCTGCTCCTGTACTCGAATTCTCTTGCTATGAAGGCCATTTACCTTCTTCACTACCTACTGTATCTGCATGCTTACTTTCAGCAACTGGTCTACAAGGACACCCAGGTCTTGTTGCACCTGCCCCTTTCCCAATCTGTCATCATTCAGACAATAAACTGCCTTCCTGTTTTTGCTACCAAAGTGGATATATTTGCCTGCTTACTTTACTTGTCCAAATCATACCAAAACTTCTCTGTATCGTCCTTACAGCTCACCCTCCCACCCATCTTTGTGTCATCTGCAAACATGAATATGTTATTTAAGTTCCCTCATCTAAATCATTAATATATATTGTGAATAGCTGGAGTTTAAGTAGTGATCCCTGCAGCACCCACTAGCCACTGCCTGCCACTTGGAAAAAAGACCCATTTATTCCTACTCTTTGTTTTAAGCCTTCTGCTTCAATGAGCTCCAATAAATTGGTTAAATATGATTCTTTTTTCTTAAGTTTGATGCTTTCCCAAACTTCTTTAGTTAGCTGTGGATAATATGTCCTCACTTTTAGAATTTTCATTTATAGAAGCAATGGTAACATAAAGTTGCTATTGTCCTACGGGACCAAAGGGCTGCTCTCTCATTTGAGAGAGACACCTAGTGGTGGTTTAACTTGAGGGTCACCTGGCCTCAGACAAGGGGAGAGGCTGAGAAGGAGTGTTCTCTATGGCAACCTCAGTCGGTCTGGGAAGTAAACCAATGCTGATGGCCTCACTCTGTACCGCAAACCAACCATCTGGCCAAATGAGCTTAACCAACCCCTGTAGGAATATACTTATATGGAGTATTCTGCATTGTATTGATCTGTCCCCTAGCTTAGTATGCCAGTTCACTGCAGCTAGCTTGGCTCGCACCCACATAGTTGCACTTATTCAGGTTTAAAATACAAGTCTTAGCCCCAATCTTTTCCTTTTCAAACTGGATGTGAAATTACATCATATTGTGGTCGCTATGATCTAGAAGTACCTTAACACTGTGGTCTTGTTACACATTACCAAGTCTAGTGTAACCTGCTGGCTGGTCAGTTCCAAAATGTGCTGCTCTAAGAAACTACCTCAAAAGCATTCTATGAACTTCTCATCCAGGCTACTACTGCCAGCCTGATTGTTCCAGTCGCCTACACGTATGATTATTGTCATCCCTTTATCACCAGTGCTGAATATTTCTTCTTGTATACTTTGTCCCACGTTGTGGTTACTGTTTGAGGGCCTGCAGGCCATTCCCATGAGTGATTTCTTCCATCTACTACTCCTCATCTCCACCTAAGCCATTTCTACATCCTGATCTCCTGAACCAATGTCATCTCTAACTATTGCACTAATACCATCTTTGATTAACAATGTTACCCTTCCTTTTCCTTAACTTCCTTTTTGTATTGAATATCGTACACCCCTTAATATTCAGGACTAAATTCTTGTCACCCTGAAGCCAGGACTTCATAATAGCTATCAGGTTGAATATATTTACTTCAATTTATTTTGTTATGAATGCTACTGCACATTCAGATACAGAGCCTTTAGTTTTGACTTTTTGTTATCTTTATAACATCTAGTCTTGATTGTTGGTGTATTCCTAGGTTTTCTTCTGTTTGCCCCTTCTTGCCATTCTCTGACCCTTACTCCCCATATTACTATTTTCATCTCTCATTGTGTCTCTACTCTTTGATATGCTACATCTTTCCACATTTGATCCCTTGCCCCACTATTTAGTTTAAAACCCTTTCTACTTCCCTAGTTATGTAGTTTGCAAGAACACTGGACCTAGCACAGTTCAGGTATAGATCATCCCAATGTTACAGCCCCACTTTCTTCAGCATTGGTGCCAGGAGCCCACAAGCTGGAACCCACTTCTTCCACACCAGTCTTTGAATCATGCATTCATCTCTCTAGTATTACGAACCCAATGCCAATTTGGAACATAGGAACAGAAATAGACCGTTCTGCCATTCAATGAGATCAAGGCTGATCTGTAGCCTAACTCCATATACCTGCCTTTAACCCATATTCCTTGATATCTTTTGTAAAAATTTATCTATCTCCGATTTAAAATTAGCAACTGATGCAGGCAGCTCAGTTAATAATCCA
>NC_063372.1:3735971-3748894 GCF_021869965.1 Rhincodon typus
ATTCCATTCCATTCTCCCATCTCCACATCTGTTCTAATGATGTTGGATGCACTCCGTTGAAAAATAACATGACCTTTTTGCCTAAACTGAGGATTCCCTCCCACTATGGTTGATTGGGCCATCAGCTGTGTCTAACCCATCTCCCACACTTTTGTCCTTAGCCCTTCCCATCATAGTGATATAGGGTTCCCCTTGTCCTCACTTTCCACCCCACTGCTCTCCACACTCAAAGGACCATCCTCTGCTCTTGCTGTCATCTCAAGATGCTACCACCAAACGCATCTACCCTCCCCTCCACTGTCAGCATTCTTCCTTGTCCCTCTTTCAATCTAGTCTACTGTAATCGCTGTTGACAACACAGTGTCCTTCACATGGGTGAGACCAAATGCAGGCTGAATGATCACTTTGTAGAACACCTCTGCTTCAACTAGAAATAGCAAGTGTTATTTCAATGAACCAACTTGTTGCCATGCAAACATTTCTGTTCTGGGTCTGCTGCAATGTTACAACAAAGCACAATGCAAGCTGGAGGAACAGCACTTTTTATTTTGCTTAGGTACTTTACAATCTCTGGGAATCTATATTAAATCTCTCAACTTGACACTTGTCCTCTGTTTTTCTTCATTCCCCTCCTCCTCATACATACACAGTGCCTTGTCTTGCTTGTGTCCTGTTTACTGTGCTTTAGGCAGAGAGAATCCATTTTTTTCCCCCTTTCGCAACTTAATTTACACCCATTTTACATCTCTCACCACATTAGCAACTGTTTTGTCTCCTGCACTTGTCATCCACACCATCAATTCCCTTTGCTCCTCTGCCTCTGTCAAAAGTATACAAACCATTTCCAACCTCCTTCACTTATGAAGGGTCACACTGGACTCAACGTTGTTACTTCACAGATGTTGCCATTCTGCTGAGTTTCTACAGCATTTTCTGTTTGTTCCCTATTTTTTATATTTCATTCCCTTTGAAATGAAGGCCAACATTCCATTTACCTTTCCAATTACCTGCTGAACTTGATATTTTCTGATCAATCTGTTCAAAGATGTTATTATACAGCAGGTGGAAGTTGAACCTGGGCCTCATGGACCAGAGGTTGGGATGCTACCACTGCAGGAGAAGACCCCCCTCCCCTGCTGGCTTTTTGTGATTTGTGTACAAGGACTTCTAAATTCCTCTGCATCTTTCATCAGTCTTTCTCCTTTTAAATAATCTTCTGTTCTTGCCAAAGTGCATAACGTCAACATATTGCATCTGCCAAGTGTTCTTGCCCATTTGCTTAATCTGTCTATATCCCTCTGTAGACTCTTGTCATCTTCACCATTTGCTTTCCTACCTATTTTTGTGTCTTCTGCAAGCTTGATGATAACACATTCACTTCCCTCACCCAATTCATCAATATCTTGTTAACAATTGTGGCTGCAGCACTGATTCCCTGTGGTACTCCAATAGTTATAGGTTGCCATCCTGAAAATGCCCCTCTGTATCCGAACTCTTCTATTAGTTAGCCGACCATCTTTCCATGTGAACATATTACCCCCAACTCCATGGGTTATTATCTTATGTGCTGTGCCTTTTGGAAATCCAAATATCACTTCAAAGAATTCTAATATATTTGTCAGCTGTGGCTTTTTTCCCCTTCATTAAACCATGGTGACTATGCTTGATGAGTAGTAAAGAATGTAAATGACAGCCTAAAATTACCAAAGAGATTAAATTATTTTAATCTATGTGCCAGAGTTTTATTTAATGTAGGTAAATGAGAGTTTATTCACATCGGGACTAAAAAGATAGAACAGCGCTTTCTAAATGGTGAAAAGCTGAGAACTGTGGAGTTCTAGGTACATAAACCATTTAAATGTTATGACCTGATGTGGAAAAATAAAGCTAAGGGAATTGTGGCCTTTATATCCAGTGAGCCAGAGCACTCTTACAACGTAGCACCAAAATGATCAATTTGCCTGACTGACTGCTATACAGGACCAAAGGCAATTAATGATGAAACCTGGTATGAGAGTCAGAGAGATGTACAGCACAGAAACACAGACCCTTTGGTCCAATTCATCCATGCCGACCAGATATTCTACATTACAAATAGTCCCATTTGCCTGCATTTGACACGATCCCTCAAAACCCTTCCTATTCGTTTTCCCATCCAGATGCCCTTTAAATATTGTAATTGTACCAGCCTCCTCTGGCAGCTCATTCCATACATGCACCACCCTCTGCGTGAAAAAAGTTGCCCCGTAGGTCCCTTTTTAAATCTTTCCCCTCTCACCTTAAACCTATGCCCTCTAGGACTTGCCTACGATGGGGAAAAAACCTTTACTCTTCACCCTATCATGCCCCTCATAATTTCATAAACCTCTATAAGGTCACCCTCAACCTATGACGCTGCAGGGGAAAAGAAGACCCAGCCCCTCAAACACTCCAATCCTGGTAACATGCTTGTAAATATTTTCTGAACCCTTTCAAGTTTCAGAACACCTTTCCTTTTTAGCAGGGAGACCAGAATTGAATGCAGTATTCCAAAAGTGGCCTAACCAATGTCCTGTACCGCCACATGACATCCCAATGCTTATACTCAATGTACTGACCAATAAAGGCAAGTGTACCAAACGCCGCCTTCATTACCCTGGCTACCTGCAACTCCGCTTTTAGGGAACAATGAACCTGTACCCCAAGGTTTCTTTGTTCGGCAACTCTCCCCAGGGCCTTACCATTAAGTATATAAGTCCTGCCTTGATTTGCCGTACCAAAAGGCAGCACCTCATGTTCATCTAATTTAAACTCCATCTGCCACTCCTTGGCCCAATTGCCCATCTGATCAAAGTCCTGTTGTACTCCGAGGTAACCTTTGCTGTCCACAACACCACCTTTTTCGGTGTCATCTGCAAACATACTAACCATACCCGCTACATTCGCATCCAAATTGTTTAATAAATGACAAATAACAGACAATAACTATTGTAACATGTGTCCTTTTTCTTTGAAACTTTCAAAATTACTGCTACTACACAACTTAACCTGTTCCCCTTCAAAAACTCCAGATACACACACACTCACGATTAAGTCAAAAGACAAACTGCAGTTACTGTATCTTTTGTAAAAATATAAACTAGGTAAACAAAATTCCAAACATCACTAGTCCAGATTTCAAAGGAGTTTTTTTTTTTAAATTTAAATTTCAGTCTCGGCACTGATGGCATGCTGTTGTCAGTAAGGTGATGGTCTGTCTTCAATACCACAGTTGATCAAGGTGGACCTCAGGCTTAGAATTTTTTTTACACTTCCTTGGTTTTCTACCTTTCCCACACTGCAGGGAGAGGTAGATGGTTCCAGTTTGCAGGCTCAGGATGTTTGCACTGATGTCTTGAGAAATGTAGCTTTTAATATTCTGCAGTTCAACCAATCAGGGCATGTGTCAGACAGAACTTCCTTAATTCAAAAGACTCTCTGTCAATTGTATCTTGTCAGTTCTGAGGAAGGGTCACCGGACCGGAAACGTTAACTCTGATTTTCTCTTCACAGATGCTGCCAAACCTGCTGAGCTTTTCCAGCAACTTCTGTTTTTGTCTCTGTCAATTAGTCCTGTTCTCCCCTTCATTGAATCAAAAAGCAAAATTGTACTGCACAGCTCAAAGTATGCAGCACATCTTTTTCAAGTTGCAAAACTCTCCTGGTAATTCAGAAAAAATGGTCCCAAGGTCCAATTTCAGTTCATAGCCGAAAGAAAAATGTGGTCTCTTAAATGGGATTGTGATACAAAGCTCTGGTTAAACCATAACTGGAGTACTGTGAACATTTTCTCTGGTGTGATGCCCAGGATATGTTGACCTTGGGAGCCCAGCAAAAGTTTTAATGATGTTACCTGAACTCCCAAGGGTTTGATCAATGAGAAATTACATACATTGTGCATTTCTTAGATGGGGAGGCTACGTCTGGGGCAATGTTCTAAAACTTAGCTAGATGTCAATTGTGTATTTCTACACACAAAGGTGGTAGTAATCTTGAACCCTCTCTTCATGGGACAATACTAATTCAGTTTAATTTTAAACCTGAATTTTTGTTAACCAGATTCATTGAGGGATATGGGGCAAAGATGAGTATTTGGATTGGGTTGTTGATCAGGTACAATTTAAATGGTGGAAAGGCATGAGGAAGTTGAATGGCTTACCCACATTTTTTAATACTCTTCAAGCTTATTGTTCTAATTAGGTCACCAGGAGTTGTTGCTGACAGCCTGGTGATCTCCTCTTCATTTTCCAGAAATTGACAGTAGAAGGTAACTATCAGTTGTATCGACATGAAAGTTTCTTAGTTGGAGCTAGTTTTCCTGGCATTTGGTAATGGTATGTGGAAAGTGAAGAATTGTCACAATTTAACTTTCAGTTCTGGATTCATTGATATCAGCTAAAATCAAGGTCAAGCTGCTATGGTTCTCCTCAATGTATTGGAACCAAGGTTTTGGCTTCTGCCAACTATCCAGTGACGTGCTGGAGTCTGGTGAGGATGCTATCAAGCTGAGCTATGATAACAGAGCAGATTTTTTTACCTTCCTTAAAATTTTACTTTGGCTTCTTGCCTGGCTTTACACTGCAAAGCAGGATCCCTGAAAATGTCCTTATTCACAATGGTCTTATCCAGGGGAATGCCAATAGAATATCTGGTTGGCATCAGGTGGTTGTAGTTCTCCACTTTAACAAAGGACTTGTTCTTTGATTTCTTGGCCACCCTCTTGCCAATTTTTGGCAGTGACCTTGCATGCCTAATGATCTATACCAGCAACAAGAGTGTGACTGTAAGGTCTGTCAGAGGTCCCATCGTTGATATTCTTTACAATGACACCTTTGTGTCCAGCATCTGGCCAGCATAAGAACCATCTCCCCAGGTTTCATAAGTTTCCCCATTTCAGCTCCACTGCTCAATAGCTGCTGTTGGTCTGGAAAGCTGTACCCCAGAGACTAATTCAGGTGGTGCCAGGAGTGTTTTCACTTTTTTTTAGTTCTTGGGGTGTGACCAATTTTGGCATAAATGCATTTATTACCTATCCCTAATTGTCTTTTCGCAGATTGTTGTGAGTCCTGTTGAACTGCTGTAGCCCATGTGGCATTGGTGCACGCACCATGCTGTTTGGGAGGAAGTTCCAGGTTTCTAATCCGATTACACTGGCAATGGTGATCAGGTTCCAAGCCAACCTAGTGTGGAGTGCACCATTACTCTAGTCCCAATATTCCATGAGTCACAACAAGAAGTAAACCTATCAACCAGGTTTCTTAATGAACAGTTATTGGTTTATTATCAAAACACAGCTTATTCAGTGAAGGTGTGATAACTGGTTTACATACACAGTAATTTGGAAATTGTAAATGCTTATCCCTCTATACCTCAAACATGCATGCACGCACGGTCTTCAGGAAAATAGAAAAAACCTTTCTCTGCAGGGATTGGCTTTCTGAATGAAAATTCACTGACCAATGGTTTATTCTTTTAAGGCAAGAGGATAAAGCATAAAATGTCTGTTTGAATCTATATTGATCTGATGTTCTGACTGGTGGGGCCATCTTGCTAATCATGCACAGTTATCTCTGAAATCTTACAGACCTCGTTTGCTCGGAAAATAGAATCTTGAGATATTTCTTCGATTGCTGTTTCAAAAGAACAAGAAGGTTTCATCCTGAACTAAACAAGCGTTTTCAGAAAGAGAGCAATCAACTGAGCAGCTTCCCACAGCTTGACTCATTCTTTATTGGTTTTCCTCCAACTGAAGGTCAAGTCATCATAGTCCCAAGAGTGTTGTTCTCTTGTTAGAGACAACTGGTGGTGAGTTTAACCTGAGGGTCACCACACCTCAGGCGTGGAATGAGGTTGAGAAGGCAGAACCTTCATGATAACCTCAGTCAGTGCGGGTATTGAACTTGCACTGCCGGTGTCACTCTTTTGAGCGAATCAACTCTCAACCCAGCCTGCCTCCAACTGAAATAGATAAAAGAAGCACCTCTCCAAGCCAGTCACATTTCTAAACAGCCCCAACAGGGGTCTATAGCCAAAGAAGCAATTTATCACCCTGCTTTGCAGGGTGTCTTTTTTTTTTAAAAAAAAACACACTCCCAATGTTCACAGGGACCTTTAAACAGCCTCTTAATCATAACAGGAATTTCTGCAATGCTTGAAATCTTTGCAATCCTTTAAAATTTAAGTTCTCAAAACAACGTTAAATATGAAGTGTCCTTGTAACAGTGGAATTTGCAGGTGGTGGTGTTCCCATGCCTTGGTCGTTGTAGTTGAATGTTTGGAGGGTGCTGTTGAAGGACCTTTTGGCAAGTTGTTGCCCTACATCTTTAGTACACAACTGCTGCTTTGCCTTGATGGAGGGAGTAAATATTACATGGTGTGTTGGAGCTCCATCACACTCCTGACTCATGTTATGGACAAACTTTAGGTAGTCAGGTGATTTACTTGCCTCCATACTCAACCTCTGATCTACTTTTGCTGTTACAATATTTATATGGCTGCTGCAGTACTATTTATGGTCGATGGTAACTCCTAGGATGTTGATGGGATATATAGGATTCACAACATAGCAACAGGCTACATGGCCCAACCAGCTAATGTTTTATATGCCCTTAAGCCTCCTTCCATCTTTCCTCATCTAAATTTCCCATTGCAACCCTGTATTATGTTTTTCCTCGAATGTCCACCTTGTTTCCTCTTGAAATGCATCCATACTATTCACTTTAACCACCTATTGTGACCATATTTTGCGTAGAGTTATGCTCTTCATTTTAACAAAACATTTCTGTTGACTCTATCAAATCCTTTAATAACTTTAACAACCTCTATTAGATTATCTCTTAAGTTCCTCTCCCACTTTTTCTCCTACCCACCCTCAAAAAAAAACCCAGAAGAAGCAACTTAGCCTGTCCTCCTTTCTTGATATGTCCATAACGCCCATGCGTTTCTGGTATCTTCCAGTGCTTAAATTCTTTTTATAGCATGGTGACTGGGAATGCATACAATATTCTTAAGTGTGGTCCAACCAAGGTTTGGTGCATGTCTAACATGCTTGGTGATAATACATTTATTTTAGTCAACCAAGTCATTCATATAATCTGTCAATAATTGTGACCCCAGCAATGATCCCTATGGTACTCCACTAGTTACAGATTGCCATCCTGAAATTGCAGCCCCCCATCCCAACTGTCTTCTGTTAGTCAGTCCTCTATCAGTGTGAATGTACTGCCTCCACTACCCTGGACTCTTACTAAGTAGCCTAATGTGTAGCACCTTATCAAACATCTGAAATTCCAAATCTTTTAACATCTACTGCTTGCCTTTTGTCCTGCCATTATCCCCTCAAAGAATTCTAATAAACTTGTTGGGCATGATTCCCTCTTCCTGAAGCCATGCTAACTCTGCTTGATATTATGTATTTCTAAATGCTCTGCTATTAAATATTTCATAATGAATTGAACACTTTACCAATGATAGATGTTAAGCTAACTGGCTAATTGTTACCTGCTTTTTGTCTCCTATAAATAAAGGTGTTACAGTGGCGGCTTTTCAATCTTGCAGGACTTCTTCCTGAAACCTAAGGGTTCCTGGAAGATTACCAGTGCATCCACGCAACAGGTCCAGAAGATTTAACAGTCTTTAGCCCCATTAACTTCCCTAGCATTTTTTCCTCTGGTGATAGTTATTGGATTTTTTTCCCCTTTGATTATTTAGTATGTTTGGAATTTTGTGGTGCTCCTCCAACATTTCCCGATTCCCCAATATTGTTTCGCCTCGTTCTGTAAGGGGCCGGTGTTCACCTTGGCCTCTTCCTTTTCATAGGAGCAGGAAAGTTTTTGCTCCCTGTCTTGATATTATCTGCAAGTTTACCCTCCGTTTATTTTCTCCCTGTCTATTATTTAGCTCTCCTGTTACCACCTCAAAAAGACAAAAATGTTAATCGAAGAAGATTTTCCCTTTGGAAAGCCATACAATTGTTATAGTTCTGTGCTTGATGTTGTTAGACTATGAAGGTACAAGGAAGATGATTAGATTCTGTGTTGGAGATTTGAGCTTTGCGATGCAAATCTTACTTGACCCAAACCGGATCCTGTCTAGCCGCAGTATCTCGGAGCTGTGATTAGTACTGAAAAATGAGCTACTAATCTATGATTGCAATCAGCTAAAAGTTTTCACAACGAACAAAATCGAATATAGCTGTGTATGCTTGGAACAGCAGCCAACCACTCGCGTTATGTCCAATACCATGTTAGACGACTAACCTGACTCCGATCATCTGTAACCGAAAGCAGCTAAACACATGGTGAGACAGCTTGGGACAGGAATGCAGTTTTGTAAATGGAGATAAATCTGCATGATGGGTGTAGAGAATATGGGATTTTTTTTAAAAATTGAATAAATTTTATGTAGACTGTTTTACAGCTGGAGGTACCTGTAAGCTGTGCGAGCGTATAATATTGGCATGAAAAGATTCGGAAGGATTGAAAAGGCCGAACTGTTTGCAGCAATTTTGAAATATTTTAGCTGCTGCTCGATTGTTATCGTAAGGGAGGATTGTATAAGTGGTTGAATTTAATTTTAGTGGTAAGCCCTCACTGTTTGCTCCATTCCACTTTGGAATCGGTCCGCTCAGGTGGTCGATCGCAGTGTTAACTGGCCGGTTGTTCAGAGCCTTGTCAGTAAAGCATGCCAGACCAAGGAAAAGACTTAAACGTCAGGTAGTTGAGTATCATATGAATAATGTAAAAACAAAATACGGCGGGTGCTGGAACTTTGAAATAAGCACACACAGGACTGCGAATATTCGTGTCACAGGCTTGAAATGTTAACTCTTTCTCTCCCCATACCTGTTATTTTCAGCATTCTGTTTTCACTATTAGGTATTGCGTGCTTGTGATATGTTTTTTTTCACGGTTGTGACGGCAGCCACGTTTTTTCTAATATTACTAGTATTAAAAAGCTGACCAGTACATTTTATTAAAATTCTTGAAGTTATATCAGGAAAATGGTCAAGTCCACAAACTTACTGGAGATTTTATCAAATTATTTTGAAGAAAATGCAGTTGTAAAGAAGTGATGAATTCTAAATTTGTTAAAGATCTGCCGCGAGGCTTCCTTCCTGTTAAGTACGTATGCGATCTTCATCTCTAGCCCCACATGCCGTTATTCACTCCACGCTGCCTGAGCAGTAATTCTCTGGAGGGGAAAAAAAAACTCCAAATCGAGCTGCTTTTTTAAGAAAAAAATTCGATATTGATGACTGCCTACAGCGTACATAACCTCCACGCGTTGCTACCGCTGACTTTCAAATTATTGAACAAGCGTGACCGGGCGTTGTGGATTCTGGTCACATTAGAACAGTGTTGTCCAATAGAAAACGTTGACTAGCCATAGGTGGGGCCGCAGTGACGCCATTTTCGTAACTTGCACTAATTTTAGAAAACGTCTTGCACTTTACGTAAATAACCTTCATTTTAATATTTGTTCAACAAATTCCTACCACTTTCCTGTATGAAACTTTGCAGTCTTTTACACAAAGGTTTGAAATTCTACCATAGAGTTACACAGTGCAGCTTAAAAGCGTCTAGCTTTTTTGTTATACGAGCAGTTTCCATGTTAACGCTTGGTGGGTGTGGAAAATCCCATGACATCTGAAAAAGAGCCAGGGATATATCCTCGGCGACCTGGCCAATATTTGTCTGTCAACCAACATTACTAAAACAAATGGTCATTATATAGTTTGTGGGGTTTGCAGTAATTGGCTGCCACATTTCCAACAGTGACTGCATTTACAAATACCTTGTAACTTGGGTATCCTTAAGTTCTAAAAGACAATATATAAATGAAAGTATTTTATTTCCTCTGGATCTATAATGACAAATTCCAGGTAAGGATACTTGGGGCCAGCAGTTGGTTTATTATCAGGGCTCAGATTTTGCAGAATTGTGCTCTTCAGTAATCATATCGAGACTTTTGGTTGAGTAAGGGGAGCAGGAAAGGTTCCACACACATTTCCTATAATTGTGCCCAACAGAAGTCATCCCTGACACACTTCTCTCCAGATATATAAGGAACAGTTAAAGAGATGTTCAAGCACTTGGTCAGCATATAGAACACTGGTGGCAAAATGGATCCTGAGCTGAAAAGTATATAATCTGAAAAAAATTTATGATTCACTGTGTCGAACACTACCTTCTGATTCAGGGAATTAAAAGCAGTCAACAAACCAGACCTCAAAAGGTCAATCAGATCAAAGTAGACGAAATTTAATGCAGATAAGGGTCAACTGATAGATCTTGGTAGAGAAAATGAGGAGAAGCAATATAAAGGATACAATATTAAAATGGGTGCAGAAACAGAGAGACTTGGGGATATACAGTATGTGCTTAAATTGTTAAAGATGCAAGACAGGGTACCAAACTATTCCAACCCTAAATGTATCTAACAATGGAGCATCCACACCCTTCTGGAGTGGAGAGTTCCATAGAATCAGAACCCTTTGAAGTAGTTTCTTCTCAGTCTGAAATAATTGGCTGTGTATCTTAAGAATATAACCTGTATCTTTGCTTTGTCTGGTCAGAGTATAAATCTTGTAGCATCTGACCAATTACACCCTTTCTGAACCTTATACACCTCAATGAGATTGCTTCTCATTTTTCTAAACTCCAGTAAATATAGACCCACTTAATTCAACCTCTCATATGTCTACCTTGCATCCAAGAGCCAAATTTACCGAACCTTTACCATCTCTGATGCAAACATATCTTTTTGCAAATTTGGAGATCAAATCTGTCCACAGAACTCCAGAGATGTAGTCTCACCAAATCTGTACGACTTCTTTATCCCTGTATTCCAAACCACTGCAATAAAGGGCAACATGTTATGTATCTTGCTATGATTTTTTGGGAAACAAATGGTAAAAATGTAATGGGTTTGTTGTCATTTGAAAAGAGGAGAGGAAATAAATACAATAGCAATTGCTGGAGGGAAAAAGTACTAGGGAAAACAATGAGGTTAAGGACTGGTAAGTCCCCTGGACCTGATGGGATGCATCCTAGGATATTCTGATGTAACAGTAGAGCATTTAGAGATTACATAATATGATCAAGCAAAGTCAGCATAGCTTAACGAAGGGGAAATCATGCTTGACAAATTTACTAGAATTATTTGAGAAGGTAACAAACGGGACAGATAAAGGGGAAGTAATGTATGTAACACAGTATATTTGGATTTTCCGGTGTTTTTGATAAAGTACCACACGTGAGGCTAATCAATAAGATAAGATCATGGTGTTAGAAGCAGTATTCTAGCATGGATAGAGCATCTGCTAACTAATAGAAAACAGAGTTGGGAGAAGGGGGACATTTTCAGGATGGCAACCAGTAACTATTGGTGTGCCACAGGGATCAGTGCTGGGTCACAATTATTTACAATATATATTGATAACTTAGATGAGGAAAGTGAATGTAATATTGCCACATTTGCAGATGACACAAATGTGGGTGGGAAGGCATGTGGTGAAAATGTCACAATCTGCAGAGGGATATAGGCAGGATAAGCAAGTGGACAAATAACTTGGCAGATGGAATATAATGTGGGGAATTGTGATGTTGTGCGTTTTAGCAGGAAGAATAGAGGAGCTGAACACTATTTAAAGGGAGAACGATTGCAGAAAACTACAGAAGAGGGTTTTGTGAATCCTCATTCATGAGTCACAAAAAGCTAGTATCCAAGTTCAGCAGGAAATAGGGAAGGCAGTTGGAATGTTGACCTTTATTTCAAAGGGAATGGAGTATAAAAGTTGGGAGGTTTTGCTAGAACTATACAAGGCACTAGTCAGACCACAACTAGAAAAGTGAAGTTTTGAGTCCCTTATCTAAGGAAAGATAGACTGGCATTGGAGGCAGTCCAGAGAAGGTTTACGAGGTTGACTGCAGGTATGGTAGGACTATCTTATGAGGAGAGGTTGAGTAGGTTGGGCCTGTACTCTTTGGAGTTTAGTGGAACGAGAGGTGACCTTATTGAAACATATAAGATTCTTAGGGGACTTGACAGGGTAGATGTAGAAAGTGGGAGAATCCAGGATCAGACAGCATAATCTCAGAATAAGGTGTCACGCATTTAAGACACAGATGGAGGGGAATTTCTTTTCCGAAGGTAGTAAATCTGTGGAATTCTTTACCGTAGAGGGCTGTCAAGGCTGGGTCACTAAGTATATTCAAGGCTGAGACAGACTGCTTTTTAATTAGTAAGGGGAAATCAAGGATTATAGGGAAAAGACAGGAAAGTGGAGTTGAGGATTTATCAAATCAGCCATGATTTCATTGAAAAGTGGAACAGTCTCAATGGGATGATTGGTCTACTTCTGCTCCAACATTTTATGCTTTTATGGAAGGAGAACAAAACAGACAGTCTTGTTTTGGATAGAGGGTGAGAGAACCTAAATGACAAATATAAAAACCAAAAGAACTGCAGATGCTGTAAATCAGAAACAAAAGCAGTTGCTGGAAAAGCTCAGTAGGTCTGGTAATATCTGTGAAGAGAAATCAGAGTCAACGTTTTGGGACTGGTGCCCCTTCCTCAGAACTTTTTCGCAAATTCTGTTTTTGTTGTAAATGACAAACATGTCATGGAACAAAAGACAGAAGGAGTCGTAATGGTTGTAGAAAAGTAACAAAGAATTTGTCTGGAGGGTGAATGGCAGAATAGTGAACAGGCCTGTCTGAAGGCGAAAACACAAAAAACAAGATTCAAACGAACATGTCAAAAAAATAGAATTAAAGTGGACACAGTTCATGATCTGTTTAATTGTTTAACTATGTTTAGTCCAGGAGAGTACAAAGTGCCCAATCAGAACATGAAGTGCTCTTCCTTAAACTTGTGTTAGGCTTGACTGGAATGCAGCAGTG
>NC_063372.1:3748994-3754008 GCF_021869965.1 Rhincodon typus
AGGAAGGGGAAAAGGTGATTGAGAAACGGATCAGATGTTATGAAAGAGCAGTCCCTTCAGAATTCTGAAATTCATGCTGGATCTGGTGAAAATGATCTGTTGAATAGGGGTTGTTGGGTTGAAAAATGAGGATGAGGGAAACCCTATGCTTCTATGAGGGAGGGTGGAGCATGAGAGCAGATTGCATGAAATGGATCAGACACTCGTCGCCACACTGTGTGGGGCACCTCGGTTGGGGGAAAAAGGGATATTTACATATCTGCTGGTGTGGAAAGGTGCATAATCAGAATGATTTAATTGCGTGGAACAGTCACAGACACAGCAAAAAAATCCATAGACTTATTTATAATTTCTTATACACGTTAAGCAACTTAAGTTTACATTTTTACAACAAAGATTACACTTCACATACTATGAAATCAGTTTGAAGTACAATATCCATTCTGTATAATACAGAAACAGCCATTTTGAGTAGAGCAAGATTCCAGAACATGAAACACTCTGAGCAGAGCACTGATATTGGTGACGCTGATTGAGGGGAAAAGTTGCAGATCAAACAATGGTATGGAGTTTTAAAAGACAGCCCCTTCGTATTGTACTGAAGTGTCGAGTCAGCTTAGACTGTGGCTTAAATTTGGGAATGAATCTAAATTTGACGCTATTGATCATTTTATGAATTGCTGGACGCCGAAACCTGGTAACGGCGTTTGCAATTAATGTGCAAAACATGCCAGAGGTGAACCGATCTGCTGTAAACATTTTATCCTGACTCATTGCCTTGGAACGTAAAAGCGTTAAGAACCATATAAATAGGCACGCGCGAACATGATTGACAGCTTCGGGGAAGGAGGCGGGACCTCCGGACTGGCCTTGGCGTCACAAGCGACCAATCATCACGACGCGTCGACGCACGATTAACGTCGTAACCATAGCGAGTGGCGTGTGCTGCGTCATTCTGTCTGGGCGAGGTGGAGAGGAGGGCAAAAAGGGGAAAAAAAAAGCCAGGAACGCCGTTCTCCTGGACGCCACTTGGTCTTGTGAGCTCCCAACAACTGAGCAGAGGTTGAACCACACAGCAGCCATGTAAGTGATAATTTAAAAATCGGCTCGAACGGCTTTGTTCGACAGCGAGCGGCACTTTTATTCACTGCACCGTGCGAGGTGGGAGGCTGGGTTAGGCAGTGGGAGTTAGGCGCCTTTTCGCCAGCCTAGGCCGCTGCAGTTTTCTGAAAAAAAACCCTTAACAAATCCGATGGGGAGGAGGGGAGGGAAACCCCTCATACTGGATTAAAATTGAAATTGAGGCTGCGATGATTTTTTTTTGTCCATGGCATCCGAAACGTGCAAATCTGTTTGAGAGTGCCGGCGAATTTATTCAAGCCCAATCCAGGAGGATTTATGTCTGTATTTGCGAATTGTAGTAGGTTTAACGGATTTGCTGCTGGTAGATTCCAAAATGATTTTGCAGTCGTTTGATTGTTTTATTTTGGGGTGGGGGTGATGAAAAGGCCCTTTTTTTTCTGAGTAGCCTTAAAAAAAACCGCTCTCGGCTTGCTTACACGTGAGTGGAAACGCACGGCAGGCTTGCGGGACTGTCACGTCCCAGCGCAATGAATTCAATTTTCATCTATGAAATAGGCAGCTTTAACGATAAAGAAACATATATATATGTGTTTTATTCATTTTTCTCACCTGATCTTTCTTTTTACCGAGAGAACCGACAGCACGAATGAGGCGCCGGGTTCCGAAACGATTTGAAGGAACTGCGGTTTCTAGAAATTTCTCTCCCGCGCGCGCGCACGCGGGCACACGCACAGACATTTCGGGCTTTCACTACTGATTTTTGTCGGCGTTTCTTTTTTTAAATCTCTTCAGCGATTTGCTTTACTACTATTACTGCTAGTAAAGTGCATTTTGTTTTTTGGCGATCTTTTCACGATGGCACGATTCAATGGGACGTGTGGAGAAGTTTGACTGGTTGCGCAATGTTGAAAGAGCCGCCATTTAGCGCAGACTCGCAAGCTTTTCCTCATCCAGTGCATTCTTCACTGCGCGCACAATTTTTTCTCTCTCTTCGTCGCGTTTTTTTTTAACTGCGGCGTTGTTCAGTGTCCCTTGCTTCGATTATGGAAATGTGCATGCTTGAGTTTTTTTTTCCCCCCTTGACAGGCCTTGCGCGCACAGTACGAGAAAATCCAGAAACTTCGGAGGACCACAAGTGTCTTATGCTTCACAGAAGACTTGTGGGATGCTACGTATTCCAACCGGTTGCAGATTATTTGGGCCAGTAAATGTTGCTGGGAACGTTTGTAACCCGGGGTACCAAGGAGTCTGACTTTCTTTTTTGCTGCAACAGGAGCACTTTTAAAATTTGATTCACTCAGTCAGTACAGGCACAATTTGAAATATGTTAGGAATAAATTGGGCTTTGCTGAGGGTACGGAAAAGGTAAACTACAATATTGCTGGATCGGGAAGTGGGTACTTAAATATTTGCGAGTGGCGAGCAAGGAAGCCGAGGATTATTTACGAGGTGGGAGTAGAAGAGTTTTGGCATGTTCTTCTGTGAAGAACAGAAGATCTTAATGAAAGCAGTTGAATCCCAGCACAGACTTGATCAAGCTTTAACGATAAAGAAACATATATATATATGTTTTATTCATTTTTCTCACCTGATCTTTCTTTTTACCGCGTGAACCGACAGCACGAATGAGGCGCCGGGTTCCGAAACGATTTGAAGGAACTGCGGTTTCTCGAAATTACTGTTTCAATTACTGAATTACTGTTTCAAATTCCTTTCGAGGGTGAAAAGTTCCTCTTTTGGCAAAGTACCAGTGATGGGTTATGGGTGGTATAAAACTTGGAACTAATCGGATGGATATGTATATTCTCGACTCCTTCAAAAAGTGAATGATAAAAGCTTGTTTTGATTTCTAGTAAAATTACCTTCACTGTTGAATGATACGTCAGGGCAGAACACTTTAGGTTAAGCTTGGGCACAAATCTAATTTGTTACTGATTTTTTTTAAAAAATTTTTAATTAAACAATTTTGTGCAACTCTGAGATCACCACTTTAATTTTTTTGGGTTAAGATGTCTTCCATATCTCAATTTCTTCATAAATCTAATCGTTAATGTTAAGACAAGCTGCCTGAATTTTGTTCCTGCGCAGCTTCAAATATCTCTTGTTTCTCCGTAACTGGAACTGGATGTACTTTGTCACCCTTCCCTCCCTGGTCTTCGCAGAAGGTGCACAATGAATGGCGGTCATATTAATTAACAAATGTTCAATGGATTTTCCTTAAATGTGTCCTTGGACATGGCGTGTAACTTCTGTAGGAGGTTCTTCCAGTCCATAATTCTTTGGGAATGGGAAGGAAGAGTTTGCAAAAAAAGTGTGTTGGGTTGTATGCAGTTGCAGCTGAATTGCTGTTGTAACATCTAGCTTGATGTACTGCTTGGAAATATTGTCCATTTTGAAGCAGGTCAGCCTGAAGTTTCTTTGGCTCTGCAGTCTGTTTGCCAGCTTAGTGATGTGACCAACTGGAAGATGTTGGGGTTTTTTTTTTAAATTCATTCATGGGATGTCGATGTCAGTGTCACTGGCACTGGCTAGGCCAGCATTTATTGCATATTCCTAATTGTCCAGAAGGCAGTTGAGTCACGCACCTTGCTGTGGGTCTGGAGTCACATGTAGGCCAGACCAGGGAAGGTCAGTAGAATTCTTCCCTAAAAGGCATTAGTGAATCAGATGGGTTCTTCTGACAGTTGACAAGAGTTTCACAGTCATCATTCAAATTTCAATTCCAGGTTTTTTCTACTGAATTCGAATCCCACCATCTGCTATGGTGGGATTTGAATCTGGGTCTCTGGATTAATAGTCTAGCGATTTAATACAACTATCACCTCCCCAAATACAATTACAAATCTAAAGAGGAACATACCTTAAGTAATTGTAACAGAACAAATTGTCTGCTGGTGAACTTTCTCAAGAAGAGTAATTGAGTGCTGTGGGTCCCAAATGGGTTTGCTGCACTTCAGAAGTGGTCAGACTCGTAAAAGAATGATGGAAATTCTGTTTTGCAAACCCATGGACGCTGGTTGACTTTGTAACTTGTGCTTCAAATTATTTTGGATGTGCACATTCCTGAGTTTTATTTGGTAACTTCATGGGGAGGGGATTATGACAAAATTGGAGGTTAACCTCAACTGCTTCAGTACTGTAACTGTACTGGTGCTGTAGATAGTGTAGTTATCAACATATGAAGACTTCTTCTGATTAGATATCTATGCTTCATCTGACTTTTAATCAATTATTTTGGCTATGAATTCAGCATTGTAGTTGCTTTAAGTTACTGCTCTGCATTAGTTTTATATGCTCAGCATAGACTTCTAAGACTCCATCTGTTCACTTCATCTGTGCTATTTTATCACCAGTTATGGAGTACGTTCATGACTTTAGTATACTTTACACCTGTAGGTGTTAATTTTAACTGTTGTTGTTCACTGCCTATTTTCTTCCTGATTCATTCTGTAATTTACCTTTTAAAGATTCTGCTGTTCCTCTTTTGTATTTGCAGTTGTGATTGTATCTGACCACCTTGCAGTAAGTTCCTATGAGTCATTCATCTAGTCTAGAAATGGACATGGTGAAAGCATAAAGCTCTTAAATGCCTGTAACCCATGATGTAAATTCACTAATGTGTGCTCATCGTTTGTTAATTTTTGAGCTAGTTTGTTCATTTCCATGGTTTACTATGAGTCTCAAAAGCTGAGTTAATGACCTTTTGATGTGGAATTTTATGAAAAGCTTTTTGGAGATAAAGGTACATATCATCAGGCATGGAGATCTATTGTTATCACTTTCAGCCAAGAAGTTTGATCAGACATCTTTCTGAAATAGTAGGAACTGCAGATGCTGGAGAATCTGAGATAACCAAGTGTAGAGCTGGATGAACACAGGCCGAGCAGGAAGGCTGACGTTTCGGGCCTAGACCCTTCTTCAGAAAAATCAG
>NC_063372.1:3754108-3766882 GCF_021869965.1 Rhincodon typus
AAGTCAGTCCAGGGAGGACAGACAGGTCAAGGGGGTGGGATGAGGTTAGTAGGTAGGAGATGGTGGGGATAGGTGGGAGGAAGGACAGGTTAGGGAGGCGGGGACGAGCTGGGCTGGTTTTGGGATGTGGTAGGGGGAGGGGAGATTTTGAAGCTTGTGAAATCCACATTGATACCATTGGGCTGCAGGGTCCAGACCTGCAAATTTTGGCTGTTATTGCTTTCCCCTGAGAGACCATTCCTCAGCAGTATCCAAAGCATTAGGATTCATGCACTATTTGCCTCATCCTTTTACTCTGCCGGGTGGTTGCCCATTCCTTTTTCTGCCTGTAGCGTGACCTCCTCTCTATACATGCTCAGTTTTGCAGATGCTCCAGTGTCCCCAGCTGCTGCTGTTGCTCCAAAACCCAGGCTTCCAGGAGCTGCAGCTGGAAATATTTACTGCATACATGCTGGCACTGGAAACTTACCTGGCTTTCCATAGAGGAGGAGGAGCAAACCACGACTTTTGAGTTCTCCTGCAATGACTTACTCGTTTTGGATTAAACCTTTAAAAGTACTCTTAAAATCAAACAATATCAATTACTTTAAGACCGTTCTTCCCTTGATCTTGTTAATACAGAATGTAGTCCTTCGAAATTATGAACCACAAAATAAGACTTCAAAATTATAAGCAATAATAGTATAAATATGCACCATCTCTACTAGCCCAATCAGCAGCTTTGACTTGGCCTGACCTCCAGTGCTCTGTACTATGAGTTAAAGTCCCACTTCCCTCATGCTCCAATTTCCCCAAGACCGTATTTTGTTTTATAGAGTAGAAGTAATCACCAGTAGTACAGAACAGAAGTGACTGATCACTTTTTTTTCTCCTAGTTTTACCAAATGTTAGCTGCACACTACTGCATGCACTGAACAAGTCAGCACTGAAGGTGCTCTCCTTTTATAACCTCTACTTCAAAGCCTTTTGAAACTGGATTAAACTAGATGCCTAATGAACTGGCTTCAGCTGAGAGCCTGTAAACTCCTGGTTTAAAACTGTAATTAAACAGCACCCAATTCAAAGAACAACTTTTAGTAAGTTGCTGATTTATAGAAACACTAGACTTTAGATTGAAATTGGCTGTTAGATTTTAAAAAATTGTTAAATTTATCCCTTGCGACTCTTTCACCAAACTCCAGCTGCACATTCTGTCCTTCCCTCTTTCTTGCTCTGTGTCAGTAAGGCCTGACAGCCTTACTGGAGAGTGAGAATTGGTTTCTGATCATCCTGATGTTGAGGTATATAGCTACACTTTGCATTCTTTTCTTGATTCTGCTTTCAATAAAAATGTGCTAATAAACAGTACAAGACAATTTATTTTTCTCCAGGTTCCAATGACAACAAATAATTTGAATATTTGATTTACAATTCTGTGGTATGCCAATACTTCGCATGCTACCTCACTACATTGGCGCTATGGATGCTCTAAACTGCATTTTTGGATTGATAATCCTGAATTAATATAGATTTTTTGTGAATCTGGGCATTACTGAAGTTGCGTAGTTTCCTGTTGTGGACAAAGTACGCAGAGACTGGCACACGAAATCCTCCATAATCTGGTTGTTCTATGTTTCTTTGCTTTTTCTTCTTTCATGGGACATGGGTGTTGCTGACTACGTCAGCATTTGTTACTCATCCTTAGTTTGTCCTTGAAGGTGGTGGTGAGCTACTTCCTTGATCCACTGCAGTCGGAATAGTTTAGGTAGGCCCACAGTGCCATTAGGATAGTTCTGATAGTTTTCCAACAAATAAAACTTGACTCATCAATTTTGTGGTGTCGTGTCTCTGGTTCCTCTTTTAAAGCCATTAATTTGTATTCAAGTTTATTTTGAATACATTGGTTGAACT
The DNA here is from genome assembly GCF_021869965.1 of Rhincodon typus. NCBI lineage: Eukaryota > Metazoa > Chordata > Chondrichthyes > Orectolobiformes > Rhincodontidae > Rhincodon > Rhincodon typus. The sequence continues at coordinate 3,755,999 of NC_063372.1, forward strand.
GTATAACCCCAACAAAGATAGTGGCTGACGTTTGAATATTTAGGTGGCCGTTGTTCACAAGTGAACTTTAACAGTGTGGTACAACATATTCAGCTTGATGCTGATTTTGGTGTAAATACACTTCATGCAAAAGATGTTTCATGCATCTGTTTATGCAGATGGTTTGTATATTTCATAATTAGATAGTGATCAAATGTAGAAACTGAGATATTAGGAACTGCAGATGCTGGAGAATCCGAGACAACAAGGTGCAGGGCTGCATGAACACAGCAGGCCAAGCAGCATCATAGGAGCAGAGAGGCTGACGTTTCGGGCCTAGACCCTTCATCAGAAAATGTAGAAACTGGGTGCTTCTGAATGTGGCCCTTGAGGAAGCTTCCAAATATGGAACATGTTAAATGTAGATGTTCTGATTTTGAATTGGTAAGGATGAATCTGAGAGAAATGGCATATTCTTGTGCTTATCTCTTTTTTTTTTTCCCCCCTGTGATTAGCCATAGTACCGTTTGGTGCTCTTCCAATCCCACCCCAACTTTTTAAGTCAACTTAGTCAAATGCTGTGCAGTTCTCAAATTCCTATAACACCTGTAGTCCCATGCAGATGTTTAGCCTCCTGTGACTATATGCATTCCAAAATTAAGGTAGAACATTAGCCTTATGACTTGATTGTTGAAATTGTATTGCAGGTGGTTTTTGAGAGAAGATCTGTTATTTTCTAAGAAAAACAAGGGTTAGTGTTAAACATTGAACCAGTATTAGGAAGTGGGAGAATTCTAATGTGTTAAGTCCAGGCTACGTGCATCAGTTTAATATCACAGTTGTGCTTCAGACTAGCAACCAACAAATTTAGATTACGAGTTAGAGAATATTAGCTTTGTGCCATAACCATCTCAAAATTGTTTAAACTTTTGTGCCAAGCATTGGTGCAAGAAAAACTGAAGGATAGTTGACCAGCAGAGCCCCTGGCTATATCAAGAACCAGTCACCTCGGCTGAAACTCTGGCACTTGTCCCACTCAGGTATGAGTGTGTGTGGGGAAAAGGATTCTGGTGGAACTAAAAATCTGGAAAATTGTGCTTATTCTTCCATAATTTTCCCATGTGGAATGTAATGTTCCACTGAAGGTATCTCCCATTATAATTTTATTTGCCACTTGTAGCATCAAAGCTGTAGTGATGGTTGGGTTCTTCGGGTTAAGTTTTACCAATATCTTGAACCTTTCTGTCTTACTTTCCCCCATATATAAGTTTTATTTTCATTTTGCTTTTATGCAACCCTGCTTTCAATTGAGAGGGATCTTGGTATATCATTCATGGGCATGGACCCTAGGTGCTATACACAACCTAAAGAGAATTCACATTATGCTTAAGTGGTATGTTTTAATTTTTGTAGGGTATTTGCAATGAGTTGTGAAGCTGCATTTAGATCTCTGGTTCTGATTGCTTATCTCAGAGGATCTCAAGCATTTTGATGCATGTGCCCTTGCCCATAGAGATTCTCACACCATTCAAATGGTTTTCCTTTAATTATTTTTCCCAAAGGATCTGAATTTAAGATGCCTAAAAATGGCAAAAGTAAATTGAGTGGTTAAAAATGCTCACCCTGCTTATCACTCATGTAGGGATTGCGTGCCTCAAAGCTAAATGCTTCAAGATCTTTGTTTTTCGTGTAATTGGAAGATGTTATAGAAATGGTTTTAATTTTAATTGAAGCAACTTGCATAATCAGAGGACATGCATTGTGGGACGATCTCAACATAGAAGCTTGAATCCATGACATCTAGAATCAGACACTGGATCTCCAATCAGTTCAATTGTTCTTGCAGCTTGGGCCAAAGCCCGCTTAATAGAAATTAGCAACAAATCAAACATCTTTGTTGAGATTGCCCCATGATGAACCCATTGGCTATGAGGTCACGCCAGTGGCTCTTGTTCATGTGCTCTGCTCTTTTTCTTGCCCCACCTTTTTGGTCTAAAATTTGGGTATCCCTGACTACTTTCAAATTTTGTTTTATCAGCAGCAGCAGAACTCAGAGACTGAATTGTACTGAAGTCACTCTATTGGAATGTAAATACTTTTTTTGCATGCGGCTTTGAGAACTTGCAGTCTTTTTCCACACAAACCTTGTGATTGTTTTCACTCCCATAATACTTTTAGGCAGCCAGCTTCTGCAAAATGGTATGACCGAAGAGACTACGTCTTTGTTGAATTTTGTGTAGAAGACAGTAAGGATGTTGAAATAAATTTTGAAAAAGAGAAGTTTACATTCAGGTACGTAGTAGATATTCAATCCCATTTGTGTCAAAATGTCTGTCATAAAGTTAGGGACAGCTTTATTTCACTACTTGAATGCATTTGAAAAGAAATCTAGGCTCTAGTCTAATAATACAGTTTCTCATTAGCACTGTTCACAAATGAGTTGTGTTCTTTTGTTAAAAATGCCAGTGACCACCTCAATGAAGATGTATGCCTGAATATTTGTCACCAGAAGCGATTAGTGTAATCTCTGCTGGATTTTTACAATATTTTACTGCAGAAGTTCACAATTTTATTTATGCTTTTCTATTTTTAGAACATTAATTGTTAAAACTTGTAGCCTGTGAAAAAATTTGAATTATTGCTTATCCATCATGAAAGAATGCTTTGGCACTGCGCAAGAGACTTATTTGATCAGCATTACTGTATTTTGCATCTCTTTCTCTGTCATCCTCTCTTTTTGTGTTTTTTCAATTGCTACCTATTGCTTGGCTAAATGGGCATACCAGAGCTGCTATTATACTGGCTGCCCAGGGGTATAGTGGTTCTGGCCTAGAGATATTTCCCTTAAGTATTTCTCATCTGTGGATTCACACGGACATCAGTTGGTATAGCTTGAGACTAGCAAATCACAGTGGAGAACCTGAATCTGCAACACGCTCTAATAAGCGCAAAAATGGACAATCAAACTGCTGTAACACAAGAACAAACTGCCACGTGAAAGTAATACGCTGACCAAAATTTGTTTGTCAGTTTCTGGAGAAAGGCTTGAAGTTTTGCAAACTGGAATCATTGTAGTTTGGGAACTTAGTATGGCATGTGCTCCTACCACAATGGCCATGCAGATAAAGGAAAAGTATGCCCACCTTGTGATTTTTTTTTTTCCCAATAAATGTTGCCTGTGTTGAAATTTGGTCCAGAGTTTGAGAATGACTCGAGTAGAATGCCAAATGTTGGTAACATTTATTAATGAGCTCTGGGTGGAAATTGTTTTAATATATTTAAAATTTTTGCGTTCTGTGCAGCTGCATGAAATTTAAACCTTAAACATCAATGCATACACTACTGTGTTGGGGTAATTATTAGAAGCAGCAAGATTTTGTTTCTAATTTAGGGTCCTTTACTACCACCTTGAAGTAGCAGGTGACTGGGCCTCCAGGCATTTCTGCCACTATTTTCCTTTGGTGTTGTTTTTTAAAGAAAGTGTGGGGATGCTGGACAGGTCAATTCTTACCTTTCTTCTTAAATGTTTGTTTGCTCACACTTGTTTTTCCCTTCCTTTCAGCCTCCACATAATATAGGATGAGACCGTGAAACTAATATTAATGTGGTCATGCTAATATTTCCACTGACTGACTGACTGACTGCTTTTTGACAGAATAGTTAGGTCTCTGGGTATGCAGTTCCATTAGAACTGAGGTTTAGAGTATTACCATTGAGCTCTATGCTCGTCAACGAACTGTTAATTTTCACGAAGTTTCTTAACTTTGCAAATAGTTCATTAATAGTTAGTTCCCATAGTCTTAGCAGACATCAGGGCTGCTCTCTTGCTGGGGAGAGAGAACTGGTGGTGATTTAACTTTGGGGTCACCAAGCCTCAGGCAAGGAGAGAAGTTGAGAAGGAGTATTCTTCATGGTAACATCAGCTGATGCGGGAATTGAACCCATGCTGTTGGCATCATTCTGCATTGCAAACCAGCCAACTGAGACTGTGTTTCCACTTTAAACATAGTGTGTGCACTAGTTTTATAGATGAGTGAGTAACTGAATTATAGTAACTTACTATGGGTGGCTTCTTTGTCCTGCTTGTCAGGTTTTCTTTAAATGTCACTAATTCATCTGATCAAGTTGCTGACCTGATCTCAGGGGTTTAACACTCCTTTGGAATCTTGTTCAAATGAATATGCCTTTTGGAAGACTGTTCTGGCTATGTTGTGCATTGCAGTGCATATTAGGAAGGTGGCAGCATGTGATTGATGCAGTGAGCTCCTGAAAATGGAGGTTAAATCTGTAAGTATAATGATGGCGTAGTTATATGGCATTATATACCTGAAGCTGCATATGAATGTGAAGCACCATCTTTGCGCAAAAGCTGGCAAATCTTTCCCAATTGTACGTGCTGAAGGCAGTTGCAACTGCTATCCTGGCTCTGATATGCTAACAGCACAAAATGGGAATCAAACCTAGGATTTTGTATGTTTGTTATTTTTTTTTTTATTATTTGTTCAGCTCTGAAAGGAATCACTCAAATTTTAACTTTGACAGAACAAAATATGAAGGGAAGGGAATTTGTGCAGAGACAGTCTCGTGATTCTCCCTTTATAGAACTTGTATAATGGATGGTCTCAATTTTTGGATTTTTTTGTTCCCCCTTCTACATTCCAACATTTGTGAAAGGGGAGATTTTCTCTATCTGTCCGTTCCAGTTTTTTTTCTGCTGACACTTGGTGAATGTGACAGGCTTAGTTTTGTTTTGATGTTGCAGTTGCCTTTGTGAGACCTGTATGAGCCAGCAGCGTTAGCATAATATGTAAAAGTAGTTGACCGTGCAAAATATTTTGAGCCAGTGAAGTTGTTTTTCCTCCATTCATTTCCTGGAGGTCCAAATTGGTTTCATTTCAAATTTAACAACTTGTGTGTGGTAATAAAATAACTTGTGTAAGTTTAAATATAGATTGAATAATTATTTTGGTTTTTCACTTCCATAATGCCTTGTTCAATGTGCTCAGGCTTTATTTCCACCCTTACTTGAAAGTGAATTCTTTGCCTGGCCTTATTCAATTATTCCCTGATGAAGGTATATTGACTCAATTTGGAAATGCACTATTGTGTGATATTGACCTCTACAGACTTCTGAAGTTCACTCCTAACTTGTGCCGAGTTGGCTGATTTTTCACCTGAAATATTGAGATCACTGCAGTTTGCCAAAATGTTCTCAGGCCAAGATGGGGAAAACTGCCAAAGTGCTTTGAAGTAACTGCCCAATGCTGCTATTGACCATTCCACATGTTAATGTTGTAGCAGGCAAATACTGCAGATGCTGAAAAGATACAAATGCTGAAGAGAGTTCAGATGTTTCCTCACCAGAGAACATAATTTGTTCATTTTTCTGGAATAGACTTTTTTCAGAACTGAAAGCTATTGCTGATGAAGTGGTAAAATGATGCATCATATTACAGTAGGGGAGTTAAATGGCAGGTTGATTTATAAGCAGAAGAAATAAGGTGATAAGTCGAATGTGAGAAATACATGAAAAGTAACAAAACCCACACCCCAGTGGGACTGTCTGTTTTCTCTAGTCTGGCAGCTAGCCACTATTGTTTTGCCATTCTCTCATTCAAATCAATTAATCTGAAGTATCAACATCCTTTCTTGCCCCCGCCCACCCCATGATTGCATAAATGCTGCCCCTCCACACTTCACATTGACTCTGAAGAGTCATTTAGACTAACGCTAGCTTGCTTTCTCTCCATGGATGCTGTGTGACCTGGTATGAATGCCAGCATTTTTTATATTCAGTCAAAGAGCAGGCCTAATTAGCTCAGGAGTCTGGTGGTTGGGAGGAAAAATAACAGGTTGACACTAAGGATACAAAACATCCTGCCAGCGCTGGGGAGGGAAATGAATCTCATGTTTTGGCACATCCACTATATCAGCTCGGTTCCTATTGTCCAATGAAAATACAGGCTGTAGTTTAGGTCATTAAGTTGACACTTAATGTTAGGACATTAAGACCCCAGGGCTGGAAGTGTCTGGTAGAAAGATGGGTTGCTCCACTTTTGAGCTCGTGGTTGGCTTCCTACATGGTGGATGAAGCTAATGATGCATCAATGGGAATGGGGAAGCAAACCAAGAAATCTGAGGCTCAGTAAGAAAATATTTGGGATAAAGCAGCATCTGTTTGCTCTAAAATCGGCTTCAAATTCTGATGTGTGGATTTTCATAAATCTATGATTTTGGAATGAGCATAAAATGTTAGTGTTCTCTCAAATTTACTATCTAAATACTGATTAACGTTTTTAATCTATTGTCTGTCTGTGTGATCTGTAATGCATGCGTGAACATGATTATTAAAATTCACTTTTTGTGTGGCTTGTCTCTTTCCATGTAGCTGCCTTGGAGGAGCGGAAAGCGTAAAGCATTTTAATGAAGTTAACCTTTATAATGCAATTGACCCAAGTGTAAGTATTAGTGATCGTGGGCATAAATGAGCCAACCAAGTATTTTGGGATTTTTCCCCTCTATCCCAGGGCCAATTCTTAGCCAAAAGGGAAGACTTATTCCCAACCTCTGCCAGTGTTGTTGTTTGTTGTGTTATCAGAAAGACAGTGGTATACCTCAGCTTTATAATTTTTTTTTAAAAGGATTGAGGTATTTAGGGAATGTTGTTCAGTTTCATTGCATGAATTTTACATAATTATGGCTGAATTATTAGAAACGGATTGTGATATTTTCATTTTTGTCTCCTCCATTCTATCCCCCCTACTTTACCCCACTGTTTTCCCTCTTGCAAAACAAGCAACCAGAATTAAATGTAATGCTATTGACGGACCTATTTTTAAATTTGGTGGGATAGAAATGGCTCGTGCAATTGAGTTTAATTGTATTGATCTGTTTAATACTGGTATATATTGTTCTCTCTTTGATATATTCCATAGGATTCCAAACACAAGCGGACAGATAGATCTGTCTTGTGCTATTTAAGAAAAGGAGAATCTGGTCAAGCATGGCCACGGTTAACCAAAGAAAAAGCAAAGGTAACTGGGATTGTTGTAGCACTGACATGTTAAAAATAAAGTGCAGGAAGTCCTCAGCGACAGACAGGTGTAGTTCTTACTCGACTCAGTTTTTACTGTTTCTGTCTGCACGGACACTGCAAGACCTACTGAATGTTTCTAGCACTTTGATTGAAATCTGCAATAAATTCACAAAATTTTGGTCTTTTATAATCTCAGTATTTGTTCTTGACCATCCCATATTACTTGCTTTCAATGACTGACCACTTTCTGTACAGTTAAACTGGCTCAAAGTGGATTTCAATAACTGGAGAGATTGGGATGATGATCCAGAAGAAGAAGATTTGTCCAGCTTTGAAAAGTTCTCACAGGTAGGAGCATCTGTGATTTTTGGAATTAGGAGCTAACTTTGTTATTCCATTTGCACAACATCAAAAGGGGTCATCGTGACATTTGTCAAATGTTGAAGGTATCAAATTTTGGAAAATAGGTGCCTTTTAATTTAAATACCTGAAGAAAGGAACTCGTCCCAGGAAAGAAACTCCTGGAAAACACAAACTGAACTCCAGTATTGTATTAAACCAACCTGCTTGCTATGATTCACTTCCTGTTGTGTAGGTTCTACTGTCCACCCTTTTCTCTTCACTTTTCTGTGTGTAATGCACCAGAATATGCAATCAAAGTAACATTAATCCATACAAAAGAAGTTATCACCTGTATACAGTGACGTGTTAAAGCTAGTCGTAAACTTTTCACCAGATGCAGTGTGAAAAGCTAACTCCAAATATAATTATTGCACAATGGCATTGGATATGAATTATGATATCTTGAATTTGCTGAGGTTAACAGGGAAGAAGCTAATGTTTGTGAGGGGGGAAAAAAAAGACCACTAAACCATACAGTAATAGTTATGAATAAGATCATTTTTAGAAGTTCATAAAACCAGAACTGTTGTCAATGACAAGCATTTTGTGTTGAATACAGTTCTGTGGCTGCCCACTGCCCAAGCTTAATCAAATATGGCTACTTGTGTGACAGCAGATGTCAATAGGCTATTTGACTGTTAAGAGTGTGGCAGGTGTGATTGACATTGTTGCCACTCAACTACATCAGTGTTCATTCTGGTTAGATCACCAAATCCTTGTTTGTTGTCCTCTGTCCCTTTTTGCTCATTCCCTAAGAGTTATGATGCCCCACTTGATTAATTCAGTACTGGTTAGGAATTGATCTGGGGTCATCTTCATCTGTAATTCAGCACCACCCCAACGTCTCACTTATCCCTTTTTAAGGTGCATTGTCAGTGTACTGCAATAGAATTAAATAACTTTATATTTTTTTAAAAAACTTAACATAAAAAAAAAACTTCTTTAGATGATGAACAATATGGGAGGAGATGATGATGGAGACATCCCAGACGTAGATGGAATGGATGATGTAAGTATGAAGACGCTGGCTTATTGAATTGTGTATTTTCAGTAGTAATTGATTGTCAAGTGGAAATTTTGATTACGGGACAGCTTAGTGACTGTAAAGGTTATAACTGGATTCTCCAGGGTTCAAGTGTTCTGTTTCAACTATCATTCAAATTGTAGCTTTTCTATTGATAACTTCTGTGGATTAATGTAATATAGCCAAGCTGCTTCTGAGGGCATAAACATCTCACTGAGCCTGTCCCATTCCTTCTATTATCATAGACTAGTTTGTGGTCCAGGCCATCCTCGTTGTGGAGGGGAATAAAAATTATACTTCGGAGGGAACATTTCAAGCAAGAATAAGTAGTGTTTGAGGGCACATTGACTTATCCATATTCCCACAGTGCTACTGAGTTAAACAAGGAGAGTGGATCATTTGGAGACAACTTTAGCAGTTCTGTTGAGCACTTAATTTGTCTTTGTCAAACTGTCAGTCTTTGAAATTGAGTCATCTTTGCGTTGCCTCATTATTGGTGGTTGGCAGAGAGTTTGTTCTCCAAAGTTCCCCTCCTTAGACATTGCTATTTCTGCTTTTATATGTGTTGTCAAGCCTCCGTTACCCTTGCCATTCTCATGTGTGACTCTCCCTATAAAAAGATAAAAGGTGCTGGATAAAAGCAAGTTTCTTTTTGTGCAAAAGACCATTCAGTTGTGTTGGATGTTTTCACAGTTGAGCATTATTTCACCAAGCACACAGTACTGCACTTTCCACTGACGTTTTGTGACTTAACAAGTAGTTCCGATATGAGGATCGAGGTAGACTTCCCTGGAAATCTTAAGTTAAATATTCTTGTGATGCATGAGATTATTCTCGCCACAGGGCCAGGCAGATGCGAGCACAACTGCAATTCTTGATTGGTATAATATAGGCATAGTTAGAGGTGTAGATCCAGTTTGACTTCAAGATGATTAGCCAAGGAAATCGGGTAGGGGCAGAGAGGAGATGAGTGCGTCACTCTTGCTAATGACATTTGGGTGTTGGACCTTTTTATAGATTCAGAATTGAATCATGTGTAAACCATATTTGATCTAGTCGTTTCCACTATCTTCAGGTTAATTTATAGGGAGCACTTCAGCAACCCAATAGTTCGTTTTAATTTTGCAATTCTCACTGAAGGTTTGTGATTACTGAAAGAACTACTTGGTGTAGCTGACAAGTTTGATAAGTGACTAAGGCATGTGAAGTTAATCCTATAATTTTTTTTTCCCTCAACAAAAGAAATTTTCAGCTTGGATTGTGCAGCTGTGGAATGTCGTGGTACTATTCTATAATGGGTTTGGTGTGATTGGAGAGAATATTTGCTCTTTTAGTTCCTCATCATAATGTCTGGAGATTAATATGCCAGTATTAAACTATGGTACTTGTCTATCTTTTAATGGTGAATGAATGTTATCTGTGCCAACATATTTAGTAAATGGCTTTAAAAATTGTTTCCTTGCTCTTTAGGATGGGTCGCAGGACAGCGATGATGAGAGTAAGTTGAATTTTGGCCTCCTTTTTTAGAAAAAAGACAAGTTTAACCTGTTACTGTTACTCAGGTTTGTTTTTCTCTTTTTCAGAAATGCCAGATCTAGAGTAAATGAATTGGGGGAAAAAGGCTTCAGGGAATTGGAAGAAAAGCATTCATTAAACTGTTAATTTTTAACAAAACAATTATAAGTTGATAGCTGTTGAGGGCAGTGGTGCATCTTTCAATCCACTTTCAACCTGTTTTAAAGGCTTTTCTAGGGGTCGATGCATACCAGAGTATTGGACAAAATTGCTTACCAGTACAGTACAATAATCTGCCATTATGTACAGATACCAATTTTCCAGGACTTTGCAAAAAAAAAAATTAATTTTAAGTTATTTATAGTGATCGGCGTTTGTATTGACTGATACTAAACCTTGTAGTTGGAAATCCCCATAAACCTAGCACTGAAATGGCTTCAGTATCAATAAAGCCACCTTAGTTAATTCTGCAGCAGTTAGGATGCTGAGGTTTTAAGTTTTTTTTTCCCCAAAGTGGCTTCATCCCTAATAATTGGTTAAAACTCTTTAATGGTATTGGTTGACCCTTGAGCTTCTACATCTGTTAGTATGAAGAGTGATAAAGCTGTACATTGTCGCTTGTGGATCTTAAGTGGCTGTACATTTAGATGACCAAGTGTATTTGCACTGTCTTGAGTATGAATGCAAGTTTGAAGAAAATGTTAATACACTATCTTTAGGATGTATTTTGTGAAATCTGCTCAGTACAAGCTGAACCTCAATTTATGTCAAATGCAATGGAATTTTTTTTAAGCCTACAATATCTTTCTAATAAACTGTTAACACTTAAACATGCTGTGTTTGTGTTTCTTTCAAAAATAGGTAAGACTTATGGATGTGAAATATCTTTGCCTGAAGTCTTAAAATTTAAAATGTAATCTTATCTATT
>NC_063372.1:3767382-3779126 GCF_021869965.1 Rhincodon typus
AATATCTGTGTGAAAGAAGTTCAGTCTCTTTCTCCAGCCATCTTGGATTTGACGAGCTGAAGCAGTAAGTGTCTGTGCAAAATCCACTTCCATCCGATAGTTAAACTGTTGGCAATGAGTACAAAATTGCCTTTGCGAGGGAAAGGAGTACTTTGTACTTCAAATGTCGTGAAAATTGATCAGTAGAAGTTGTATTAACGTAATGTTGAACAAAAATGTGCGGGGCGATGAGGGAGGTGGTGGTAGCAACAATCTCGTGGTGTCCCACCGGTAGTTTATTGGAAGGAAGAGGGTGGGAAAGAGCCCCAGCAGTTGTGGGCATAGCCCAATATGCTTTGTGTGGCCGTGTGTACTATTTAGCTAGTTAACCGTTTACATTTAATTTCATTTTTTTAAGTTGTTAAGGTAGGCCACGAAAAGTTGTTTCGACCATACCTTTAGGTTGTGTGGGACCGCCAGTTTATAGGGAACCGTTTATTTAACTGCAAATCGTCTGTATTTTTTTGTGGGGTGTTATATTTTGCCTCATTCTTTGAAATGCGTTTTTAAAAATGATTTGAGTTAGTAAAAAAAACTTCACATATTTATATTTTATGTTCAATACCACTTTCCCAGGTTATTTGTGACTCATGGTTGCCTCCCAAGATATATTTTGTGCTTTTTTTTTTAATTTCTGCCACCTATGGTCTCAAATGCCAAGAATGCCTTCACCTATTTGCAGTAAATGATGATCACTACATACAATCATCTTAGAAACGGCCAAAAACTCTAGTTTAAGAAAATATTCAAACCTAAATAATTAAACGTGTAAAATATGGTATATTGTAGTTGAACTTGGTTAAAGAGCCAAAGTCATTAAATGTCTAAAAATTCTGTTTTGCTAATGGGACAAATTGACTAGCTGAATTATGTATATTTCAATGTTTGAATGATGTATTGATACCATGAGAACCTTGTTTGTTCCTTTTAGTTGTCTAATTGAAGTTGTATCGAATGTTTGGATTTCACTATAATCCAATAATGCCCACTAAAAGTTCCCACAGTTTCAAATAAAGTATAATATACGATTGCTGCTTTTGATCATTGTATTCTGTACACGGTCACTTCCTTCACACATTGCTTTTCTTTTGTGCATTAGGTGCTAAGTGATCTGAGCTGATTGTCGCAGACAGCTACAATTGTGCTTTGGTATTAAAACAGAAAATGTGGAAAACATTCAGCAGATCTGGAATGTTGACTGTTTCTAACTCCACAGCTGCTGCCTGACCGACCGAATGTTTTCCAGTATTCTCTATGCTTATTTTGTTTCCAGCGTCTTTGGCATGGTCCTTTCTGGTTTAGCCTTCACAAAACTGCAAGTTGCAGAGATTTCCTAATCTGTTCAGAGATGTTATTTACGCACCTCTAGAGCAGGTGGGACTTGAATCTGGGCCTCCTGGGTTTGCAAGTTGTCTTGTCTTGTCTCCTCTTGTGAATTACGTGGTTGATTTCTCAGCCACAAACTAAACAAAGGGCTGAAATACCAAAGTTAGGCCAGGCCTTAAGTTAGGTTTGATTTGTTCTTGAATTTTGCTTATAACATACCACAGTGTCTTTGAGCATTGATTGTCATTGAAATGTGTCTGGTGAATCCAATTTTACAGTAAACTGCTGCACACTTTGAACAGTGCAGTGTGATCCAAAACTTCTACATGAAAATTGTACTTTGGAACAAACTTGCTGCAGGAAAAGTTTTTGAAAGGTTTTCGTTTTCTATTCAACCAGACATTTCTGGCAACATTGCTATTTAACCCTTTTCATGGGTGTGCTTAATTATGATGAATGAATTTCTAACTGCGTATATTTCTTTTAGAAATGCCTGGTGAAGCCACAGAAACCGTTCCTGCCACAGAGCAAGAAATGCAGCAGCCTCAAGCTGAAACAGGTTTGTATGCATGCTAACTGTGTGCAAGGGATCTTTGTTAGTATTTTTATGGGTTTTATTTACACTGTGCCGAGCCAGTTTATTTTTGGTTTATTCATTGGGATTGCTATAAGTAATGATCAAGGCTTGGCATATTAATTGTAGATCGTCTTTTAGTCACACTAATATTTATGTAACTTTTCTATTGACCTGTGGGTTCAAGTACCCAGAGAATTGCCCTCCAACTTCACGGTTGAGTATTTTTAAGGTTATACGCTTCACACTTTTTTGTTTTTCGTTAATGGTCCATTTTCAGGTGCTGTTTGTATTCTCCTCCACCTTCTGTCTCTGCATGCTTGCACAAAATGTCTGTCAGTGACTGTAAGTGTCCAGTCGGGTTGGTATTATCTCAATGTAGAACTTCTTTTAACATAACATGTTTTTGGAAAGTGCAAAGATTGATAAGTGAAGGGAAGGTTTCTCTGGGCATCCAACAATCAAGATCAAATGGTGTACTGATGATTAGAAGATTTCATGATGACTGCGTCTATGGCTTTTTAAATAAGTGACTTTTGCCAGGGTATGTTGAGACTTGTGGTCAACTGGGCCACTTGCTGAGGGAAGGGTGAGTGTTGCAACCACTTTGTACTACAGTACTATTTGAATTGAATGTCAGGGGCAGTCTGTCAATTCTTGGCAGATTTATGACTTTTTTGTTTTTGTGGAAAACTGAATAGGCAAGCAAAATATAGATGGCGCCAATTGTTTTCTGGGTGGGAGTGGGATTTCAGAATGTTTGTTTGGTTTCTATAGTGAGCTGATTAACAACTCTTTTTTTTTTAAGTGTGCTAATGTTGGTTTCCTTGGCCTCAACTGGTCATCTTCACAAACCTTTTAGAGTTGAACTTCTGAAGGAACAAATTCATTGTGGCTTAAGTTTTGGTTGCGCACATGGTCTCTTTTTTTTTCCCCTACAAAGTTCCTGCAGAAAGGTACCCGTGTTAGAGAAATGGGCGCATGCTTCACTTTCTTCAGCATTTTCAGTTTATTTCAGATTTCCAGCATCCACACTGTTTGGTTTTATACGTGTGTTGGCTTTGTAAGTTCTTTAATTTCCAAGGTGTACAACCACTTCGGCGTGATTGGTTGTTGCAAGTTACAAAACACCTTGAAATTGAGGCTCATGCAGTTCTATGCATTGTTTGCTTCTCAGCATAAAATGCTTGCACAAACATTTTGAGCACTGAAGTGTAGTTCCTCCCACAAGTGTTACAAAATGGCAGCTATACATTCTGTTAAGGCCTTGAACACAGCGCATGAAGCATGCTTCATGGGGATTAATTTAAGAAGGTTGTGATGAACAGTAAGCACAGTCTTGATGTAGCTTTGAAATTGTTTTGCACTGAAATAAGTGGTGGGTGTTAGATTGTTAATTCTTTGCATTAGCTTTATACAGGAGGAATTTGGTGTTAATGGTTAAGGTGACTATTTGTCGTTTTACGTGATTTTAGAACAATCTGATAGTGTTGCTGGCTTTTTTTTTGAAAAGGTTTAGTACAATGAAAATTTGGATTTCAACATATCATTTAAATCAGTTGCTTGTTTGTAAGTGACATGTTTATTTGGTGTCAAGTTACAGGAAGCTATGTTTCTAAAACTTGGTGTCACTATTGCACGACAATCATGAATTGCCCTTCAAGGTTGTCAAGTTATGTGTTGTGAAATGGTTTAATACTAAATTAAGTTACTTTGGGCTGGCACAAGTTGGGAGTGTTGTAGCACACTAAACTTTAAAGTTGAGCATATTCCACAGGCAGAAAAATACAAGTTAAGAGAGGGTCCAGAAGAGATTTACCAGGTATGGAAGGCTTGATTTATGAAAGAAAGGCTGGGACTTTTTATTGGAGCATAGGCGATCATGAGGTGACCTTTTCATGGAAGCTTATAAAATCATAAGGGGTACAGATAGGATTAACGGTAGGTGTCTTCCCCCTAGGGTGGGGGTATTTCAAGGCTGAGGACATATTTTTAAGGTGAGAGGAGAGAGATTTAAAAAAGACATGGGTGGCAAATTTGTTTACACAGGGTGGTTCATGTGGGGAATGAACTTCCTGAAGTGGTGAATACGGGCACAGTTACAACATTAAAAGTCATTTTGGATAAGTACATGAATAGGAAAGGTTTGGAGGGATATGGGCCAGGAGCAGGCGGGGGAGACTAATTTAGTTTAGGATTATACTTGACATGGACTAAAGGGTCTGTTTCTGTGCTGTATGACTCTAAATGTAAACATTTATTGATATGTATGCACTTCTGGTATTGGTGCAAGGCTACATGGTACTTGGGTTTCTCCTTGGTTTTTTCACAGTTTCACAGCTTACGGGCAACTGACTAGTAAATATTTACTAAGCACCTAGTGGGATGCCGGTCACTTCACTGTGTAGCAGGAGCACATTGTTAGTGCATGTGGTCACCTGGTGTCAAGGCTAACTTTCTTCTGGGTTTGGGGAGGGCATTCAAACCTCAAGGGTAACTAGTGAACTTGGACAGTGTTAGTTTTGTATTGTCCACTTGCAGTACATTCCCAAATCCTTTACAGCAGAAGAATACAGTGATTCCCCTGCCTCTGGGGGAGAAAGCACCGCTTCAAGCGAATTGGCTCCAGGTGCTGACTCAACAGAATCGGCCATTACTGAGGTGGCAAGTGAAGCTTCCCAAACTGAGGCCGTCATTGAGAATGCAGTGTCTCGGGCTGTTCAGGAGCTTTCAGGTGCGTTGTTGATAGTATTAAGGTGGTAGCTTTGTCAACATAGTAGCCAGGTTTTCTGTTTAGTTTCTAAGTACAATAATTATTTTGCAGTTGTTTTCCATAGTTCCTTGAAAATAACTCTGCATCTGAATACACCTGCTTTTACTGTATAATGCAGAAGGTTTACTACAGTAAAGGGGTGTGTTGAAAGTTGTCATGTGAAGACAAATAAACTAACACATATGAAAAACGCAAGTTTCCTCTAAGTGCAAAAGTTGAGCCTGCTACTGGTAACTGTCTTTATTGCGCCAAAAATATCACTGATTTAAACTCAGCAGGTGAGAGCTGAACTTAAATGACAATATACTTCATAAATGCAAGGACATACCTAAAGCATATATATACATAACGAAGTAAAGTCGCCCTGTCGATATAGGAAAATGCAGAACTAATTTGCGCAAAATAAAATGCAATGCTCTGAGCTTGCAGGAATGTGATGCCATATCTCCCTCTAGATATGCCAAAGTGCTATTTGTATGAACTGCTTTTGAAGTATTGCTTATGTAGGCAAATGCAGCAGCCACTTTGCGCAAAATAAGTAACACGTGCAAGTCCTAAGGAGAATGTGTGTGTCCTTGTATCTTGAGTTGCTGTAAAGTACTTCGCGTGCAAATATCACTGAGCAGGCAAATACAGCATTCGACTCGTGCAAACCAGACTGTGTCGAGAGGGAAAAATTTGCAAAAATGCTATCTCTTATGATCCTGAATTGTTTTTTTTAAGGGAGAATATTACAAATCCAGCAGCCACTTTGCGCTAAGTGAATCTATAGTGAAGTTGAAATGATCATCGCTATAACTGGTTATATATTTTGCTGGTGCCTGATGGACTGTTGTCCATTAGGGCTTTATGTTTGTGTCAAATTTGAACGGTAGGTTCACTGGAGCATTCCCTTGGTGCAGCAATAGTGCTGACCTGAGCTGGAATTCTGAATGTCTAGAGCTGCTGTGTAACCAATAATTGTGTGTCTTCAGGAGTGCAGAAAAGAGAAGGGGCCACAGAAAGCAGAGTTTGAAATTGCCCCACACTGCTGTAGGTATGTGACCATTTCTTTGAATGCATTTCTTGAGCTGTTGTTGATTCATGGCTGGATTTGTTAGTTCAGTGGGAGGCTGAGTCCTGGGAGGCTGCATCTATTTTCCCTTGCATGGATCAGTTCAAATTCAGGGTATGGAGAAAGGGAGATGGACAGAGAGTGCAAATTGGATGTCAAATCTTGTCCCGATTTGAGTTTTTATTTGAGATGTTCATTGTTCAGTTTTATTCAGTGTCAAACAATCAGGATAAATTAGTGGTCTGAGAATCATAACTTCATATTTTGACTGTTAGTTGCACAGTTTTATTTTATATATAAATCCCTTGATGACTTTGCCTTCATTAAGTGCTAGATGTTGGCTTTGGAGAAAGTCACAGCAAGAGGCGTTACTCGAGTTGGTGGTTGTCACTGATTTTGTTTGCCTGATGAGTTTGTGTTTCACTCTTGATGGCGTGTCTTGTTAGTTGTAAACATAAACCTTTGATCATAATTTCAAGCAGATTGAAAGTGAATTGAAGTGAGGTGACTTTGACTGAGGATGATACTTTCTAAATTGCCTGTGTGAAGATTGACTAGTGAAGTGCTAGTTTGAGGCCTCTGAAGTAACATCCATGGCTCGCTGAATCATGACCTGAAATTAGGAAATACTTCACACAAAGTACGGCACAAATTTGGAACTCTCCTGTAAATGGCTCATCCTAGATCCCCTGTTAAAACTTGAAATTTTGGTTAACCAAAGGTGTTTAGTGACCAGGGGCAAAAGTGGCCTTCTATAAAATTGCTTTTGTGGGATTAAAAAATGTAATTTTAAAGGTTACCAATTCGTGCTAATCCAGAATGTATTTTGCTCGAGATGTTTTAATCTCCAGTCATGCTTCTGTGATTTGGTTGGATTGTTTCTTTTCAATAAGGCTGTGCAAAATCAGAACTGAATAAGGAATCTTTCTCACTTAAACGTCTATCAACAGGGAGCATACACTTCTGACTCTAAATGTATCTGTAAATTGTCTGGTTAACCATTTATTAATACGTTTGAATTCTTACAGAACTTTTCCATGATACTCCACATTAACGATTTGCAGTATTCTAACAATTTTGACCTTTTGTAGGTTTATTGTTTTTGATTCTTCATTTTGGTAGGCTGCAAGTGGTAACCTGTGTCATCACTTAGCCTAGAGACAAAGTATTAATTGGGCCTACAAATAATCAGTGCTTGCGTTTTTATTTTGCAGTGCATCTAGTCTAAACCATATGCTGTGGATGATCTTTAAAAAATTTTTGGCTGTGTATATACTTTTGTTTAAAATTACTGGGACCAAAGATTCCATCGGTCTTGGTGATTGGCTTGTATCCTCTTTAAAAAATACTTTAGCCTCCTACAGTTGAAGTAGGAAATCTGTTTAATCCTAATGCATCAATTTTTTTTTCTTTGCAGAAGTCTGAAGAGAAAGCAGAATTCTACTGAAGGGAAATTTAACTTTTTCCTAAGCCGCCGCCAATGTTATAAATAGTTTACTATAGCAAATTAATTGATTCAGTATTGGTGAACTGTTATACAAAAGGAAAACTTTAAGGTGTTAAAAGATTTAAGAAAAAGACTGAACTATGCTAGGGACTGTCCCTAGCATAGAAGGGTAAGGGATGACCTTGTTAGGAATTTAAATTGTAATGATTTTGATAGGGTATATGTCGAGGAGACATTTTTACTTTTTGGAGAATCCTAAACTAGAGGCATAAATGTGAAATGATCATTAACAAGTCCACTAAAGAATTAATGAAACTCTCGGTAGTGAGAATGTGGAGCTTGCTACCTTTAGGAGTAGTTGAGGCAAATAACTTCGATGCATTTAAGGGGAGTCTTATCGTACAAGAGAGAATGGAATTCGAAGGATATGATGAATGTAAAGGGGTGGGCAAAGGCTGATGTGGAGCAAGTCACTGCACCGGTTGGGCTGAACAATCTATTTCTGCTATGGTAATTCTGAGGTAGAATTCTCCACTGAAACCATTTTGGTTTGCTAATCGAATTAGATATAGATTTTTCCAAGCTGGTTTCTGGACTCTTCCTCATGTTGTCAAATTCCTTTATTTTAACTAATTGTATGATACTTCTGTTGCTTTGTTTTAATGGCTTGTGAAATGAAAGCATTTGTTTTACATTGCCTTGCTGACTTTCTTATTTTGAAGTTCTCTGGGATCTCATCCTATTTGTATTTTTTAAAATTTGTACAAAAGTGCTGTTAAACTTGTTTTGACAGATGTAATGTGGATTGTTAAGTCCAGCAAAAATGGTGTGGAATGTTAACTCAGTTTTCTTTTTCTAGCTTATTACAGTAATTCTCAATGATTATGTATGTGTAAAGTTTTCTGGGTTTAATCTAGACTGTAAGCTTCTTTTTAATGTTTGTCTGTAACTCATATTATCACTCAACTTTCTAGCTGGGGCTGGTGCTCCTGCCTCAGAAGCTCCTGCTGTGCCTGGTGCAGCCCAAGCACCTGCCTCCCCCGTTTCTCCTGAGAAGTCTGTTCAAACTGCAGGTAGACTGCCAGTAGATGACACCTTAAACTAACAGTGATCTGAAACTTGCAATTTTGCTAACAACTTCCTTGTCTGTTCTTGAGCACTCATGTATTCTCAGTACTCTAACCACTCCATTTGAAGTGGGTGGTGACCTGCGTTTTACAGTCATTTTACCTCCAGACTCGGCCCAGACTGGGATTATAGTTTCTTGTGACAGCTAGCTATGTGGATCCTAAAGTGAAATAGATTTGACAAGTTGATTTGGTCAGTGCAAAACATGGCATAAAACAGCCTAAACTGAATTGTTGAACTCTGATCCCCTTGGGGAGTGAAACTTGTACCAATGCAGTTGTAGTGTTATATCTGAAATTTGGCTTGGGAGATCTCTTTTTGTTAAATTTGGGAAAGTTTACTGTACATTTCCTGATTTCTATCTTGTAATTCTTGAAACCAACACGTTACTTTTTTAAAAGGTTCAACTTCCTGGGTCCTAACATCACTTCAAACAATAATTTAAGCCATTTAAGTTCAAAACTTATTCAAGCTGTAACTACATGGTTAAATTATTATATGTAGTTATGGCTTTTCTTCTAAAATGTCTTCCCAAAGAGTACCAGCTTGTGATAATTCTGGTTCTACAGTTGTTGGTTGTCTCCTGTGACCTTGTTCAAGATGTTTCCGAGCTCCCCACCCTATGCCCAACTATGTCACCGGAAGTGATTAAGGCCTGTTGTGCTTCACTGCAGGCATGGCTAAGATCACATTTCATGGACAAAACAGAAATGTTCCTGGCAAAATAACTCTGCCATATACTATATATGCCAATGAAGTGACTTTGTTCTGAAAGTAATTTTTAATCTCGCTTGCATATATTTGAGAAGCTGCTCAGCTGTGTTAAGGGCATAGGAATGTCACTTAAGAATGTAGTGAGTTAAATGCCTAAAAGTAATGAATAGATATTGACACTATCTCTTTCTTAGATGCTGGCCCACAAAGGAGTCCAATTAACTTTTGAAATCCATATCCCATCAAAAATGCAAAATGGTTAGGGTCAGGTGGTTAATGCATTGTCGGTCACATTATAATCAAATGATCAATCTAAAGCTTATTTTACACTTGACATGGAGATGAGAATTCAGAATGTTTGCCTTTTTTCTATCTTGTCTTTGCAATTTTTGTAACTCTTTCTTGAAGACTGTGTTGTCAGTAGGCTTATTTAACAAATTGTTTCTGATGCATTAAGATTTGTTTTGTCTAAATCATGCACTTTAATAATGAGATTTCCTCAATTAGTCACATCAAGTTATTATTATCACCACAGTGACTGGTTAAGCCTGGAGCATTTTCCTAAAAACGAAAATTGATTCATTTCATTTGAGTGGGCCATCTTCCACTCTTCCCTATTGTTTATGTTAGTGTTAGCAGCATCAACCATCTTCTATCAAGTGAGAAGGTGGTGGGGGTAGCTCAGTGGAAGAGACAAGGTACTGTTGATAAAATCAACAAGTGAAGTTTCAAATGTTGCACACAAAATTGGGGTATAGTTCATATAAATGAATGTGACCAAGTACAGAAAGATATTTAAACTTGTAGAATGGATGTAAATGTAATTGGCAAACGAGTTTTGTTATAGTTCAAGATCCTGCATTTTGGTTGGAAAAATAGAGGGTGTGGAATGCTTCGGTAATGGTCTAAATGGTGGTGGAGAATACTCGGGATGCAAATACACAGTAATGATGCTGGTTAATAAGGCTACTTTTTAAAAATTAAATCAAGCCTGTGGGGATCATCTCGAGCAGAAGTTAACTTTGCAAAATTTCACTCTCAAATCATTAAAGAACTTGTTTGACTTGTATGTCAGGAACAGGGTATATTCATTGAGGGGAAAATGTGAACTTTTAATACCAGAACTAATGACCTACATATCAGGAAAAACCAAACAAGCAGGGCTCTTTTTTTATTTGAAAAGAACTGAAGGTTGATCTGATTTGAGATCGTTAAAGGGAGATGTGACAAAATGGAGAATGGAGAGACCGAGACCAAGCCCAAAGCCTGTAAGTACTAAGTTGTCACTGAATTCAATAGGGACTTTAGAAGAAACTTTCTGCCACAGAATGCTTGGGGTAAATAACATTGACTCATTTTAATTTAGCACAAGAGGGAAAGGAAGAAAATATGCCAATAGGTGGGTGTAGGCTTTTATGGAATATAAATGACAACATTGATCCATTGGGTCAAATTACCTGTTACTGTGGTGTAAAGTTAATAACTTTTTTTTGTAGTTGGTTATATTTTCTATGAAGCCTAAATCCTAATGACAACACTGCTCTATGCTTTTATTCATCATTTTTTGGTTATCTTCAACAGCTACAATTGAAACCTGTTCTGAGCATGAATCAGTTTCTTCAGCCAGTGAGTACAGACAGGCTGAATATGAATCCAGCAGTGCCAATAAGATGGAGCTTTCGGCTGCTACTGACTTGCATGGCCCTGATCTCCAGCTTCTATCCTGCCAAACCACCACCAATGATTCTTCATCCCTACTACCTGATTCTGTGTCTCTTGTCCAGCCACCCTTAGAGCTGTCTCCATCTTCTCCTATCTCTATAATTTCTAGTGAAGTGCCTTCATCTACTGCTGGCCTCACTACTGATCAGCCACTGTTAGCTGCTGACTGTACTGATGCTGTTGATAAGTTGCATTCATCTACTGACCCAGTTGCAGCTGCTATTGTTGATCAGTTGACTTTGCCCACTAACTTGGTTGCCTTGTCTGCGTTGCGTCTTTCCAATAATACCAGTGTTCCACTGAACACTGAAGTAGATTCTGATTTTAGACTGTCTGAATCTGACCAGGTTACTGTTGCCAATAATATTCCTTTGCCAGCCTGTTCAACGATAACTAGCGTACCTTCACCCACTGATGCAGTTGATGGCCCCACCACTGATCAAATGTTTTCGCCCACTGGCACTCCAACTCAACATTTGACTGATCTGGAAGCAACTGCTGTTTTGCCTGAGTCGCTGAAGAATACTAATGTTGCCCCTTATGGACTGCCTTTATCTCCTGACTCTGTTACTACCAACCCTAGACTGTCTCCATGTGACAGTATTATTGCCCCCACTCCCTCTGGCATAAATATTAAGCTGTTGGCTGATGGAATTGCTGAAACTACTGTCACTGCGCCTTTACTTGATGCTGTTGCTACACTCGATAGGCTATGCTTGCCTGACACTATTGTTGGAATTCCTTCACCCCCTGATGGTATTGCGACTGATCATTTGCCAGCACCTACTGGTATTACTGACCAGCCACCATTAACCATTGGCACTCTTGATCAGTTGTCATCTCCCACTAACACTACTGCCTGTCAGTTGCAGCAGTCAGTTGCTGATGTTGCTAGTGTTACTGGTCAGTTGCCACCTCTTGTTGATGAATTCGATCAATCGCCATCGTTAACTGATGTCGCCAGTCA
>NC_063372.1:3779136-3788100 GCF_021869965.1 Rhincodon typus
CCCCTCGTTGATGAATTCAGTCAATCACCATCAACTGCCAGTAAGTTACCATCACTTGCTGATACTACTGGCCCGCCACCATTGCCCACCGACGCTCTTGATTACTTGCCATCATCTGCTGATGCTGCCAGTATTAACAGTCAGTTTCCATCTCTTGATGCTCTCAATCGATCACCATCGCCCACTGATGTTGCTACTCATTTGCCTCCCACTGATGCTGCTGATGAGTTGCTATTGCCCACTGACACCAATGCAGCTACTGGCCAGCTGCCATCGTCCAATGATTCTGCCAGTCATTTGCTGCCATCCATTGGTGCTGTCAGTGCTGTTGGTCTACTGTCACCTGCCCCCAATTCCGCCACCCTGACTTTTCCTGTTGATACAGTTGTTTCCTCTAGACTGTCTTCAGCTCAAACTGTGGCAGATGTTATAGATACTGCACAGTTATCCACCAATCTCGTTGCTTCCCGTGCCACTGATGGGCTGCTTTCAGCAGATGGCCCTTCAATTTCCTCCATTGCTACCACTGACCTGCCATTGTCAGTTAGTTCTCTGGATGTTGCAATAGATGAATTGCTGGCTGATCCTTTAGCCCCTCTGGCAACTGAGGTACAAGTTGCAATGCCTACTTGTATTACTGAGCCATCTTCAGCTATCAGTGCAGCCACTGAGCCTGATCTGTCCCCTCTCCCTGTAGTTGATTTTTCTGTGCCTCTCAAAACAACACGTTCTGCTGATAAACCACCTATGCCTGCTTTTGATCAGGCACTGACTGCAGTGTCACCCGTTAAACTGCTTCAGTCTCCTGACTCGTCTAATTCAGAATTACCCCCCCTTGTCATTCAGTTAACCTCATCTGACCAAGTTGTTCAGTGCACTGACTTGCTTCTGTCTCTTGATCCTTCTGTTAATGCACAGCTTCAGCCTCCCTTGCCTGCTCCTGATTACTCTCTTCATGAAACACCTTCATCCACTGAACTTTCTTTATTGTCAGAATCTACACCTGTCACTGATTTTCCATCATCTTTCACTCTTCCATCTGCCTCTGTTCAACTCACTACCCCATCACCTGAATCATCTTCAGCTGCTCAAATTGATGATGATGAGATGCCACCATTGATTTCTGCCATCGACGAGACTCCCCTCTGTGAAGGTCCTCCCCCATCTGTTATTGAGAAGGCAATTCCCAAGACTGCTTCAACTGGAAAGGAGCCTGTGGTGAAGCAGAATGATGAGGGTATTTAGTTTGGTTGAAGTGTGCATGTAGTAGTGTCCTGCCTATTTGAGCTGGGAAGTAAAGGCTTGTCCTATAAAAATTCACATTTTGTGGACGGCTAACTTTTAAGTACAGTGCTCTGTTCTGGAGGAGTATTTTACGTGGATGTTTGTTTTCTATCCTCCAGTGTGTATGGGGAACTTAAAGTTAGCCTGTCCTTTTGCAAAGGAAGATAATGTGGTATGAAATCTGTACTTTATGTAAAGTGTGTAATCCATAATTTCTTAATCGTTAGCATTAACTATTAATCTTGTAAAAAGGGTGGATGGAAGAAAGATAAGTTGTTACTCCTGAATGTTGCATGTCCTCTTTGAATTGATCAATCACAACAGTTGTTGTTTGAAATCAATTTTCATTGAGGATTTGCTGTCTGATTTGGAACAGGTCAACTACATAATGTACAAATTTCAACTGTCCACGAGGTGTTTAGAGCTTGCATATTAATGGAAACATGGTGTCCACTTTATTTATTTATTTGTGGTTTTGTTTTACAAGTGGCATTTAACACTTGAATGAACTGGTTTTAATACGTTAATAGACACTTGGTACACTAATCTAATCTGTATTAACGTCTTGTCTCACATGCTAAAACTGGCCTGCCTGCCTCCCTCAACCTGTGAATATTTGGAATACATTCTGGTTCTTGTACTTTAAAATCTAATGATTATTAAGCACCTTTCATACCCAAAGCTTGAGGCAAACTTTAGAGTAATCTTTTATTTTAAATCCAGATTGTTTTGCAAGTTTGCCTATTTTCTGTGCACAGGATGAGCATTGCAGGTACAAATATGGAGAATTTACAGCACCTGTATAAGTTGGAGTGTTGACTGGTACCAAGAACGTTCACGCTAACCTTTTGTTTTAAATTGCTTTTATTGCATGGTGTGAAAGCATAACCAGTAGATGGCATTGTAATATCCAGATCTGTTTTTCTCCGTTGCCTACAACAGATTTAAGGTGAAAAGTTTCTGTAATGCTGCAAAGGCATATTTCTTTTACAGTTACCATTTGGGTTCTGAGATTTGTTGCTTAAGGCTTTGTAGAAATAGATCAACATGTTAATGTTGCATCTTTTTTTAATAAAATTCTTGTACAAGGTTAAAGCTTTAGTGCACGAGTTCACACTTTTTTTTTCTCCACCTTAGCATGGCTGCTTGATAAACATGGTTATGGTAACTACGATTAAGTGATGTTCTTCACTTTTTTCCAGACGAATACCACAATTTCTCTGAAAGTCACTAAAGTGCCACAAACATAGAAAATGTACAGAGTGCTGTATTAAATATATGACATTTTGTAGGGTCTGGGACAGAGTCGGACAGCGATGAGTCGGTACCAGAACTGGAGGAACAGGATACAACGCAGTCAGCGACACAGCAAGCTCAGGTGTGTCTGCAAATATGTGAATATTTACAGTAAAAGTCCTATGTACAGATCCCTCTTCCTCCAGTTTTAACACTTTTTGCTTGGGTATATTTCCAAACACCCCCACCCCTGCCAAGAAGCATGCACTGTATCACTTTGCCATATATTTTGAAGACATGGCTCGTACTGGAGTGTGGTTTGGGTGCCAGCTGCCCTTTATGAACTCCTCTAAATGACTCTTCCATAAACAGAGAGCTTGGTTATCTTTTATTTATTCCGTCATGGGATATGAATGTCACTGACATTTGTTCATCCCTAGTTACTGTCTTTTAGTTGGTGAGCTGCTGCTTTGAACCACTGCAGTCCATCCAGTGTAGGTGCTCTTGGCAAAAGAGTTTCAGGTTATTGATACATTGACAAGACTGGAGCGGTGATATTGCTGTTAGGCTGGTGTCTGATTTGGAGGGGAATTTGCTGGTGTGGTGTTCCACTGCATCTGCCTTTCTCCTTCTAGGTGGTAGAGGTTGTAGATTTGAAAAGTAAGGTTGACGGAGCCTTGGTGAGTTATTGTACTGCATCGTGTATATTGGAGGTGGGTAGGGTGCCCATCAAGTAGACTGTTTTGACCTAGAAAAGTGTCTTTTGCTAGAATTATACTCCAGGCAAATGGAGAGTATTCCATTAGACTCCTGACTCGTGCTTTGTAGATGGTGACTAAAGAGGGGTTCAGGAGCATAGAGCAGGTCAGCAAAAGTAATGCCATTGGGTGAAGTGGTAGTGGTTGGCTTTTTATTCTTGTTGGAGATGGTCATTGTCTGGTCTGGTGCTTATGTTGCTTGTGTTACTTGCCTCTTTATGGCCCAAGCATCAATGTTGTTCAGGTTTGCTGCATATGGACACTGGCTGATTTAGTTTCTGAGGAGTCATGAATGGTCCTGAACACTCCTCAGTCATCAGCGAACATCTCTCTTTCTTCTGATCTTGTGTTGAATGTAAGGCTATCGATGAAGCAGCTGGTTGAGTCTCCGAACAGTATCCTGAGGAACTCCTGCAACAATGCTTGGGCTGGAATGCGATGCTTGGCCTCCATCAACTGCAGCTATCTTCCTTTATGCTAGGTGTGAACTGCAATAAGATTTGCAAAGATTCCCGTTGACTTCAGTTTTGTAGGGCCCCTTGATAGTGAGAATTTTAATTTGCTTAGTGTCAGGTTCTTTTGTCCATGTTTGACCCACTTGAATATATGGATTTTATGCTGCCAAACTAAATACCAGAACTCGTGCTCCTATTTATGCTGAAAGCATATAATTCCTTTTAGTTCACAAGGTCATTCACGTGCCACATTGTCACTCTCTCGTGTACTTGGCTCCAGTTATTTGCTTGCTTGTCGTATTGCCGCCTTAACTGAAAGGGGATCTGCATGTTTATTTTGAACAAAAATTGCAATGTGGAATTTAAATGCTGAATCACTTTTGTGGGAAGGGTTTGAAGTAGTTAAATGCACCTTTGCACTAATGCGAACTGTGTAAAATGATCTTGTATCTTCCTGAATCAATAAAGGCTGAAAGTTGTCTGAGACAATTGTGCGAGTTTCCTTTTGTGAGTGGGGGGGAAAAATATCGATGGTTTTGTCTCTTCTACTCTTAAAAGTAGTATGATGTGCTAAAGGTGCAATCAGTACTGGCTGTACCCAGCTGCAATTTGTGGCTTGGAGTTTCCTCTGCCTTTGTGCCTGGATGCATCTTTGGATGTGGATGTCAATAAATTGTGGCTTAGAAGAATTTTGAGCACAAATCATGCGCATAACTGCAATATAGTTGAGTCTCCAAGCTCTCTCTCATCTATTGATTGAATCTTTGGTCTGAATCTGTGTCCACAAAATTGAGCACACTCTAGAACCCTCAAATGGGCGACCTATGTTGTTTTGCCTGTTTGTGGAACATTGGACCAAGCTTTTTTCGTAATTTTGACAGAGTTTTGGAAGCGGTAGGAAAGATCTTTTCATAAATTTTTGAGCATTAAAGAAAAGAACCATCCTTGCTCAGACTAGCTCGGTTTTCTGTTTGCAAGTCTTCTCTTTAAAAACAGAAATGTTTCCTCAACTGCTGGTTCTTAACAACACTTTTTTGTCAACATTTAGAGCATTTGCTTAACACCATGTTAAAACTATGGTTCGCTGAGTTGACATCTTAAGACTCCAGGAATAAACATATACTGGTGTGGCTTTTGCATTTCTGTGAAACTCCATTGTAGCTGCTTGCATGGAGGGATTATGTTGCATGTCTTGACTGATAGCAAGAGCAACAATGTCACCCTGTTGATTATGCACTTTTTCTGGCACTAGAAGGTACCAATGGACGGGAATTCTTGTGTGTTTGTTTTTGTTTTGTTTGGCTTTTTTTTTTGCTTTAAATGAGGTGCCACCTCAGTGTGAGTCAAACCTGATTTGTATGCTGTACAAACCCATATACCAGCCACAGCCACTGAGCTATCTTTGTGCTGTATGATTAATAGAAATAGGTATGCTTTAAGTGGAGTTTGTCGAGTGGGGGCTTTCTTCCTAATGTGGTTACAAATTAATTTTTTCCCTCATTTCTAAGCTTGCTGCTGCAGCTGAAATAGATGAAGAACCAGTCAGCAAAGCAAAACAAAGCAGAAGTGAAAAGAAGGCACGGAAAGTGAGTACATGTTTTCTTTCAGTCTATTATAATTTGTGTAAGCGGGAAGAGTCTTGTTTAATACATTTTATGCATAATCTATAATGGGTGGATACCAAGAAAGTATTGGCTTCCTTTTTTTTTTTTTGGTTACTATTTAAAGCATTTATTTAGCCCATGTTAAAAGTCTTGGATTATTTTATTTCCATCATAGTAGAATGGAAAGCAGGTGCTTGGATGTTCTGTTACAGTTACCTAATATTGAGTTCATGATCTTGATCTGTTCACCAGGTGGGTTCTTGAGTGACAATCAAGAGGTTACCAGAGAAGAGAGTCAGCTTCTGTCTGCTCTCTGACCAGCTACTGAGAAGCAACATTGTATGCTTTTCAGTTTGGGTTTCTGGCGCAGGGTTGGAGACCAAGAATGTGAAACAAGTATTTTCTGCTAAGCAGCCCCTCCAATTAAATTAAATCTATATTTACAGTCAGTGCCTTATCCAGATTTCTTTTTAAAATCAAAAGTAAATGGCTACTTTACTGGAAAGTGTTAAAAACTGATGTAACTGGAACTTTCCTGAACGTCCTTGTTTTCCTTTACAGGCAATGTCAAAACTAGGGCTTCGCCAGGTTACTGGGGTAACCAGAGTCACGATAAGAAAATCTAAAAACATTTTGTTTGTCATCACAAAACCAGATGTCTACAAGAGCCCTGCATCAGATACCTATATTGTTTTTGGTGAAGCGAAGGTAAATTTAACTTAAATTTGTAATATTGAGGGTTCTCTTGGGTCACTTTCTCGCAAGATGAGTCTGGAATGAAGGTCCTGTTTTGAATCTGTGACATTGTTAATGCTTATTACTGAATGGCTAATTTTGTCCCCTTATGCTGACAGTTAGTGCTATCAGAAATAATCAGTGAAACTACTCTGTTTGCATTGGGCCACGTTGTAACAGCATTCTAATGCCTACCAATGCTGGTTGAGTGCTGCTCTTGTTCTACAGAGGCTATTATAAAGGGTATTTTCTTGCAACATTAAAAGTGGCTTTTGTACAGTGAAAATAACTTGGTGTTTCTGCTTAGATTGAAGATTTATCTCAGCAAGCTCAGTTGGCTGCTGCAGAGAAATTCAAGGTACAGGGAGAATCTGTTGCCAATATCCAAGAAAACACACAGACTCCAACTGTACAGGAGGAAAGTGAAGAGGAGGAGGTATGTATATTTTCTGTTATTTATCACGTGGCTCTGGAAAACAACAGGATACTGCCCATATCTAATCTGGGATCACAAGTTCCGTACTGGATCCAACCAAACTCTGTACGTGCAAGCAATGATCATGGGTGTGCGTTGGGAATGCCATGCAAGAATAGGTCGTTATCCCTTGATCTAGCTATCTTTTTTATTCTGTAATCTTTAATACCCTTGTCATAACAATTTTATTAATCTCCGCTTTGAAATGCTTATTAGACCCTCTGTCTCAATGGCTTTTTTTTTGGTTGGGTTGGAAACATGGGTTTATCAGGGAAGAATTCCAGATTCCCATTACCCTGTGGAAAATATTCTTCCTTGCATCACCTTTCACCCTGTGTTTTGGTTACTCCATCCCTTCGCAAGTTGGCCTGTATGTAATTGATGTAATTTTTCAATATTTTAAACATGTAATAGTGCAGTTTTTATCAGCAGCACCAGTCCTCTGTAAGGGACTTGGGTTCTTTGGCACTATCACCTTTTTTTTAATGCTTAATTTCGAGGAACGTTATTTACCTTAAGATCTCAACTAATGGTAACACTGACTTGATTACTGTAGTAAGTAGTCAGTCACTGGTCGTACTCTTGTTAATGACACAAAATCAAAATTTTTACAAGATCTTGACATAGGCCAGAAAAAAGGAAATATTAAATCCTTTTCTCATCAATCTCCTTGAAAGTTGCTCCATCCCAGTGAAACTTCACCATCTTGAATTTCTTATTCAAATGACTCTCACTCCTCCTTGGACTAAAGTAGCTTAAGATATTTTGAAAGGTTAGCACAGTACATGGGACTGCCGGTTTTGAGGTGACACAGGTTTTCTTGAATAGCAGAACACATCGAAAGGCTTACTCTTCATTCACATTTCTTTTCCTGTCCTGCAAGTTTAAACTACCTATCTGGTAGGATGACCTGTTCTGAATGAAACCTACTGGTGGTCCCTGACCATCTGTTTCTGTATCATCACTCAACTTTGTAGATATCGCTCAACAGGTTGATTTTAAAATATTATGACACCCCTCTAGCAGGTGGAACTTGAACTTAAGTCTCCTGGCCCAGAGATGGAGACACGACCACTGCGCTACAAGAGCCCTAACTCATCTTTCTAAACATTTAGAAATTAATAATTAAATCAAGTTACTAACTTCAGTCACATGCTTTTGAATAAAAGCTGTCTTTAGTTCACTGTTCAAACTGGCTTTCCTTTGCAGGACTGAAAAATAAAATCCATTTTTCCTCCATTTATTGAATCAAAGTTGTCAAATAATAACAATACTATCTACTTCGCAATTTTTTTTTCTAAAAATTAGTTCATCGCTTGTGGATATCTTTGGGTTGGCCAGCAATGTTTGTCCATCCCTAACTGCCCTCTAAATCAGCCATGTTGCTATGGGTCTGGAATCACATACAAGTCATACCAGAGAAAGATGGCAAGCCAGATGGGTTTTTCATGCAATCTACAATAGTTACGTGGTCACTGTTAAGATTCAAACCCAAATCCCCAGTCTGTAGTCCTCAACTGAGTGTTAGCAGGATATCCAATTATGGATAGCAACGCAACTGAGCTTGATGCTATTGGAAGTATTTGGACCCCAAGCAGAAGTTGCCTAATTCTGCTGACAGAAGGCAATAAACCCAAAGTCTACCAATTGTGCATAACCCACAACATGTTTTAAATTGCTTTGGGCCAATGGGGAAGGACATAGAGACACTGTGTAAGCTGCCGTAAAGAAGCAGGAATATACTTGGGTGTTTGTTTTTTAATTTGAACTGATATTTAAGTCATTAAATCATAGAATTCCTACAGTGTGGAAAGAGGCTGTTTGGCCCATCAAGTCTGCATCAACTCTCTGAAAAGCGTCCCACCCAGACCCCTACACCATCCATATCCCTTCATTTTCCCCTGGCTAATTCACTTAGCCGGCACTGTGGGGCAATTTAGCATGGCCAATCCACCCAACATACATATCTTCTGACTGTGGGAGGAAACCCATGCAGACATGGGAAGAACGTACAAACTCTACACACAGTCACCCAAGGTTGGAATTGATCCCTGGCACTGTTGGGTGGCAGTGCTCGCCACTCTGCCACCATGTCATCCCCTCAGACTTAAATTTGAGTCTTCCATTGGCATTAAATCTAGATTTGAGTATAAATTGAACCAAATAGAGAATCCCTACTTTACAAGTGCAATCCTATATATGGGTGTAATTTTGAGGATCTGACATCCGATCATTTCCTGTACGTTCGAGTGGCTCCTTTTACATTGTCCTGCATTGTGTTCCGACTTGCGAACAGACTAAAGAATGGAACCTGTTCGCAATCTGGGGACTGCCTAGAAACAGGAGCAAATTACAGATGCTGGATCTGTACTGAAAACAAAAATTGCTGGAGATCAGTGGGTCAGGCAGCATCCATG
>NC_063372.1:3788200-3792341 GCF_021869965.1 Rhincodon typus
AAATCTTGCATATTTTTGAAATTTAAGAATGCTGTGGTCTGCTAATGGAAACTTTATCATTTTAGATGGGTGTATTTTCACCTTGTAATTTCTCCATGGTGGTGACAACAGTAGTGGCCCTTTTTTTTTTAGAAAGGGAGACAGATGTAGGAAATGGAACTAACTTCTTAATTTCTTTATAGGTTGATGAGACTGGTGTGGAGGTTAAGGACATAGAACTAGTTATGTCTCAAGCCAATGTGTCCAGGGCTAAGGCTGTCCGAGCATTGAAAAATAACAACAACGATATTGTAAATGCTATTATGGTGAGTTGTTGTTTGCATTTTTTTTTTGGTTTTCTGGGGAAGGAGGAATTTGTAATTTAAGAGTTGCAGTGAAGTCAATGTTGACATTAGCAATGAAGAATAGCAGTTTCCAAATTTCTTTTACTGTTGTAGCTTTAATCTTTATGGCTGATTGTGATAGATTGTGAATATTGTAAGATTCTGATAACGCTTTTGTTTTTGCAGGAGTTGACGATGTAAGCATCAGAAAATGCAGGAGTGGGTAACAGTCCCTTTTTGGTGCAGCTTCAGTACATTTGTACCATTTATATTGATAAATCTCAAATAAATGTGGCTTGAAATAGTTAAATTCTTTGAGTGGTGTGTCTTTTCCTTGTATAAATCTGTGGTTTGCACTTCTTCAAACTTTGGGACCTGTCAGTGATTCATCGGAAAAATATCTCTCAACTGCAGTATTAAGATGACTTGCTGTTTATCAGTTATTCCTTACAAACTTTATCAGTAATTCAAATTAAACTAGCCATGGTGTATGTGTTGGAGTCTCATTGGACATTGACCGCACCTTTTTTAAATGCTGGGTTTTTTTTTGTAAGGTGATCTATGTGTAATTTTAAGAATAGACCTCAGTGGAAAATCCCCAAGTCTAACAGCATCTGTGGACAGAAATCTGAGTTAATAGTTTGGATCCAGTGACCCTTCCTCGGAACTGATCGTACCTAGGAAAATGTTGGTTATAATGCTGAAGATAGGGTGGGGCGGGGGTAAGGACTAGACAATAGGTGGAGATAGATAGCCCAGGCAGGCAACACTTCAAACAAACCAACACATTCCCTGGCCAACATCTCTGTCTTGGATTTACTGCAGCGCTCCAGCATAGCTTAGCACAAGCTGAAAGAACAGCACCTCGTTTTCCTCTTGGGAACTCCACAGCCTTCTAAACTGAATATAGGATTGAACAATTTTAGGTCTTGGGGCACCTTCTCCTCTGTTCTGACCCCAGCCCCCACACATCAGGTCTTGTTATCACATGGTCTGCTGTTACACACTAATTATTGTTAGCCAATAGTCCCCATGAGCAGCTATTCATTTTCCGAGGCTGACCATTATCCACTCCTTTGTCTGTCCAACGGCGCTTTTTTGTCTTTGGGCTCTGGAGGGTGGGAAAAATTGTCTGAAGAGCTGCTTTTTTAAAGTATTTTCAGTGTTAGAGCTGTTTTTATAAGCTGTTGCATTGTTTTGGAACTTCGGGGAGGAAAAAATCAAAACAATGGCACTAAAAATGGAGGAAGAGAGACTCAGGCAGTGACAATATGGGAAACAAATCAAACAGAGAAGTTAACCTGCACAGCTAACTGCCTCTGCTGTTTGGTTCAAGTATCTCTGGACATCAGAGTTTGTCTAAGAAAAATTAACAAACAGTGAAATTCACAACTGACCTTGGAGAATTCTGTGTGGGGGAGCTCACAGCAGGGGAGCAGTGAAGTGGCTTTTTTTAAATATAACCTTGCTGGGTTTTGTTTTTGTAAATGTACAATAGTGAGTAGGGTGATTTCTTTTTTGATTATGTTTTTATGGAGATCTGTCTTGATTGAACTTTAAAAATATAAAAGCATAGGGACGAAGTGAGCCTGGAGCAGTGTTTTTAGAGTGGTAAGACTGCTGTTGTCTGGGTCTGTAGATTTTTGAGGTGCCAAGAAGGCCTTTCGAGTGATGTGCTCTTCCTGTCGGCTGTGGGAGATTAGGGAGAGTTTCCGTTTTACTGATGATTGTCTGCAGGAAGTATGTTTGGTTGTGAATCCTATTGGTTGGAGCGGCAGTTAGAGGAATTTGCAGGAACTAGGAGGTGTGATGGATGGCAATTACGGAGTTGCACGGGAAATAAACTCAAGTTACAGGTCAGGTAGGTTACTCTAGATAAGATAGGAGAGGGAGATGGGTTGCGCAGGAGTCTCCTGTGACTATCCCCATCTGCAAACGAGTATGATGTTTTGGCGTGAACGGAGTGGCAGTGGCACCCAGAGAGATAGTGAGGAAAGATATCAGTCTGAGACTGGTACAGTTGGGGAAAGGGGCAAGTAAAACAGTCAGGGCAGGCAGGAACCAAGCAGAGAACGAGGTAGGATGATCACCTTATTGTGACTGTACTGTAGAACTCCCCCATAGCAGGAAATTAAAAAACCAATTTGTAAGGAGATCACAGTTATCTGTAAGAATAACAGGGTAGTTATGGTAAGGGATTCTAACTTGCCAGACATGGACAGGGACTGCTGTTGTGTTCAGGGCTTGGATGGAGAGGAATTTAAGTGTGTAGAAGAAAATTTTCTGCTTCAGTATGTGGATGTACCTAGTAGAAGAAGGTGCAAAACTTGACCTACTCTTGGGACATAAGGCTGGGCAAGGTGACTGAGGTGTCAGTGGGAGAGCACTTTGGGGCCAGTAACCATAATTCGATTTAGTTTTTAAATAGTGATGGAAAAGGATAGACCGGATCAAAAAATTAACATTCTAAATTGGAGGAAGGCCAATTTTGATGGTATTAGGCAAGAACTTGCAAAAGTTGATTGGGGGCGGATGTTCGCAGGTAAAGGGATGGATGGAAAATGGGAAGCCTTCAAAAGTGTGGTACAAGAGTCCAGGGACAGTATGTTCCTGTTAGGTTGAAGGGCAAAGCTGGTAGGTGTAGGGAATGCTGGATAACGAGAGAAATTGAAGCACTGGTCAAGAATAAGAAGGGAGCATATATCGAGTATAGACAGCAGAAATCGACTGATTCCCTTGAGTATAAAGCCAGTTGGAGTATACTTGAGGGAAATCAGGAGGGCAAAAGGGTAACTAGCGAGGGAATAGGGCCCCTTAAAGATGAGCAAGGCTACCTATGTGTGGAACCACAAGAGATGGAGGAGATGCTAAGAGTTTTTTTCTATTCATTGATGGGACGAGGGCGTTGCTGGCTCGGCAGCATTTATTGCCCATCCCTAATTGCCCAGAGGGCAGTTAAGAGTCAACCATATTGCTCTGGGTCTGGAGTCGCATGTAGGCCAGATTAGGTAAGGATGGTACTTACCTTTTAAAGGACATTAGTGAACCAGATCGGTTTTTCTGACAATTGACATTGGATTCATGGTCATTTAGATTCTTAATTCCAGATATTTTTTATTGAATTCAAATTCCACCATCTGTCGTGGTAGGATTTGAACCTGGGTCCCCAGAGCGTTATCTGGGTCTCTGGATTAATAGTCCAGCAATAATATCATAAGCTATTGCCTCCCGTTTGCATCAGTGTTTCCTGTGGCGAAGGATATGAAACCTAGAGAACGTAGGGAAAATAAATAGCAACATCTTGAAAAATCTCCATATTGCAGAGGAAGAGGTGCTGGATGACTTAAAACGCATAAAGGTGGATAAGTCCCTGGGACCTGATCAGGTGTACACTAGAACTGTGGGGGGAAGAAGGGAAGTGATTGCTGGACCCCTTGCTGAGATATTTGTATCATCAGTATCCACAGGTGAGATGCCGGAGACTGGAGGTTGACTAATGTGCCACTATTTAAGAAAGGTGGTAAGGAGAAATCGGGGAACTATAGGTCAGTGAGCCTGACATCGGTGGTGGGCAAGTTGTCGGAGGGAATCCTGAGGGACAGGATTTACGTGTATTTGGAAAGGAAAGGACTGATCAGGGATAGTCAGCATGGCTTTGTGGATGGAAAATTGTTCTCTCTCACTTGATGAAGTTGTTTGAAGAAGTAACAGAGGATTGAAGGCAGAGCAGTGGACGTGATCTATATGGATTTCAATCACGTGTTCAACAAGGTTCCTCATGGTAGACTGGTTAGTAAGATTAGATCACGTGGAATACG
>NC_063372.1:3792841-3804065 GCF_021869965.1 Rhincodon typus
CCAACGCATCATCCTCCGACACTTCCGCCATCTGCAATCCGACCCCATTACCAAAGACATCTTTCCCTCCCCACCCTTATCTGCTTTCCGGAGGGACCACTCTCTCCGTGACTCCCTTGTCCGCTCCACACTCCCCTCCAGCCCCACCACACCCGGCACTTTTCCCTGCAACCGCAGGAAGTGCTACACCTGCCCCCACACCTCCTCCCTCACCCCCATCCCAGGCCCCAAGAAGACTTTCCACATCAAGCAGATGTTCACCTGCACATCTGCTAATGTGGTATACTGCATCCGCTGTACCGTTGTGGCCTCCTCTACATCGGGGAAACCAAGCGGAGGCTCGGGGACCACTTTGCAGAACACCTATGCTCGTTTCGCAATAAACAACTGCACCTCCCAGTCGCGAACCATTTCAACTCCCCCTCCCATTCCTCAGACGACATGTCCATCCTGGGCCTCCTGCAGTGCCACAACGATGCCACCCGAAGGTTGCAGGAACAGCAACTCATTCCGCTTGGGAACCCTGCAGCCCAATGGTATCAATGTGGATTTCACAAGCTTCAAAATCTCCCCTCCCCCTACCGCATCCCAAAACCAACCCAGCTCGTCCCTGCCTCCCTAACCTGTTCTTCCTCCCACCTCAAGCCGCACCCCCATTTCCTACCCACCAACCTCATCCTGCCCCATTGACCTGTCCGTCCTCCCTGGACTGACTTCTCTCCTCCCTACCTCCCCACCTACACTCACCTTTACTGGCTCCATCCCCACCCTTTGACCTGTCTGTTTCCTCTCCACCTATCTTCTCCTCTATCCATCCTCTAACCGCCTGCCCCTCTCTCCCTATTTATTTCAGAAACCCCTTCCCCTCCCCCATTTCTGAAGGGTCGAGGCCCGAAACGTCAGCCTTCCTGCTCCTCCGATGCTGCTTGGTCTGCTGTGTTCATCCAGCTCTACACCTTGTTATCACACATTAAGATTTGCTATCTTCATGTATTCAGTCATGCAACTAAATATCAGCTACTCACAAACAGAAAAACAATTTTTACTTCAAACCCTATTAACCAATACCAAAAAAGCCTAGAAAATTTATAAATGCATTGACTGAACTCTAGAGATAGATGTGCAAGACCATTACACATTTTCTATCATCGTTTTTCATTCCCCAATAAAAATGTTGTTACATACTGTTATCACTGTGACATAAAGGTTCATGATATATCATTATTATTATTTGGAAACTTGGGTTCTGAAGTGAACAGAACCAGGTATTGCTTGAAGTTTAATTTGTATTTATAGATCGTGTGCACTGAGGAGGAAAGACAGTTTCCCCCACCGCCCCCCCCACAGTGAAGCAGTACTAGGTTATGTAGTAATTCATTTGTGTGCATTTGAACAAGGTTTTTTAACATCCTTGAAGTGAACAGTTTAGTGTCTTAGAGAGAAAGCTAGAAGAGGGAAAAGAATCGGACTGCTGCTTTGCAACAAACATCCTAAGACACAGGGAGACGGAGACAGAAACAGAAACAAGTTCTTCAAAAAAGACAGAATCACCTTCAAAGCCATCAAGTGTGCAGGTTTCTTTCCAAGAAGGCGGCCATTTAGTAAGAATTGGCCTGACATTAGCAATACAGTTTAGCAATCCACAAAACTCAGGGCAGAAGTCCTGAGTGGATTCATTTCACTAAGAGAAAAGGTCCAGAAAAGGCTGTGGACAAAGAGTTTAAAATAATCCATGAGCTGTGTTAGCAGTTTAAGGGTCTCAGGAAGAGCAATAGCATCAAGTGAATGCAGAAACTGCCAGAAATAAACCTACTACAACCCTACGAACTGAACAAGGAACTTTAAAGTGGAAATAGGGTGACACTTCACTGGGTTTGATTAGCTGCAAGGTTGTTGCTCTTGAACTAGGAGGCATAGTCTGAGAATTAGGGCCAGATCATTCAAGAGATATTAGGACACACACACAAACCCAAAAGGTGATAGATGTTTGGAACGCTCTTCCACAAGCAGTTGTTGCTAGATCTGTTGTTAATTTTAAAATCTGAGATTGATAAATTTTTGTCAAGCAAAAGGTAGTAACCGATATTGTCCAAAAGGTAGGTATATGGAGTTAGGCAACAGATCAGCCATTACCTCATTGAATGGTGGAACAGGCTCAAGGGGCTGAATGACCTATACTTATTCCTAAGTTGATAAGAGTGAAAAGGGTTGAATCTTCATCTCTTATATTTGTTACATGACTATTTCAAATATTTTTGCAATGTTTTTGCATTGTGCAGTTTGTTTTGTTCCTTTGCGTTAAACGACATTAGCAGCCTCTTGTCAATATGTTCAGTGACTGACCACAACTTATGGCCTATCAAGTCAGGTTTCACTCGAGAGTCTGACTTATCCGGGATCTTGATACCACTGACAAAGATAGCCCTCAAATGACTCACCCAGTGCCTATTTTTCACACCAGTGGAACGAGAAGGGAGAAACAGCAGAGCTTTATCTAACATTCAAATATTCACCAACTCAAAATGGTGGCATCAATAAAATGCTCAGCAACTAATCAGAGATCTAATTTCTTGCATCTCACTTAGAATTGGTGGTCCACCACCGATGGATTAAAAATGATACCACAATTACCCTCATCGTAGGATGAAATGCATTTTATGCATCAACCTATATTATGCTCAACAGTATGTTATTACTCAGTCAACCTAGCAATCAGGTTCCAATGAGGAATTTCTTGGGACAAATATCATCCTGCTCTGGCTGCTGATATCTGGAATGGACAACTGCCACTGCTTTAATAAAACTGCAAGATCAAGAAGATACAATAACTTATTGGCTGAAAACAATCCATGGTATGGAATCAAACTACAAACACCAAAACTACATTAAATTGCTAGCTTCTGCCAGGGTGGCTATTCTTGGTCAAGGTGGCACACAGTAGGTTTGGTTAACTGAGGAATGAAAGAAGTCTGTTGTAATATACTACTTTAAAAAGACTCTGAACTCTATTTTGGTATATACATAAAGCACAATTGCGGTGATGAGCTCAGGGCTTCCAACACTCATGGAAATCCACTCCAGTTCAGCTTTGCAGTGGGAGGAGAAAGTGGAAAGCATTTAAGGATCAAACACACAAAATTATATACATCACTTTAATGCTATCATCTCACTTTCTTAATTGCGCTGCTCTTTTGAATCACTGTCAGTTGTGTTAACGCTAGTTAAGTTAGATTGTAGGACCACTTACAGCACGTTGCAACAATTTCCAGCGTTCCGTTGCATTTCGTGCTTTGTCAAAATCCATTTGCAATCCCTCATGAAACTGTGCACGGCTGTTAAAGAAAATATCTCCATCATCTCATATACATATTTGAACAAACTTTAAATCATGTGAAAGTATAAAGGAAACAAATTAAGCTTATCACCAGATCAACTCTTATAAGAAACTTAACATGCTGCTCCTTGGCAATTTTGAGAATGAAGCTGTTGGGCAACGCTAATCTAAGAAGTTGCTGTGTTGACATTAACTGGGTCAACTTGCCCCAGTATTTTACAGCAGTAATCTAAACTGCATTTTGGCATCTTTTGTGGTCACACTATAAAACCTGATGTATCAGTCAGATCTTTGCGCATGTACATACCTTCTAAATCCTAACCGTATTATTGAAATAGCACTATAAAATATGGGTTCAGTTTAGAGAAAGCAAAGTTCTTTTTAAAAAATTCAATTAATTCTTTGAACGTGGGTGTACACTGGTGTGACAGTGAAGTCAAAAAAATAAGTCCTACAAGGATGGCAGGTTTCCTTTCCTGAAGGAAGTGAATGAATCAGTTTGATTTTTTCCCCCTCCCAACAACTTCATGCTCACTTACTCATACCAAATAGTCATTCGCAGGTTTTGCTGCCATGATGGGATTTTAACCCGTTCCAGGTGGAGAGATTTACAAGACCAACAAAAATCATTGAACACACATACAGACAAAACAAAAACTCCAGGAGATGGAAAAGTACAGCCAAGAATTAACCTATTAATTGACTGGTGAGTGAAGTTTTGAAAAAAAACAAAAAACATTTGCTTGAGATTTGAGAATTCCTTCAGAGTTCAGCATTAGCAAAAAATCCTTCACTCTTACACCCATTCTCTCTTGGTTAGGGAGACTGTGGTGTCTTGTTTAAAGAATGCAATTATATAAAATTTATTAAAAAGAGAAGTAACACCAAGACCCAAAAAGAAGTTCAAATGTCACAAAACAATTTAAGGAAATTTTCTTTTCAACCTGTCATGGGTTAAGGATGTGAATTTTTGAGTTTGAGGTGAAGAACATACAAAATAGGAAAAGTAGACCATTTGGTCCCTCAAACCTCATGTTTTTGAATTCCAAATTGTCATCTAACCCGATAACCTCGGATTCCCCTGCAAACAAGAATCAATCTTCCTCTGTCCTATAAATATTCAATGACACTGTCCCCCAAATCCATCTGTCACTTCCTTATCTTCTTACAATGTATTTTCCTACCCAACTTGGAGCTGCCTGTGAATTTAGCTACCATGTCTTCACTACTCTTACCTAGGTCATTGTAAAAAGTTGAGGTTGTAACACAAACCCCTGTGGGATTCCAGTCCTCTCATCCTGCCAATCAGAAAGAGAGACTCATTTATGCATAGTTTGCTGCCAACAAAAATCAGAGTTAACGTTTCGGGTCCAATTACCCTTCTTCAGAACCTGAGGAAGGGTCACTGCACCGGAAATGTTAACTCTGATTTCTCTCCACAGATGCTGCCAGACCTGCCGAGCATTTCCAGCAACTTCTGTTTGTGTTCTTGATTTACAGCATCCGCAGTTCTTTTGGTTTTTACAACTCTAAGGTTTTGGAGTAGATCTGTAGCTCGGGTTGTGGGTGTTGAGGTTGGTTGGCTCGCCCGCCGAGCTGGTTTGTTGTTCCGCAGACGTTTCGTTACTGTGCTTGGTAACGTCCTCAGTGCAGCCTCTGATGAAGCGTCAGTGTGTTTTCCTGCCTGGTTTTTAAACTCTTGGGTCCGTTGTGATGGATTGCCTCACTCTCTATGATTGATTCTAACACAGTCATCACAACAAACATCAAGCTGACTGGCCCATTGTCTCCCTCTCTTCTTGAGTTAGAGAGTTTCTACTTGCTACTTTTCAGACCATTAGAACTTTGCCTGAATTTAGAGAACTTAGCACCAGGGAACACTACATTAACAACATATCCGTAAGCTCATTACCCACGAATTTTCACATCCAAAGATGAAATTATCTGGACTCAGACTTGCCAGCCCACAGCTCAAACAGTTTGCTCAGTAGTGCTTCCCTCTTGATAACAATTTTGCCAACGTTTCCTCCTTGCATCTGTTGATTTGTAGCTATTACTGGAATTTTTGTTTTATATCCTCTATAAATGAAGATAGAAACAAAACGTTTTTTCATTCACCATTTCCTGATCATCTTCTAATCCCATTCTCACTCTTTAACAGGATCAACACACATCATTTGCTTTTTTTCTTTATTAAGTATGTAGAAACACTTATCTGTTTTACGATCCTAGCTCACTTCCTTTTGTACTCTAATTTCTTCCTCCTAATTAATCTTTAGGTCATTCTCTGCCATTCTTGATATTTCTGAGCAATCATCCAAACTGCCACTTACCTTTGCAGTTATGTTCTTTCTCCTTTAGTTTGATGCTTCCTAAACTACTTTAGTTCGCCATGGATGATGGGTCCTCCCTTCAGAATTTTCCTTCATAGTAGGAGTATGCTTAATCTGAGAATTCTGAAATAGTCTTTAATATCTGCCACTGTCTCTCTACTCATCTATCTCCCAGCCAATTATGGCAGTTCACCTCAGCTCTCTCACCCATTCTGTTGGGGCTAATCAGGTTCAAGACACTCGTCTTGAACCTGATCTTGCCCCTTTCAAACTGGACAGGAAATTCCAACATATTGTGGCTGCTGTTACCCAGGGCTGCCATAACAGTGATTATTAATTAATCCCATGACATTACACATATCAAGTCTAGTATAAATGTTTTCTGGTCAGTTCAAAAATATGCTGCGTCAAGAAACTCTCTTAAAAGCATTCTATGAGCATCTCATCCAGGTCACCATTACCAATCTGATTTTTCCACTTTATAAGATTAAAAAGTCACCTATGATTACTGTCCTTTATCACAAGCACCCAATATCTCTTCTTGTATATTTTGTCTCCCATCGTTAACCTAGCTTTCTATTTCTCTTGAATATCACATACCCCTCAATATTCAGGACCCAAACCCGGTCATCCTGAAACCATGTCTCTGTAATGGCTATCAAATCATATTTATTTACACAATGTGCAATATCAGTTAATTTACTTTATCAATCCTGCACATATTCAGAAAGTGCTGTGGAATTTAATGAGACATCACCTCTTAGAACATAAGCAGGCCTAGCAGTCGGAGCAATGCCAATTTGAAACAGAACAAAACTATCTAAATTTATCATCCATCAGAACTCATGAATAATTTGTCAATAAATAGCAGAGTGGCTAGATGTCATCTAGAATCCAACACACATTATTAATTACATAAGGGGAACAGGTAAGGTAGATGAAGAAAAGCTATTTTGGCTAATTGAGAAGTCTAGGACGAGGGGACACAATCTAAAAATTAGAACTGGATCTTCAAGTAGTGAAATGAGGAAACAATTCTGCACGCAAAATGTGGAAGATTGAAACTCTCTTCCACACACAGCAAATGATGATAGGCCAAGAGTTAATTTTAAAACGAGCATAGATTTTACTTAAAAAGTATCAAAGAATATGGGGGCATTAAAAAAAAAGTTGGGAAAATGGAGTTGGGCAACAGGCAAACCATGATCTCACCGCACTATGGAACAGATTAAATGGCTGACTAATTCCATATTAAATGTGCTTAATGTTGAATCAACAGCACTGACGCAATCATGACTCGTGGCACTGCAACTTAAACTGCAGGTCTATTTCATCCAGGTTATTTACTAGCCTCAAATGTGAAGTGATTCACTTTATTTGGAAGAACACAAAGCGAAGATGAAAGGAAAGGTATAATTCTAAGTGGGTGTGTATGAGCTGAAGGACCTGGATACGTATGTATATAAAGGTGGCAGGACAGCTCGAGTGTGTGGCAAATAAAACATACAACATCCTGGACCTCATTAATAGAAGCATGGAATTTGGAGCAAGATGTTAAACTTGCATAAAATACTAGTTTGGCCTCAACTTTAGTAGTTTGTCCAGTTCTGGGCACCACAGTATAGGAAGGATGCAAAGGCACTAGATGGAATGCAGAAAAGATTCAACAACGTCTCACGGATGAGGAACAGTTACAGAAATTAGGCAAGTTGGGACTGACATCTTGAAGAGATGGTTGAGAGGAAATTAGATAGATGTATTCAAAAATCAAGACAGGACTGGGGAGAGTAGGTCAGGAGAAATTGTTCTCAAAGGAAGGATCGAGAACTAGAGGGCACATTTAAGGTGATTAGCAAAAGAAGCAATGGCAACACGATGAGAAACTTTTTCATACAGCAAGTGGTTAGGATTCATGGTGGATCAAAGGTTTTAAGAACAACTGGATTATCTGTAAAGAGACAATGTGCTGGATTACAGGGAGAAGTTGGGGAAGTGGCACCATGTCAGTTGCCTATGTGGACAGCCAGCACAGACAAAAATGGGCCAAGTTGCCTCCTCCTAAGCTGTAACAATCCCGAGATTCTGAAAAGACAAATTACTGTACTGGACTAGATCAAAGTACAAGCCCAGGGACAGGAAAGCAAAATTGAGATATTAATCCAAGAAACCTTTTACTAATACCAATTCAAAAAAGAAGTTAAAAAAATGGGAACCATAGATTCATCAAACGTTGCTAATTCCAATGAAAGGATATCATCAGGAACCAGAGCTAAGACCTTCTGCCAAGTTTCCTTACAGCCAAAGAGGTCTTGTTTGTTCAGAGCGTAGTCTTCAAAATAGCTATCAATCACTGTGATAGATTCCCTACAAATGGAGCAAGAACAATATAGTTAGCAATCAGATTGTTCATCAATAAATCACTCCACTCTCCAGATCACTCTGCGTCACAAGCAGAAAATTACTTGCGTAGATCTGAGCTTCCAGTGTCAAAGCACCAAGTTCAGCACACTGCTAATC
Organism: Rhincodon typus; assembly: GCF_021869965.1. Classification (NCBI taxonomy): domain Eukaryota; kingdom Metazoa; phylum Chordata; class Chondrichthyes; order Orectolobiformes; family Rhincodontidae; genus Rhincodon; species Rhincodon typus. The sequence continues at coordinate 3,801,026 of NC_063372.1, forward strand.
GTTATCAACTACTTTAGTCAGAACCGTAAATTAAAGATTCAGCATACAAACCCATTAATCTAACCTGTGCTCCCTACAAATTTCACTCATTCAATCGCAAGATGGCTAGCATTAATAGAATACATGTTTTACAAAGCCTCTGACTTACCGAGCAATACTGCTTGCACTGTATAACATAAAAGCTTTATGCGTGCATAAAGTCCAAGAAAACAGAAAAACAAATGTGGGAGCCACAACATCCAGTCTCATAATTACCACAAAACTAAGGTTTTGATCAACAGCCTTGAATAAATTTGTCTTTGAACTCACCCAGTGGTTAATCAAATGTAAAAGCACATAGTTTTAATAGGCAATGCATAGTTTTAAATGATATAATGGCCTCATGCTTGCATGCGTGATCAACTACAGATGGATACATTCAAATGTCTTATAAAGACTTGCATTTGCATAGCACCTCTCACAACCTCAACACATCCAAAATGCTTCACTGCCAATGGAGTATTTTTTGGTAGTCACAGCAACAACACAAGGAAATCCAGAAGCCAATTTGTACAAGGCAGGAGCCCACAAACACCAATGAGATAATGATCAAATCTGTTTTTCTCATGTTGATTTTAAGGATGAGTATTGGCAAGGTCACCAAGGATAAACTTAGTTGCTTTTTTGATTAGTGCCATCAGATCTGTTGCATCCACTCAGAGGGCAGTTTCAATGTTTTCATCTCAAAGCAATTACCTCCAATAATGTAGCTGAGATTGTGCTTAAATATCACTTAAACACATGACCAGGAAAGAATGAGATAAGACATAGTTTATGATTAATCCATAAAACGTGGGTAGTATCTTAAAATGACATGCAATGAAGCCATTTTTTAAACTCCAGTGTACTCACTGAATAGAAGGATGAATGGGACTATTCAGGTGTACTTTCTTGATTGTATCCGTTCCACCCTGTAAAACAGCCAGTGACATTTGGCATTACAAAACAGATGGCAGAACGGGTACATGCTATCTTTTCTCTAAAAGACCAATTAATCTCATGGCTTAGAAGATACCTACCTTGACGACACTCAGGTACTCTGCAACAGCAGACCGAGCTGCCTGGGAAAGCTTCCGCGCATTATCATCACAGACCCAGCAATGGACCCCTCTTCGGCCAGAGTATACCCAGAGCCGGTGTTGAAACCCAAAGTCCTCTGTGATGCAAACAAAGAAAACTTGCATTATATAGAATGTTGAGTATCTGTGAAATTTAATTTCAGAATACATGCATCACTGCATTTCTATTACTAAAGTAACACCATTGTATTTTAAAAAGGGGATTTAAAAACTCTCTCTCTTTTACTACCAACTTTCCTTCAAGAGCAGTATTGTACATTAGATCCAAACTATTGTGCAACAATTTGATTGGATATTGTGTGATCCATATCAAGTTATTCTGAACAGGACACTTATTGCTGGTGGTCATTCATAGTCTCAGCATCCAGGGAAGCACTACGTTGAGACTTCCACATAGGAAGAGACAAGTCATTCCAACAAACTTCACGTCGAGCCCAGTCAGAACGAGAGAACATGATGTTCCTGTCTCTCAACTTCAGGCAAACAATAAAGATAATTATACAAGTGGCCAACCCACTTCTGGGACGGGTTTTTTGAAAAAAATATTCTTTCACAGGATGTGGGCATCTCTGCCCATCCCTAATTGCTGAGAGGACAGTTGAGAGTCAAGCACATTGCTGTGGGTCTGAAGTCACATGTAGGCCAGACCTGGTAATGATGGCAGTTTTCTTCCTGATAGGACGTAACTGAACCAGATGGGTTTTTCCTGACAACTAACAATGGATTCATATGGACCAGACAAACCAAAGACTCAATCTATCCTCAGGTTGACTCAGTTTAGTTCAAGCAGCAGTCAGCATGTTACAATCTAACCTTAACGCTCTGGGAGAAAGGGGAGAAAACAACATTAAAGAATGCAAAACAGAGTTCAAGTTTCCAAACATTACCCATGAACTCCTTTGGAACATGAGATGCGTGGTCCATTAGCTCACAGACACATGCTCAAGAACAAAGACAGATAAGCCAAGAATCAAAAGGTTGTCGCGCACTGTGGAGCCATAGCTCAGAACAAATCAGTACTTTTAGCAGAGAAGAATTGAGCAAAGGCAGGAAGCAGAATTACTGGAGGGGAAAAATACAACGCAATTTTACCTTCCAATGCTCTGTCCAGAATCTTGATAGCAATGGTCATTAGTGTCCAGCACTTGTGGCAAATATCTGCAGAGCTAAAAAACACAAATAACTCAACAGAATTCTTCTGAATAATTTTGGATACTGTCATTATAAATATACAGGCTTTGACTGTTATCTACATGAGATATTCAAAAAGTAACGTGCAAGAGCAACAAGCCCAGAGAACCCTGGATGTCTCAGAATATTCAGTTCTGGAAAAAAAAAAAAAGACTTTTAGTAGATACAAAGGAAGCAAACCAATGAAGGCCCTCAGTGTATATAAAGTGCAAGGGGAACATCATAAAGCAATTGGGAGAGCCAAGAGCGGGGCATGGAAAAACACTGATGGGTAAGATTAGGGAGAATCCCAAGAAATTCTAAGTATATTCAGGAGAAGAGGATAATTCAGGAATGAGAAGGGCCCCTTAGGGACCAAGACGACAACCTGTGTATGCAGCTGGAAGACATTGGTGAGGCGTTAAATGAGTACTTCTTATCTGTCCTCACTCAGGAGGAGGATAGAGCTACAGAATTTCAGAAGAGGAACGGAGAGGCTCTTCAGCAGGTTGGCGTAGGGAATGAGGAGATATCGGAGGTTTTGGTGAGCTTAAAAGTGGACAAATCCCCAGGTCTGGATGAATTGTATCCCAGGCTGCTGTGGGAGATGAGAGAGAAAATTACAAGGGCTCTGACCTAAATTTTTAATTCCTTTCTGGCCACAGGGAAGTGCCAGAGGACTGGAGGACAGCTAATGCAGTTCCACTTTTCAAAAAGGGGCCATAGAAATAAACCAAGGAATTACAGACCAG
>NC_063372.1:3804165-3807340 GCF_021869965.1 Rhincodon typus
TTTGAATAACATTTATAAACAGTGAAATTTTTCCTTGACCCATAACCAAGTTAACAAATGGAAAATCTAAACCAAAATCTTGTAAAATGGAACTCAAAGCTCCAATTAACAAGTCGGTTTCTAACATTTCAAACGAATAGAAAGCTGAGCTGTGTATACATCTTCCAAATAACTGCATAATCCTCATTTTTGCATCTTCAATTTCTGATGAAACCACAGGATAATTGAAAATCTAACAAATTCCTTCTATCACTAAAGTTACATAGCTCACAGTGAACCTTAAAGTTCCTGGTTGAACATATTTGTCTTGCACAAAAGCAGTATTTGTAATTTTAATCATTTCACACTAACTCTGTTGCATTCTTCACATGCTGGAGTACCTCAACATCCTTAGTTGACAGTTTTACTGTCAGGATAAGGGAGCTGCTTTTAGCAGTGTTGGTGCAGAGCCAGTGCTCTTTTACAACCCAAATTGCAAGTGTGAAAAATGTAAAAAAATTGTGTCCCCCCCCAGTTCTGACAGAAAGAAGTAATTAACCCAAAACTGTATCTCTGTTTTGTTTCTCACAGATGCTGCCACACCTGCTGACTATTGCCAACACCTTAGCAACTTTGGTTTAGCACCTCTTAGCCCAGATTAAAAAAAAAAAATCAACATACCTGCAACAGGTTCGAACATCATCATAGTCTGTCATGTCAATATCAAAAACCAGCTCTTTACTCTCAGCATGGAAGGTTCCTGACTTCATAGAATTATGTTGGCTAGGCTACAAAGAAACACTTGACAGTTACGAATTGATTGTAAGATTCCCACACAATGTCATTAAATTTTATCATGTCTCTTCTCTTCATCCAGAAATTTTAACATTTTTTGTGACTATGACACAAGGTGGCCTCTGACTCTGGTCAATTGGCCATTATTAACAACTGATTCTTCAGAGCTTTTCCAATCTGTCTTATTCTGCAGCTACATTGGACAACAAACATTGACAGAAATACATCTAACATTGGTTCCTTGACTGCAATCAGTTTCCCTGGACAATTTTTTCTCCCTTTACCCAGGGACAATGAAAGCTACTGCAGTTCATAATCTGTTACCCAGGCTACAATCAGCTAAATTGTTTCATATTATGCTAGTCAATTCATCTGTCACAAAGCAATGAACTTCGGTACAGTGCACATATATTAAGTTTTCATCTTAAGCATCTGCATTACTGGTTACCCCTGTAGGCTGTGCTACACTAAATACTTTCAATGCTACAATGTTATTCAGAGATGCATTGGTACTATTCAAGTGCATACACCAAATCCTCATTATCTGCTGAGGATGGGGACACAGACTTCCTGCAGATATTGTGCCCATTTAACTCTCCTACATGTCACGAAGGACCAGACGATCAAACCAGTCAATGAGAGAAAAAGAAATGGGCTCTGGTGCTGACCCCACAAGCAGCAAGGATAACGAGGAATGAATGTACTGCCGTGAGATTTAGAGGTCTTGTGGGGTAGTGGGTAGCATTTCTACCTCAGAGTTAGAAGGCCTACCCACAACTCGATGGCCAAGGAAAGAGCACTCATTACAGCCAAAAAAAAGTGGTTTTTAAATTATTATTTGTTCAATGGATGTAATCACTAGCCAGGCCAGCCTTTATTACCCATCCCAGATTGTTCTTGATCTGTCAATCCCAGATTGGTAGTGGTCAGCTCGTAAATATCAACCTGCAAATTGTTCCAACACATACCAACAGCAGTTAGTAACATTAGCCATGGGATGGCAAGAATTCTGGTGCCTCTACCAATATTATTCATAGCTCCAGACCACGTAAAACATGCACATTGCCACAGTCACTCACACTGAGTGACTTGGAAGACCTCTTCAGCTGGCTATTATTGAAAATCATTCAAAATGTTTTCAACACTTCTTTACTCTGTTCACAACACTACAGGTGCTCAGTTAGTTAGTATAAAATAAACACCGATCAAAGGTCACAGACCAGGAATATTAATTTGTCTTCTTTCTCACCACAGATGCTGCCAAACATACCAAATGTTACCAACACAGTCTGTCTTTTAACCATAAAAATTAACACCAATTCCCAGAATATAGCTATTTTTATTTTTTAAAATTTGTAGATTATGTTAGCTTCCTATTCAGCATTTATGATTGGAGCCATCTGACGTATCGCATATATAAGTTACCTTGTTTGAGTAAACAGCTCCAATGTCAACCTTATAAGGAACCATTTTCTGCATTTCTTTCTCCAGGTCATTTTGATTATTGAAGGACAGATAACGCACGTAGATATCATCTTTCAGGGTGAAGGAGAATTCTCTATTCTGGAAATAGGTCTTGGAGACTGTTGACACAAAGAGAATGTAGGTATGTAACTTATGGATTTGAGAGTAAAACACCACCCCGGTGTTGTCTGAGTCACAAAGAACAGGATGCGCTTTCTTAGAATGAGTCACCAGCTTATTTAACATAACAGGACCTGGACACTTTCATGGTCTTGTAACTTTGTGTGACACAGACTTCATTTTTAAAAGAGTTTCATTCACCACTGGCAGATACATAGTCACCTATATTTCACCATACTATTTCAGTTCCATTTTTTTTGTTCTCCTAACCCAATCCACGTTTCGGAGGAGAAAATTAACCTGTTTAAGGCTGGGTGTTTTTATACAGGTCAGAGGGCATTTTCAAAACACACACTATAAGATTGTCGTGAAACCCTAATTGCAACAGGTGCGTGCACTGCTGTCGAGAGATGCTCATATGACTGCATTTATTACTCATCTCTCATTATCCTGGCTGCGTTTTCGTAAAGTTACTAAGTGGCACCACTTTAAACAGCATTAGTCAACCATTGCCTGGGACTAAAGGTAGGAAAGCTAGGTTCCCTTCATTTAAGGCTACTAGTGAGCTCGTTGCGCTTTTAACAGGAAGAAAGACGCTTTTCATATCAGTTTTTTCCTGCTACCAACCTACAACAGATTAGCTGAAAGCAAAGTTACGTTTGAACAACACGAATGGTGCCCCAGGCTAGCCCTGAAGCTTCAAAAGATGCTATCGAGCGCACAAAACCGGTGTAGGACAACATGATTCTGAAATGTTGTATACAAAGATAACAAGTTTAGGGTTGCACTTGCGTAACTTTGTGGCATTGATTTAAAT
>NC_063372.1:3807440-3808750 GCF_021869965.1 Rhincodon typus
TTATCTCAGATTCTCCAGCATCGGCAGTTCCTACTGTCTCTATCAAAATGTCGAACTTTCTTCTATTATTAGTCTATTTAATTAGGTCATTTATACTTTTAAAACGTGATACCTAAAAAGAGAATCACAAAGTTGGAATTAAATGCATTTAAAGTCGATTTAAACGTGCATAAATACCAAGACGCAGGAAAACAAATTCATTCAGCTTTATCCACGACAAGGAAGAAAAATTTAAATATAAAAGCAACAAAATGACCTCGCAAAGGAAAAAAAATCCTCCTTACCACCACCATAGCTTAACCATCTGAAGTACTGGGAATATGGGAAAAGACGTTTGTAATAAATAGGAAGCAAATCTGGTAATTCAGCCGCATCATACTGATTATCTACTGGCACCATCTTTTTGAAGAAAAAGGCGCGGAAAAGCTATCACCCGGAAACACTCACCCCGTATATCGGAAATAGTCTCATAAGCTTGTTGGGAGTTGTAGTTTATAAGTGTTCGTGTGCGTCTTTCTGCCTTCAAACTGCTAAGAGGGCGTCTCCCAAAAAAAGTTTGCTAACGTTTTTTGGTTACTGTTTTTCCATCACTCTTCCTTTCAGCTCATTAAAATTGTACGTTTTTACGTTCCGTTATGTCATAGGTTCGCCTTCAAGTTATACAGCCGGACCACGTTCGAAAAGAATTAGAAGCTGCATCGTATATCATCTAAGGTGTTTTCTTTTTGGTCCAGTTTTGATTGTTTGAAGTGCTTGGAGAAACGTTTTCCAGTTTGTTCCCCTCTGATCTGGATTTTTGCATATTTGACCCAAGCTAAGATCTTTTTATCTTCATGTTCTTCGGTTTCAAATGAACAGGAATAGGAGAACAAGAGTAAATGTTCTGAGGAAGGGACACTCGACCCGAAACGTTAACTTTGATTTCTCTTCACAGGTGCTGTCAGACCTGCTAAGATTTTTCCAGCAATTTCTGTTTTTGTTAGGAATTGGGAAGTCTTAGTTTAATAGCTGTAGTTTCAGGAGTCTGCTAATTGTGAAAGCAAATCAAACCGTGATATCATAGGGAAGTGTTTCAGAGATAGTAGGAACTGCAGATGCTGGAGAACCTGAGATAACAAGGTGTAGAGCTGGATGCACACAGCAGGCCAAGCAGCATCAGGGGAGCAGGAAGGCTGACGTTTCAGGCCGAGATCCTTCTTCAGAAATGGGGGAGGGGAAGCGGGTGGGGCTTCTGAAATAAATAGGGAGAGAGGGGGAGACGGATAGAAGATGGGTAAAGGAGAAGATAGGTGGAGAGGAGACAGACAGGT
>NC_063372.1:3809250-3817137 GCF_021869965.1 Rhincodon typus
TGGAAGGTTTTTTTGGTTCCTTGGATGGAGGTGAGGGGGAAGTGTAGGGGCAGGTGTAGCACATTCTGGCTTTGTTTTTGTTGCCTCAGCCTCAACCTCAACCTCCAGTTCAGCTGGACCATCTCTGATACCCCTCTCTCCTTCCTGGACCTCTCTGTCTCCATCTCTGGTGACCACCTCGAAACCGATATCTATTTCAAGCCGACCGACTCCCACAGCTACCTAGAATATACCTCCTCTCATCCACCTTCCTGCAAGAATGTGATCCCCTACTCCCAGTTCCTCCACCTCCGCCACATCTGCTCCCAAGATGGGGCGGTCCACTCCCGAACATCCCAGATGTCCTCTTATTTCAAGGATCGCAACTTTCCCCCTTCAGTGGTCGAAAATGCTCTCGACGCATCTCTTATGTTTCCCACACCTCTGCCCTCACATCCCCTCCCCGCAACAAAAACAAAGACAGAATTCCCCTTGTCCTCACGTATTACCCCACTAACCTCCGGATTCAAGGTATCATTTTCCGCCATTTCCACCACCTGCAATCTGACCCCACTACAAAGGATATATTTCCCTCCCCACCCCAATCCACCTTCTGTAGGGACCGCTCTCTCCGCAACTCCCTCGCCCACTCCACACTCCCCACTAGCCCCACCACCCCCTGCACCTTCCCCTGCAACTGCAGGAAGTGCTACACCTGCCCTACACCTCCCCCCTCACCTCCATCCAAGGAACCTAAAAAACCTTTCACATCAGACAGATGTTCACCTGCACATCCGTCAATGTGGTCTATTGTATCCGCTGTTCCCGATGTGACCTCCTCTACATCAGGGAAACCAAGTGGAGGCTCGGAGACTGCTTTGTAGAACACCTGCACTCTGTTCGCGACAAATGACAACACCTCCCAGTCGCAAACCATTTCAACTCCCCCTCCCACTCCCTGGGTGACATGTCCATCCTGGGCCTCCTCCAGTGTCACAATGAAGCCAACCAGAAACTGGAGGAGCAGCACCTCATATTCCGCCTTGGGAGCCTACAATCTAATGGTCTCAATGTGGACTTCACTAGTTTCAAATCTCCCCATGCCCGGCCTCATCCCATGACCAACCCTCCCCCTCATCCCGCCTCCTTGACCTGACACAATCTGTCCATCCTCTCTCCCACCTACCTGCTCCTTCAACCTCACTGACCAATCCCCATCACTGCCTACCTGCATCCAGCTATCACCATCCCACCTACCTTCCCCAGCCCCACCCATCCTCTCTCAATTTATTTCAGAGCTCCCTTCCCCGCCCCCATTTCTGAAGAAGGGTCCTCACCTGAAACGTCAGCTTTCCTGCTCCTCTGATGCTGCCTGGCCTGCTGTGTAGTCTCAGGAGGAATGTCATCCACAGTCACAGCATTTACTGCAGGTTTCTGCAATAAAATGAAATTTTCAGCTGCCTTTGCAAATCTGAGCGTTCCATTGTTACTGTTCATGGGCACAGAGAGCAGGGCAGCAGGAGAGGTTCCACTGTTAAAGATGCCTTTCTCATGAGAATTGGTTTGCAACAGTTTTTTTTGGGGAATGTTGAGTGACAAAATTAATTTTCACCCTGGTTCATGCAATAGGCAAGATAATGTATTGCTACATGGTTTACATCACCAATGCTGTGCATTTGCAAGGAAATGAGATTAGTTTATCAGATGGTCTCCCTTTAAGAACAGTCACTGGGAGCAGATAAATCCTCAATGGTTTAAGTTGGAAAAGTGAGTCACTGCTGTGATCACGATGTGAGAATAACAGATTTGTTAAAATCCTGCCTGATGAGTGTGGTATTGATCATTGTAATGATACATGTGTCCTGCTGTTGGACTGCAGCAATTGTATTTCTGCTCCTTGACCCCTTTCTCATTAAACTGCTGACCATTCAATGTTCTTGCAACATACTGCATCATCTTTTTTCACCTCTCAAATCCCTTCCCATCCTCTTCGGAACTCTAGGGGTTGGATTTTCCACGCCTGTGCTGGGCGTGTTTTCAGTGGAAGAAAGGGGCACATAAAATAGAGCGTGTGCCCAGCCCATCCCCTCCCACCCGCTTCTGAGGTCAGCACCATAATATGGGGGGGGGTTCAAAAGTTTCATCCTTGTGTTCAAATTCCTTCATGGCCTTCCTGTCCCTATCTCTGTAACCTCCTCCAGTAATACAGTGTCTCTCACACCACAGGATTTTCCGTTCCACCAACTGTGTGTACTTGTGCAACCTGTTTCCTCTTGCCTCACCATTAATGGCTGTGCTTTCCAATACCATACACTGAAATTGTCTCCCTAAATGCCTCAGACTCTCCACCTCCCTGTCTCTGTCTCCTTAAAACCCATCCCTCCTAATATCTCCTCAGTGGCTTGTCATCCAGTTTGCTCTAATTATGCCATTGCGAAATAGCTCAATACACATTTCTTTTAAATCTGCTATACAATTGCAGATTTTTGTCGTTATCTGTGAATAGCAATCTGTAAATGTTGATAACTGCTGCCTACACCCAAATCACTAGAAATCATAGAAAGATGAAGGAGAATTCTGATCAAGTGCTAATTTGTTCCAGGTTCTGTCCCCTGACTTCATGAGCAAAAGTGATTTTTTTTTTATTATTGAGTTAAAATAGTTCCTATATTTGAACAGGTCAGGAATTAAACAAGAAAGTAAATTCTGATTATCGAGATTAAAACAAGTGCACATTCTAGTGTATGTTATACAGTTGTGACACATTGGTACTGTCCATTGACAGGTTAGAGATGTCACATGTAATTCTGAATTCAAAATCCTCTTTCTTTCTCTGTGCTCTAGCTATGAACGGTGAACTGAACGTTAATGGTGTAAGCGTTGACTCAGGAGCGAGTACATCAGAGGCCTTTGCTCCAGCAGCTTCATCCCTTGTGATGAGAGACTCCCACCCTAACTCAATGAGCGGGTATGACTTTTTCTGGGACTGCGGACAGTACCAGTCTACAAGTGTGGACAAACTCAAAGAAAAGGTGATGCTGACCCAGCTGCCTTCTCAAGGTCAACATCAGTCAAATGGTCCTTTCGAAACTGCTATTAAAGAAGTCCCAACTGAGCCTTCTGCAATGCCTAAAAGCCTAAAGCTGTGTGATGACAGGACTCACAATTCTACTGGTTTGCATTTTGATCCTTACAGCTTATGTTCTACTCAGAAGATTCATTTTGATATGGTGCAAGAGCCATCATCTTTCTCCCCAAACCATGAGCTCACCAGGACTGTGTCTGAAGAAGTTCACTCCTTCACTTACCCTTATGATCACCAGTATGAACACTGTAACTCTCAGCCAGACATAGTAGACCTCGAGGATGCTGACCTAGACCTCTTCTGCAGCAAAGATTATGAAGAAGTCGTGGAGTTGGAGGATAAAGAGTCAGGTACAGTTTATATGGAATTAAAAATAGAGGAAAATTACTTGACATTGTTAACAGACAGTTAGGGACAAAACCAGAGTTAACTCCTTCATAACTAATGACTTGATCTGCTCCCAAAATTTTTTCGTTGGGAAATGCACTAAGCCGTGCAGACTAGGAGGAATTTTTGGTGTTTTTCAATATTTTAGTAATTGAGACAAGGCTGCTTATACCTGGAAAATGTCTGCTTCTGGCTGTTTGGAAAGCGAGATGTGTTAAACCCAATTCTCTGCCACGCAAATGTTGGGGCTCATGTGTCAGACCCAGGTAGCCACTCATTAAGAGATAAAGAAGGGTGTCATAGCACCCTCTGTGCTGTATTTTGTAAGAACTGAAGAACATTGTTCTTGTATATGAATTTGCAATTCAGGTTTCATTTTCAAATGTCTGTGTTATGCTTAAATGTGTAAATTAACTCACAGCACCAGGGACCCAGGTTTGATTCCAGCCTTGGGCAACTGTCTGTGTGGAGTTTGCACATTTTCCCTATGTGTGCGTGGGTTTCCCCTGGGTGCTCTGGTTTCCTCCCACAATCCAAAGATGTGTGGGTTAGGTGGATTGGCTGTGCTAAATTGCCCCGTAGTGTCCAGGGGTGTGTAGGGTAGGTGGATTAGCCATAGGAAATGCAGGATTATGGAGAGGCGGGGGTGGGGGTTGGGCCTGGGTCTGGATCTGGGTGAGATGCTGTTCAGATTATCAGTGCAGACACAATGGACCGAATGGCCTCTATTTGAACTGTAGGGATGCAATGATTCAATGAAAATACTGAAGCAAAACTCAATGCTCAGAATACCCATAGCTTCTTGGTTAATCTCCCTGTGCCCCTTGCCAGTGTTTAATTAACAGCAAAAATAGGTTTTGTGATCTCAAAAGGAACACCGAGACTTTAGCAGAAGAATATTGCTACAAAAGCAGAATACTGCAAAAGCTGGAAATCCTCAGCAAGTTAGATGAGATCTTTGGAGAGCAATGGCATTTCAGACAGTTTCTTATCACCCTGTTCAGTTATGTTATTATATACCATTGGAGCAGATGGGACTTGAACCTGGGTCTCCTGGTTCAAAGGCAGTGGTAGTCATGTGCCACATGAGCCCGGTAATGGTATATCAAGAGAAATAACATGCAGTTTTTCACCTGGTATAATCTCCTTATCCTTATAAAACAGACCATCCGTTAACTTGCCCTGATTAGCGCTGAGAGGATTTGTCAGTATACGTATGATTTAAGACTTGTCCTTAACAGTTGACAAGCCACATTGACATGCAGATGACTGTCAGTTTTTTGAAGAAATAAAGTTAGTTTTAGACTGGCAGTACTGTAATGAGGGGTACGTCAGGTTCTAAGTGTTCGATTGTGATAGGGAACTCTCTAGCCAGGGGCAAAGATAGACGTTTCTGTGGCCGACAGAAAGACATCAGGGTGGTGTATGCCTCCCTGGTGCCAGGGTCAAATATGTCTTGGAGAGGGTGGGGAATGTTCTCAAGGGGGGAAGAGTGACCAGCAGGATGTTGTTGTACACGTTGGTACCAACAACATAGGAAGAGAAAGGGTTGAGGTTGTTAGGGAGAATATCGGACCCTAGGCAGGAGGTTAAAAAGTAGGTCCTCAAGGGTAGTAATATCTGGATTACTCCTGGTTGCCACGTGCTAGTGAGAGTAGGAATAGGAGGATAGAGCAGATGAATGCGTGGCTCAGGAGCTGGTGCAGGGGGCAGGGATTCACACTTTTGGATCATTTGGAATTTCTTCTGGGGTATAAGAAGGACAGTTTGTACCTGAATTGGAAGGGGATCAATACCATTGCGGGAAGAGTTACTAGTGCTAATTGGGAGGCTTTAAACTAGTAATGGGTTTTTGGCGGGGGGTGGGTGGGACTGAGACCCAAAGAGATAGTGAGAAAAGAGATCGGTCTGAAGCTGGTGCAGTTGAGAAGAGGAGCAAGTCAAATAGTCAAGGCAGGCAAGAGCAAAACCGAGAATGAGGTAAGATTGATAAATTAAACTGCATTTATTTCAATGCAAGAGGCTGATGGGTAAGGCAAATGAACTCAGGGCATGGTTGGGAACATGGGACTGGGATGTCACAGCTATTACAGAAACATGGCTCAGGGAAGGGCAGGACTGGCAGCTTAATATTCCAGGATACAGATGCTATAGTAAGGATAGAAACGGGGCAAGAGAGGAGGGGCAGTGGCGATGTTGGTTAGGGATAACATTACAGCTGTACTTAGGGAGGATATTCTAGGGAGTACATCCACTGAAGTTATTTGGGTGGAACTGAGAAATGAGAAAGGGATGATCACCTTATTGGGATTGTACTATATTGGGATTGCCTCCCAATAGTCAGTGGGAAATTGAGAAGCATACTTTTGAGGAGATCTCCGATATCTTTAAGAATGATAGAGTTGTAATTGGAGGGGATTTTAACTTTCCAAACATAGACTGGGACTGCCACAGTGTTAAGGGCTTGGATGGAGAGAAATTTGTTAAGTGTATAGAAGAAAATTTTCTCCATTCAGTATGTGGATGAACCTACCACAGAAGGAGCAAAACTTGATGTTTTCTTGGGAAATAAGGCAGTGAAAGTGATTGAGGTGTCAGTGAGGGAGCATATTTGGGGCCAAATTCTGTAAGTTTTAAAATAGTTATGGAAAAGGATGGACCTGACCTAAAAGTTAAAATTCTAAATTGGAGTAAGGCCAATTTTGACAGTATTAGACAGGAACTTTCAAAAGCTGATTGGGAGAGGCTACTCCTAAGTAAAGGGATGGTTGGAAAGTGCGAGGCCTTCAAAAATGAGATAATGAGAGTCCAGAGGCAGTATGTTCTAATTATTGTGAAGGGCAAGGCTGGTAGGAGTAGGGAATTCTGGATGACTAGTGAAATTGAGGCTCTGGTCAAGACAAAGAAGGCAGGTATAGACAGTTGGGATTGAGTGAATCCCTAGAAGAGTATAAGGGCAGTATGAGTGAGTATAATCAGGAGGGCAAAAAGGGGACATAAGATATCTTAGGCAAATAGGGTCAAGGAGAATCCAAAGAGATTCTATAAATACATAAGGGAAAAAGATTAACTAGAGAGAGAATAGAGCCCCTTAAAGATCAGCAAGGCTGTCTATGTTTGGAACTGCGGGATATAGGTGCGATACTAAATTAGTCTTTCATGTCAGTATTTGCTGTGGAGAAGGATATTGAAGCTAAAGAACTTGAAGAAATAAATAGTGATATCTTTAAAAATGCCCCTATTACAGAGGAGGAGGTGCTGGACATCTTAAAACGCATAAAGGTGGATAAATCCCCGGGACCTGATCAGGTGTATCCCAGAACTCTGTGGGAAGCTAGGGAAGATTTGCTGGGCCACTTGCTGAAATATTTGTATGATCGTTAGCCACGGGTGAGGTGCCGGAAGACTGGAGGGTGGCTAATGTGGTGCCATTATTTAAGAACGGCTATAAGGAAAAGCAAGGGAACTACAGATCAGTGAGCCTGACATCAGTGGTGGGTAAGTTGTTGGAGGGAATCCTGAGAGACAGGATTTACATGTATTTGGAAAGGCAAGGACTGATTAGGGATAGTCAGCATGGCTTTATGCATGGGAAGTCATGTCTCTCTAACTTGATTGAGCTTTTTGAGAAAGTGACAAAGAAGGCAGAGCGGTGGATGTTGTCTACATGGACTTCAGTAAGGCATTTGACAGGGTTTTGCATGGTAGACTGGCTAGCAAGATTAGATCATATGTTAACTAGGGAGAGCTAGCCATTTGGATACAAAATTAGCTTGAAGGTAGGAGACAGAGGATGATGGTGGAGGGTTGTGTTTTGGGACTGGAGACCTGTGATCAGCGGTATGCCATGAGGATCGGGGCTGGATCCACCGCTTTTTTTTCGTTCATATAAATGATTCGGATGTGAGGAAAGCAGGAATGGTTAGTAAATTTGCAGATGACACCAAAATTGGTGATGTAGTGGACAGTGAAGAAGGTTGTCTCAGAGTAGAATGGGACCTTGACTGGATGGGCTAATGGCGGAGGAGTGGCAACTGGAGTTTAATTTAGATAAATGTGAGGTGCTGTATTTTGGAAATACTTAATGGTAAGGTCCTGGGGAGTGTTGCTGAACAAAGAGACCTTAGGGTGCGGGCTCATAGTTCCTTGAAAGTGGAGTCACAGGTAGGTTGGTGAAGAAAGCGTTTGGTACACTTGCCTTTATTGGTCAGTGCATTGAGTGTGGGAGTTAGGAGGTTGTGTTGTGCCTGTACAAGACATTGGTTAGACAACTTTTGGAATACTGCGTTCAATTCTGGTCTCCTTTCTATAGGAAGGATGTTGTGAAACTTGAAAGGATTCAGAAAAGATTTAGAAGTATGTTGCCAGGGTTGGAGAGTTTGAGCTTTCGGGAGAGGCCGAATAGGCTGGGAGATGGTAAGAACTGCCGATGCTGG
>NC_063372.1:3817237-3835564 GCF_021869965.1 Rhincodon typus
ACTGGGAGGTGCAGTTGTTTATTGCGAACCGAGCGTAGGTGTTCTGCAAAGCGGTCCCCGAGCCTCCGCTTGGTTTCCCCGATGTAGAGGAGGCCACAACAGGTACAGCGGCTGCAGTATACCACATTGGCAGATGTGCAGGTGAACATCTGCTTGATGTGGAAAGTCTTCTTGGGGCCTGGGACGGGGGTGAGAGAGGAGGTATGGGGACAGGTGTAGCACTTCCTGCGGTTGCAGGGAAAAGTGCCGGGTGTGGTGGGGCTGGAGGGGAGTGTGGAGCGGACAAGGGAGTCACGGAGAGAGTGGTCCCTCGGAAAGCAGATAAGGGTGGGGAGGGAAAGATGTCTTTGGTGGTGGGGTCGGATTGCAGATCGCGGAAGTGTCGGAGGATGATGCGTTGGATCCGGAGGTTGGTGGGCTGGAAGGGATGCCTTGAGCATCCAGGTAGGCTCAGAGTGGATAGTGCTAATCCATTTTTGTATTTCTAGCTCGCTTCCTCTCATACTGTAATTTCTTTCTCCTGATTAATCTTTAGTCACTCTCTGAAGTTCTTTATATTCTGACCAATCATCTTTGTGCCACAGTGAGCTTTTTACCTTAAGTTTGATGCTTTCCTTAATGTCTTTCGTTAACCAAGGATGGCGGGTCATCTCTTAGTTTCTTTTACTTTATAGTCAAAATATACTTATTCTGAATATTCTGAAATATCTCCCTAATTGTCTGCCACTGTGTCTCTATTGATCTATATCCCTAGCCTAGTATCCCAGTATTATTTATATTTCTATACATATTTATTATTCCCAACCTTCATGGAGGCAGCTCCATTATTGCATATCCCCAAATATGCTAAAGAGAGAATCTCGGCATCCTACTCTGGCAGATTCATAGAATGGTTACCCACAGAAGGAGACTATTTGGCCTATCAAAACCATGCCATCTCTCAGTACGAGTACTTTAGCTAGTCGCACTCCCCTGTCCTTTCCCTGTAGGTGTGCTGTATAAGATTAGGTTGTCATAGTTTGCTGCAACTTGCATACATGTTGCAACTCCCATGCATGCACCTTTGCGGCTTTCACACAAGAGTCAAGGTAAATTCGGAGAACCAGTCTTGCCAAACTGCTGCCCATCTTCCACTGGCTAGCTGCACGGTAGTATAGAGATACTCTAGCAGGGTAAACCAATGAAGAATGTAATTGAATATATTTTACAGTTAAACTAGTATATTGTTAAAGCAGCAGTAACCAGCAGTGCCCAGATGGTAATGGCAGAGAATTATTGAGCCATGCAGTGTCAATGTTCAGGTTTGATCCCCATGTTTTGCTGAATCAGCAGGAAGCAATCATGGTGATTGTTGGAGAGCTATAACTGGCCTCAGTATCCATGGGGTAGGTAAAGGAAAACTTAGCAAGTTTTGTGCTTTTTATTATTGATCAGTGAACCCTACACGTGTGGATATGAGATAGAGATGGGATTGTATGTATTTGTGATGTTTCCACAGTTAAATAGCCCAGCAACACTAGCATCACTATCTAGGCTCACATAGGAAGTTAAAGATCCCTGTGAAACAGTAGCTCAGTCCACTGGTTGGAGCACCAAAAACCCTTGGCTATCTACCACAAACCGAGTCTTGCAATCTTTTCTGCTTCTTTTGTTGCAACCAACCTTTTCCTGCACTGCTTGACTTTTCTAATTCATTACGTCCAGAGGCTGTACTGCCTTTCATTGTCATTGTCATCAGACAACAGATTTACTGCACATCAGTCACTGGCTGCTCTTGGACCCAATATAACTTTAAAAAGTACGGCAGCTGTGAGGAAGCATGGGGGAATAGATCAGAACAAGTGGAGAGCGACATCAGGACTGTAAGATACACAAAGAGTCCATGCAGAAATTTAAATCAGCAGCAAGCACCACTCAAGCATAGCGAGCAAACACACATGATTTATAATTTGTGAAAAAAAGTGCAAAGAGGCCAGCACGTTCTGCGGCCACAGGGGCAGGAATGAATCACTTGAGTATGATCAGAGGATATTTCTAATTGGTTAATGTAGGTGAGATCCATAATATATATACTGCTTCTCCCTGTCTCATAACCATTCACTGTTCTGCATCAGCACTGCTGCTGTGAAATTAAAAGAATTTGGCTCAGCAAAGGAGGAAAAACAGATAATCTTAATAAAAAGAACCCCTGTCTGCAATTTGATAAAATAAAAGGCTTGTGCCTTATTGTGGAGGAGTTGGGGTTTTACAGATTTATTTCTGGGGCTTCTCCCTATGCCAACACTTTCTTTGGTTTGTGTCCTGACCATTATAAATGGACACCTGCTTGCTCAATAGTGTCTAATTAAATCATCATTCAGGAGAAAGAACAAGCAGATCCTTTGCAGCAACTGCAATTGTGAAAAAGGATTGGGGGTAAAAAATAAATAAGGATTTACAATCAGTTGTCCAACATAACATTCGAATCTGGACTTTGGATGATAAAAGACAAAGTTTATGTCATTTCAATTCAATTCCACTGGTGCTAGAATACTCCCGTCAGCTTTAACCTGTGATGTCAGAAGGAGTCCTTTGTGGCAAAACAAAATTCTGCCTGGCAGAAGAGTTTTTTTATTCATTCATGGGATGTGAGCATTGTTAACTAGGCCAGCATTTATTGCCCATGCCTAATTGCTCTTGCAAAGGTGGTGGTGAGCTGCCTTCTTGAACAACTGCAGTCCATGTGCTGCAGGTACACCCACAGAGCTGTCAGGGAGGCTGTTCCAAGATTTTGACCCAGCTACAGTTAAGGAATGGCCAGTATAGTTCCAAGACAGGATGGTCAGTGGCTTGATGGGAAACTTGCAGGTGGTTATGTTCCTATACATCTGTTGCACTTGTCCTTCCAGGTGGTAGTGGTCGTGAGTTTGGAAGGTGCTGTCAAAGGATACTTGATAATTTGTGAAGAAAGAGCAGCCAGGACCAAGTCATGTAGTAGAAACAGCATTAGGTTAAGAAACTGGAAGACAGCAGGTACTTGTGGAATCCTGGCCCAACAAAGAGACCAGAGGAAAATATTAGGGGGCAAAAAGGAAAATTTTTATTTGCATCATTCATTGCTAATAGGAATAGCACAAATGTAATTTCAGACTTTTAATGATGATATGACAAC
This sequence comes from Rhincodon typus, assembly GCF_021869965.1. Lineage (NCBI taxonomy): Eukaryota > Metazoa > Chordata > Chondrichthyes > Orectolobiformes > Rhincodontidae > Rhincodon > Rhincodon typus. The sequence goes on from NC_063372.1 coordinate 3,820,389, forward strand.
TTGTAACTTTTCACTTCTAACCCTGAGTTTCATTTCTTTTATTTTTGTGCATATAATATAAGGAAGTCAGTGTTGGAGAATGACTTACTTCCTCACTGCGACAACTGAGTGTCAGCATTACATACTTTTGATCTGGCCCAGCAAGATTTGATCCAGAGTGAAGCTCCATTAATGCTCCCATCTAGAAAACAAGGTGAACTTAAACATCTAGTCAATAATAAACCAGTCGATCCGTGTAGATGCATCTTTGATCAGAGAGACAGAGTTCAGATCATTTCAACCCAGTACCTTACAGTGGTGTTAGAATAAGTCTCTCAACTCTATTGTGACAAAAATGGAATAGGGGCTGTTCTGGAGAATCTCTGGTCTTAACGACTGTGACTTAGTGACTGGTCAGCTCACATCCACCATATTGCAGGCAATGCACTCTTCCAAACCAGTGTCAACAGGTGATGCTCAAAACTACTCCAAAACATGGCCAAACATTAACTGAAAGGAACAAACTCATTTTAATTCTTTGTTCATGTTTGATTTCTGAAACAGATTTTGTAGGTGCATATTCAGACATTTTCAAATTAGAAAAATAACTTTCTCAACTGCAGCTATAATCCTGTTTTATATAGGACATTTACAATGTACCATGGATTTGAGTGCTCCCTCATCCCTAAGAATGTTTAGCCAGTTAGAATAATTTATTTACCATGCTCTTCCAATTACTGTATTGATGAGTATGGCCTTATTATGAAAGTGAGCCAAGCAGATGAGGGAAGGCAAAAATTTTGTTTCTAATCTGTGCTGAGTTCAACCAGGCAGCAGTAACGATGCTATCAGTAATCTCGGTGTCTTCTGAGCCAGGGAGAAGCCACATTAGCCACAGTTCCCACTTTTGATCACTTTGCAGCGACCTCTGCTGGATAGTGTGTTCAGCTGCTGGGAGAGGGCAGATTTTGATTTTACCACAATGTCCCCCATGAAAATGGTCTGCCAAAAGTTGACACACGAAGGATGACCACTTGGAGCAAGCTGTAGAAGCCTGTGCTTGGGGAACTACAACCAGCAAAAACTAGCACCAGCAAAAGAGGAGTTCAGAGAATTGGGGGAAAGAAAGAACACACTAGCAGCCCACTGTTGCCTCTGCCAAAGGCCCATGTTTCATCTGGAAAATGGTGAGTGTGGGGGTGATTCCTGCCTGGACATCAGCTGATGTCCACCTGATAACCAGGGGATCACTGGGTACTGATAAGGTTGATATTTCTCCTTCCCAACCCTGACGTTCTGAGTAATACCTACACTGCTATCGGTAAATTCAGGCATCAGTTCTGATACTCGATAGCCACTTGACGCATTAAGAGGTCAGGAGTTTTTGTTTCACTTTTTACGATCTGGAGTATAGGCTTTTGATTCATATTCGTCAGATCTTTTTTATGTTCTAACTCTGAAAAAACTCTCAAAGGAAGTAGAACCACCATTTTCTGTAAAGTCTGCGAAAGGTCCCACATAGGGACTGCTTCCCCTTTTAGGATTGTATAACATTTATTTTGATGCAAGCCCCCTCGATAACTAATAAATTAGAAACAAATTGTAATGAATTAAAAAGACCGTTTTTGATACCAGAAAAAAATGCAAAAATGTAGATGATATATAAATTGATAATGAAGCTGATTAGTTTCAATATACGTCTATTTAACTGTTATTGATGCTAATTAAAAAAATCTACATTTACAGAAAATATCCAGCGATAGTATTTCTAGTAAATATCGAACATAAAATGGAACTGCAATCAATTTAAAATGGGGAAAAATGAATTTGGCAATGTCCAGCAAGTTTTTGAAATTCAAAGATATAATTAAACTGCAAAAATATGATTACTGTAAATTTTCATTATGATTTCCTCATGCATAATTTTTAAAAAAACGATTAACATAAATATCTTTATTAATAGTTGCATTCTAAAGTTAAAGGGAAAATGGAGGCTTGCAACAATTCTGAAGGTTGTCGCGATGTGTACCAGTGGAGGATGCTGTACAATGGCTGCATGTTAATGAGTAGATGGTAATCTTTCTTTACAAAGTCAAATTTATGCAGATGATGCTGTGGGTCAGAACTGACTGACGTCATTAGTCTCAGCCACCTGCCTGAAGAGGGGGTGAAACTGACTCTCTGCGAAATTCACCAAACTTTGCCATTTCTGGCTGGTCGCAGAGCTCCGCGCCCGGCTAGGGATGAGCTGGATGGCTAGGTGAGTGATGTGACCCGGGTACTTCCTCCGATCGGCTTTTAAAACCCCTCAGATCGGGCCGGCAGCAGATTGGGGATCAGCATGCGTGCGTGTGATTGCTGTGCAGTTTTGTATCTTTTTTTTCTCCCTTGTGCTTGTATCACTTCCTCCTGCGGCTGGCTCCTGGGCATCCCACTGGGTCTTAGAGTCCGCCCGCTCTCGTTTACATACAAAGAGGGCTCGTAGGATCCTAGCAACCGTCTTGTTCCTGTAGTACATCGACTATTATTCGAGCTGAGCGTTAATAACACCCACAAATGACAACAGTTTGGGACGCGCACAACTGCATGCACAAGCAATTGTGGTTGTTATTTACTGAGCTGTTTATGCATTTGCGACTCGATTGTAGCAATGTGGTTTTTGGCTGTGAATGATATTGATCTTGCTTATGGTAGTCTAGAAATCTGCTTGGAGACAGTAGCTGTTGTATGCTAAAGTTACCAAAGTTGAATCTTTTAAGAAAGTTGGAATCCTTCTGTGGAGTTTCCACCTTTGCCTCTTGTTCCTGTCTTCTCAGGTTATAATTTAACTCCTTAATCAATCTTTGTGAAGAATACATGGAGCTTCAGGACTGACAGACATTCATTAGGTAACCTTGCAGATACTCGAGGATTTGTTTTATGTTTGTTAAAAGGAGGGGAAAGCCAGACTTAAAAAATTAAAATTCTGTTCTTAGGAAGAGCCAAACTCTACCAATCCTTCCTTACAACCAGACTTTCAGTTACACAATGTCAGCAACAAAGTGGGTCTTGGCATCATTACCCTCATGAGTGTTATTAACATATAGTCTAGTGCCAGAAAGAATCCCAACAAATGTCTTACCTGAAAGCCTGCCTCAGAAACATTGCAGCACTGACGGAGGGCCGTGGGTCTATTCCTTGTGATTCTTCATACAGTAAGTGCCTCATTTCCATCATTCCATTATGTGGAGGTCAGAATCTTCCCGATTGGAAGAAGGGAAAGGCGGCAGTATCAACAAGTCTACCAGGGTTCTTTTTACTTGCTTTGCAGAATCTGGGATAATCTTGTCACAGTATAACTCTTCTTTGCCTTCTTTCTATTTAGGCAGAAAATGAAAATCTGAGCCACATATCGACTGATCTTAATTATTCTATGTAAAAATCTTAAATTCTCCCCCTTTCTCCAGTTTTCTTGCTTTCTGGCTTATGTTGGGTTAAAAGCCAATGAGCACTGACCACCCTTACCATTCTTAATCAAAGTGACCATTCTTAATGAGGGAATGTGGAAAATGAGTGCCAGTAAACAAATTAGCCATAGAGCAACGTCACAACTGAGGCTAGTCCTGTTGTTTGCTCAGTGTCCATGATTATATAGATTTCAGCAGGAATCACAGAGTAGTGATCAGGAGACGGTGCCATGGCTGATGTTTTGTTTCCTCTCCTTAGACCAAGGGTACTCGTAGCCTTTGCTGTCACTGTGGCTGGGAACTCAGTAGAAACCTAGAATCCTAGATTTGTGTGGTTCTGTACTTCACTGAGTTTTATTCACTGAATCATTGGAGGGTGGGGAGTTGTCTCCATTTTAAAACAAATGACAGATGGTAACTGCTGCAAAGATGTTGTGACAAAAATGAAGCTAAAGATTTAAAGAACTGTAATCTATTAATGTTGAACACTTTCAATTAAAATGGCATTCTATTGATGTCTGAACTTGTACAGTGTACAATGCATGTTATTTAATATATGTTAAATATAGAGCAAAAAATTAGAAGTATGCTGTATAGCAAAGACATTTGTCAGATATGTAGACAATCCATTATGCATTATATAGAACATACACTTTATAATAGCAAGACTTGCTAACCCTGAATTGCCCCTCTCGACAACACCTCAAGTTACTTCACATCCTATGAATTGCGATGATTACTGCTATATAGGAAAATGCAACAAACGTTTAGAGCGCAGCAAAATCCTATAAACAGCTGGAAAGTGTCAGTTTGGATTATGTGCTCAAGTTTTGAGCTGAACTCGAAGCTATACCCTTCAGGCCCAGTGATAAGACCTGTACCCACAAGATCAAGTTCAGTTGATGCCCACACTTGAGGGCAACAGTATCATCACTATTGTTACCTGGGCTGGAAGTGACTAACTCAGCACATCTGGGAATAGAATCTGTGACATTTCTAGTTTTTTTTTATTCCTTCATGGAATATGGGTATTGCTGGCTAAGCCAGCATTTATTGTCTAGCATTAATTGCCTTGAGAAGATGATGGTGAGATGTCTTCTTGAACCAGTCTGTGTGCTGTAAGTAGACCCACAAGGAAAGGAATTCCAAGATTTTTGACCAAGTAACAGTGAAGGGATGGCAATATAGTTTCAAGTCAAGATGGCTTGGAGGGGAACCTGCAGGTGGTGCTGTTTCTATACATCTGCTGCCCTTGTCTTTCTCAGGGGTAGAGGTTGCAGATTTGGAAGGTGTTGTTGAAGGAATGTTGGTGAGTCACTGCAGTGTAGCTGGTACATACTTCGGTGCTGCAGGACGTGTATATTGATGGTATTAGATGGTGTGCCAATGGAGAGGGCTGCTTTGTCCTGGATGGTGTTGAGCTTCTTAAACGTTGTTGGAGTTGCACTCATTCCAGACAAGTGGAGAATTATTCTATCACAATCCTGACTCGTCCCTTGTGGATGGTGTACAGGCATTGGGGTGACAGGAAGTGAGTTACTCATTGCAGAATTCCTAGCTTTTGACCTGCTCTTGCAGCTGCAGTATTTACAGGGCTGGTCTAGTTCAGTTTCTGCTCAGTAGTGACCCCAACATGTTGATAGCAGAGGATTCAGCAATGGTAATGCCATTGAATGTTGAGGGGTAGTGGTTGAGTTCTCTCTTGATGGAGGTGGTCATTGCCTGACACTTGTATGGCGCAAATGTTACTTGCAACTTGTCAGCCTGTACCCGGATGTTGTCTGAGTCTTGCTGCATTTGAAGATGGACTGTTTCAGTATTTGAATTATGAATGGTATTGCGCATTGTGTAATTATCCGTAAACATCCCCACTTCTGACCTTATGATGGAGGGAAGGTCATTAATGACGCAGCTGAAAATTGTTGGGCCTAGGACACTGCTCTGAGGACCTCCAGCATGAGGTGTCCTGGAGCTGAGATGACTGACCTCCAACCACAACCACCTTCCTTTGTGCCAGATATGACTCCAAGCAGTGGAGTACCCACCCCAACTTGGTCAAATGCTGCTTTGATGTCAAAGCCAGTCACCCTTGCTTCCTCTCTTGAGTTCAGCTCTTTTGTCTATGTTTAGACTAAGGCTGTAATGGTGTCACGAGCTGAGTGAGCCTGTTTTAACACAAGCTGAGCTTCAACGAGCAGATTATCACTGAATGTTGGCAGTGCAGTTATTGTTTAAGCAGCAGATAGGACCAAAACAAACCTAAGAGGAGAAAAGAAAATGTAAGAGCAGAACCAACCTCCTGTTGTTTGGTATTGGGTGTGAGTGGAACAATATGGCACCTTCAGTTGCCAACACAGAGTAGTCTGGAGTAGTTCACGTACATGCTGAATTCCAGTCTGTGTTCCTGTCATGATGTGCCAAGTTGAGGCCAGACAGCCACACGCAGGTGAGTTTATAGACAATCATCACACATTTGATAATAATCACTCTTCTGCACTTTTCAACAAGGCTTTGTGGATAACCTTAGCAAAGCCTACTGGCAGGTTTCTTGGCTGCAGTCTTGACCAGGCTATGTTTTGTACTGTGCAAATTTAAAAGAGAGGGGGAAAAGTATTGTGATGTTTTTCACATTTTATTCCTCAAACGGGATTATCCTGTACAAGTAAAGTCATAATTTTTTCATATTTTCTTTTATCGCATTCTGGTCCTCCTTTTGAATTTATAGCTGTAAGTTAAGACAGTTGTTCAGCTTTTTTGTTTCTTTCAGTGCTGTCCTATAAACAGTCTTCAGGAGTCACAGGAGAGCTGGCTAAGTTAACTGTGACTCCAACATTTCTGTCCATCTCTGTGAGAAGTTGTTTTATATTTACCAGGTGAGTTCATGTGAGTTTTGGAGCTAAACTTTTATTGAATTCTGACGTGAGAATATTGCTCTGTTTACAATGCAGCAGAACATCTTCATGTACCGGAGCACCTTTCCAGTCACTTTCTGCAATGTTGACTCTTTATTGTAAAACATTGTTTATTGCAGAAAAACCTCAGCAAAGCCTGCTCTTGTAAGAATACTTAAGAAGGGAAGTGTAAGCATGCCTAGTTGGTTGCTGTCTGAAATGAGCTCCAATTGTACAGAGAACCAAAGCTGTTCTGCTATAATTTACACCATGTGTTGAATGGATTCTGCTTTGTGTGCCGAGAGAACAAAAGAATGAATTGCATTGACATAGCGCCTTTCATGACCACAGGATGTTCCTGAGTGCTTTATAGCCAATGAATTACTTTTGAAGTATAGTCGCTGTTGTAATGTAGAAAATTCACACATCGCAAACTCCCACAGACAGTAATATGCTTATGACCAAATGATGTGTTTAGTGTCATTAGTTGAAAGATAAGTATTGGCCACATCGTCAGGGACAATTCTCCTGCTCATCTTTGAAAGAATGTCACGAGATCTTTTAAGTCCAACTGAGGGAGGAGACAAGACTCGATTTAACTGATTGTAGCTGCTTTGCTGGGAGGAAGCAGAGACAGAAGGACAGACAAAACAGACACTGCACATATTTCTTTTCTAGTAAAACTGTCTGTTCCTAATATGGTGAAAACCTAAACACCAAAATGTTAGCACTTCCAACTGCATAGGGAGAATAATAATATGGAAAACCAAAAGTGAGTCATTTGACAGAAGCGTGCTCTTGTTGCAGAGCCTCCCTGCTAGGATTGTACAGCAGGAAATCAAGCACATGTCCCTCACAATTTTCTATCCACTTGACAGAAACTTGTAAGACCAGAGTCCCGGAATTCCGAGTATTCCTTCCCACGGGTGGACAAATTGTAAAGTTGCCCCATTATAAAATCAGACAGATGGTTCCTTGTGGGAAGTTGAGGGAAAATCAAAGCCAAGCCTTTTGAGGCCAGCTGTGTGCTTGACAAGTGTTCTTAGCAGCAAGAGCAAACTGGAGGAGAAATGTTTCTTTCCCTGTTGTTCCTCACCCCCTCCTTCCCAACTCTTCTGAAGGTGCTGAGTAGTCCTGGGGTAAATTTTCACAGCTGTCAGCAACCCTCCAAAACCACAACCAAATGACAATTCTTTATGACTGAGTTAAGATGTGTGGGTGCAATTTTGACCGAGCCCACCCCTTCAGAAACTGATTGGATTGAGGATTAGCTTGGCTTTACACTCTGTCCAGTTTTCCTCTTTGAAGTCATTGGGGGAGTAGTGGTAGGCTAGGTGTCAATCCTGAGCTCTACTCGATCCTGTGGGTGTCCATCCTTTCACAATAGGGCAGATTGTTTTCTTTTAGAAAGAGATTGGTTAACATTGTTTGTTGGCAGAAGGCTGTTCAGTGATCCTACTCTGCTAACACTGATCTTGTCCTGACTTGACAACCATCCACAAGCATTTTCCAGGCGGTGAACAAAATCCTGATATGTCCCTTTCTAATCCAAATTGTCGAGACCAATTACAGCAGCTATTTTGCAATGCTGGCTAAGAAATTATAACTACACAAAGATAATTGCGCCTGGGTGCATTAAATGAATTCTACAAACAGATCCAGCATGCTTGAGCTAGGAAGCTGAAGAGGTACTGGCCAGAGACCCATTGATCTCTGCTGAAAAGTGGGTGTTGAGAGCTAGCTAGCTTGCCTGTGATCCCCTCGTGACAGAATAACCTGTTTTCACCTTGGCTGAGATGTAGAATGGCTACCCAGAATAAGCTACTAAAGGATACATGGCACTAAAAGAGCTATTAACCAGCAGTACCTTCAGGGGAAAATATTGAAAATCTGGATAATTGTGAAAGGATGGACAAGTGGAGCCAAACATAATCTACAACTAGAGTTTCAGTTATTATCTCCATCGCTGAAGGTGAGTGGGGGTATTGCTTCCACTCTTGTTTGTAGTCTGTCTGTCTGTAAACAATTTACCTCAAAAACTAATAGACAGATTTTGATAAAACTTGGTACACAGCAGATGGTGCAAGGAATAATTAATTTGTTTCTGGCAACGATGTAGATCCTGAAAATTTTTAAAGGATCTATTAACATTTGGAGATAGGGCAGATTTTTTTTTTTTAGAACGTTGCAAACTGTCTCCGCTAATGTGGTGCAATTTTATTATAGTTGTCAAAACGTAAGCAGGTTTTTCAGAGCAGATTGTTAGATGTGGAAGATCCTGAAGCCTCTTCAGTTAGATGGAATCTCTTTAGTAAAAAGGCTTATTTCAGCTTTGTAGCTACAGAGCATCAGCCAGGTTTGGAAGGCCTCAGTGGAGAGCTGTGTAATTTTGATAACATTGAGTTACCACAGCATGGCAGAAGTATGTCCTCTACTGAGCACCCTCTTCACCTGTTCCAGACAGCATCAGAAAATACTAGAACTGTACAGCAGGTCAATCAGTGTCTGAAAGAGAAAGATCAGTTAATTGATTTTTGAGTGAGCGCCTTCACCATCATACTCCCGGTAGTGTCCAATCTTTACCAGTCGCACCCTGTCATTGACCCTTATGATGTAACTTTGACTCTAGCCAGTGGGGAGGGTTTCTTATATTGGTTTCCTGACAAGGTACTTCGTGTAAAGCACCTGCAAGGAAAGCACATAAAATTGCAATGGTATTAAGCAGGTTGAAGTAAGTGAGATTTGATCACATTAAACTATAGTGAGCTAAAACAGTATTGAGAAGAATGTTGCTGGCAAGGCCCTAGATCTATCAAATTGATCGCCTTTTATGTTGGTATTACTGACACATTGGAAGTGTCAGTATTAAGCTAGAGTTAATACAGTGTGGAACTCCAGGAACACAGCAGGTCGGGTAGCATCAGAGGAGCTGATGAAGGGTCCAGGCCTGAAATGTCAACTCTCCTGCTCCTCTGATGCTGCCTGACCTACAGTGTTCTTCCAGGTCCACACTGTATTGACTCTGACTCCAGCATCTGCAGTTCTTGCTGTCTCTCAATATTAAGCTATACTATTCAGTGAATTGATCAAGGATCTCTTGAGATCAGAGAATTACCTGAAATTCCATTTTGAAATGATTGGTTTTGAGGCTGGGGAACACTGGCAGAAGTTCAACGCCTGCAGGAGAAAGGAGGAAGAGAATGGGAAATAACAACTTAATTGGAATGTAAAACAAAAAAGGGGACCTTCATAAAACTGGAGAAATATATGATAGGTAGATTTTTGCCAACTCCAAGTGTGACTAGTGATCACTGGAAACTCATAGATCCACCACTGTTGATGTTTCGATGTGAGCTCAGTTTGCCAGCTACCTTGTCTTCTCTGAGCATTCAAATGTTAGAACCTTTGATGAGTTTGTCTTATACTTTTTTTCTACAAATGCAGAAAATTGAAATGCTGCATACTGGGAATATTTTTATTTTATAAGAGGGCTTTGTTGCTGTCAAGAGTTATACATAATTGGATTTCATTTTCTCAGTATGTATTTTGCTGGATGGTCTGACTCAACTCTAGTCTGACTCAGCCACTGTTCTGATACAAGAATAGAATTCCAGTCCAATAACTTTCAGACCAGATGATGTCAGTAATAGCTGGAGCACAGCAGCTCTGGATTGAACTTCAGTTTCCTGCTAGTTAGCCTCTCATGAGTCAGCGACGTTCCTTGAGAATAATGGCTGAATTCATGGCTTTTCCTGATCAAAGCAAGGAGACTATCAATTTCCTTCCACTAAACCATTTGATGTCCCTATTTACCTGCCAGTCGTCTTCATTCTCCTCTTCCCTGAAGTTGTTGGCTCTTATTGGGGTATTGTTCTGATTCTGAGTAGCCGCACCTCATCTGTGGGCCTAGATAGTCAGTGTCAGCAAGTAGGAGACATTGTAACCAGCTCTGATCTTATTGCCAGCTCACATGCTGATCCAGTGGAGGGCTGGGGTCTCTGGATCGTAGGTAAACATAGTCACAGGTAAATCAATGTTATACTTGCATTGTGGAATCCATAACAGTTGCACTGGTCCTGTTAATATCAACCTGCCCCTCTCCCCAGCTTGCTTATCGATGTATGTAAATTAAAATCACCCATGATGAGCGTAGTTTCTTGTTGCATGCATCTGTAGTTTTCTGTGTAATGCCATTCCCTACATTACCAATACCATTTGGAGACCTACAGACAGCTCCCACTATGTTTTCTGTCTCTTGTTGCTTCTTAGCCCCGCCCAGACTGATTGTATATCTAGTATTCCTGCGCCAGTATACTTTCTCACTATTGCATTGAATTCATTTTTCACTAACAGTGCACCGCACCTTCTTTTTCCATTTTGCCTGTCCTTCTTAAAGATTGAATCCTTTTGGTTGTTCAGTTCCCAGCCTTGATCACCCTGCAACCATGTCTCCATAATCACAATCGTATCATGTCTGTGTGCCACTATTTGCAGTGTTAATTCGACTAATTTATTGTGAATCATAGACTCATATAGTACGGAAACGGACCCTTTGGTCCAGTTCTTAAACACCAACCAGACATCCCAATCTGACCTAGTCCCATTTACCAGCATTTGGCCCATATCCCTCTGAACCCTTTCTATGCATGTACCCATCAAGATGCCTTTTAAATGTTGTAATTTTACCACCTCAACCACCTCCCCGGCAGCTCATTTCATACACGCATCACCGTCTGTGTGAAAAAGTTGTCCATCAAGTCCCTTTTAAATCTTTCCCCTCTCACCTTAAACCTATGCCCCTCTAGCTTTAGACTCTCCTACTCTGGGAAAAAGACCGTGTCCATCCACCCGATCCATGCCCCTCGTGATTTTATAAATCTCTATACGGTCACCCCTCAGCCTCTGATGCTCCAGGGAAAATAGCTCTAATGTATTCAGCCTCTCCCTATAGCTCAAACCCTCCAATCCAGGCAACATTCTTGTAAAACTTTTCTGAACTCTTTCAAGTTTAACAACATCTTTCCTATATCAGGGAGACCAGAATTGAAAGCTGTATTCTAAAAGTGGTCTCACCAATGTCCTGTACAGCTATAACATGACCTCCCAACTCCTATACTCGATTCACTGACCAATGAAAGCAAGCGTGCCAGGTACCTTCTTCACCGCCCTGTCTACCTGCAACTCCACTTTCAAGGAACTCCGTATCTGCACCCCTACTAGACCTCTTTGTTTGGCAACACTCCCCAGAGTCCCACCATCAACTTTGTAAGTCCTGCCCTGGTTTACCTTACCAAAATGCAACACCCCGCATTTATCTAAATTAAACTCCAGCTGCCACTTCTCAGCCCACAGGCCCATCTGTTCAAGGTCCTGTTGTACTCTGAGATAATCCTCTTCACTGTCCACTACACTAACCCTTTGTCATCTGCAAACTTACCATGCCTCCTATATTCTGCTCCATGCATTCAGATATATTATCTTTAAACTTGTCTTTTTGACATTTTTGTACATTCTTTCTGTACGTTAACCCTATTTGCTGCTCGTCCTTGTTTCCTCAGTCGTCCATTTTTGCCTTCTGCTTTTGCTGTCTACTTTTCCATCTTTCATTTCCATCTTTGTTTCCCTCACTCTTGTCTCCCTGCTCAGGTTCCCATCCCCCTGCTACTCTAGTTTAAATCCTCGCCCACAGTACTGGTGAACACCCCTACAAGGTTATTGGTCCCAGTTTTGCTGGGCTGAAGCCCATCAGCTTGTATAGGTGTCATCTTCCGCACAACGGGCCCAATGCCTGAAGAATCTAAATCCCTCCCTCCCTCCCTCCTACACCATTCCCCCCAGCCATGCATTCATTTGTTTTGTTCTGTGTGCTTGCTAGCACATGACACTGGGCTGCTAAATATCAGTGCAATAGGATCAGAATCGTGGGCTGGAGGCTGTAAGACTGAATCAGATGACTGGACCAAAACAGGAGCCTGTGCTGGGGGTGACAAGGCAATAAAGATTGTGGACTGAGTCTTTTTTTTTGGCTAAGTGAGGGTTATGTCAGGTTTTTTTTTTTGGGAATGTTTTTCACCACAACATCTAACAAAATTACTCACTGTAACTTACCAAACACACCTCATTAACTGCTCCTATGGTGTTTCTCACATCTAATTCTAGCCCCACACGCCATTCCCAGAACTGCTCACCACTGCCAGACTATCCCAGAATTGACTGGCCTCCCTGGCACCAGCGCTATCTGCAAAGGGCAATGTGTGTCCACAGACAGGCACTGTCAGTCCAGAGCTACCCTGCATGGTTCCTTATATATGGCCTGGAGATGTGAATGTCAACCTAGATATCCTGGTGGACGGGGTGGTGCGCAGGTGAGATGTGGCCACAACACCAGACCATGCCAACCTGTTCCAAAGTTGCCAGCCAGATCAGTTCAGTCTCAGAGTCTGGAGGAATGCACAACAATGTAGGAAGAAAGTCAGTATTATTCTCAAAACCAGGGTCAGTGCCACATAAACTCTCAAATGTCTCATTCACTTTATTTCTGCTGCTGCACCCACCTCCCACCAAGGCTCATGCTCTACCACGCTTACCACTGCCTGAAACATCTTCCTTCACTTGCTGTCGCCCATCTGACACCACTCCCCCTGTCTGTCCTCAGCACTGCCTATTCACTCGCTCGGAACATGTCCCCACTCCACTAAAAATAACAGCTGTGCCACCCACTTTAATGTCCCTTAATTTCAAGAAGAAACCAACCCACAATAGAGCAGAAAGAGTCAAGACAGGTGGTAGCCTGTCTAACATTCCGTCCTCACCCCTTATGTGGAGAGCATGCTGACTCTGACCACCTCAAGCGCCTAACTAACACACTGCACTGGTATCAAAGACTGCCTTTGATTTACTGTGCTGGGACACCTGAGTGAGGGCTATCCCCCTGGACCTGACTAAGGACTGTTGACATGGTTCTTGGCTTTGTGATTGTGCTAAATGGCACGGTTATATGTACTGTGAGCCTGGTACCTCTGGCTGAGGAGGGCAAAGGATGATAAAGGCAGGGATGCTGTAGGCATCCAGGTTGAATCCGAGTGAGTGAGTGCTATGACAGCTAATGAACAGGCTGGAGGTACAGCCTGGTGCAGTCCATGAGCTGGGCATGTGTCCCTGAGCGCACAGTGTCCTTGCTGCTGCATTACAGTGAGAGTTCCCAGTGCAACCTGAGTGCAGCATTGAAGAGCAGAAATGTCTTGTAAGTGGAGATGTGCCATGAGGGTTCTTAGAGGCTGGCACATGTTGGATGCCAGTGGCCATGCATGTGGGGTATCTGTAGCTGGTGCCCCTGGAGCGTGTCTGGAGATGTTGGTGCCCAGTGTCCAACATGGAGATTGTTTGGAGCAGGCAGTGAGCTGAATTCATCAGGTACCTGCTCTGATTTCTATGTTGAGTGTTCTCGACATCTCCTTGTTTAGCGAGTTTGGGAAGACAGGGAGCTGAATCTTGATGAGGTGAGTTGTAGCATTGATAAAAGTGTTTAACAAAAGATATAATCATCCTTAAGTAGCAACTCTCCGCTGCCCAGCGGAAAACTCTCCTTGCTGCTTGACAAATTCATAAAAGATGCAGCGGGTTGCTCCTGACATCGAAATAGGCCTCGCCAGACTTCTCACTGGATTCTGCCACAAATCCTGCCATAGCCCACTTCGCTCATGTCTCTGGAGCTGGTACTGGTGTTTGCAAAGAAGGCCCTGTTCAGGGATTGGTTCAGAAGTCCATGTTTGGGACAGGAACAGAGGAACCATTGTAGGTTGTGGAGTTTGGTTGACCTCAGCTACAGCTGCAGAAGGTATAGATAGCTCAGCAGGTATTTTAGGGTTTGCCTAGGCAGATGGAGAGTATTCCTCATGACTGGTAGCCAGAAATGGAGTCGATTGCAGAGCCAGTGCAGAAGGAAGAGACCTTGAAGCATTCAGATCTCTTGATTCAATATGCTGTTCTATACGGCTGGGAACTGATGAACTTGTGAATATCACACCAGCTGTTATCAACAGAGGTAGCCAAGTAGCATTGGCAGGCCTCTGATACATCACAACACCGTTAAAGTAGACCAGATTGCCAATATCAACTGAGGTGAGTGTTGGCTGCAGTCCTAGGGGGGCCTTGGATTTCAGACTACACAGTTGGTTGACCTGACAGAGACCATGTTGAGTCACAATAACCCTGTTGTTGAACAGGGGAATTTATACATTAGTGACTGTCCTCTCAGTGTCTGTAATCCTTTCACAGAAAGGCCTTAGGAACAAAGGAATGGTTCAAGTTGTGCATTGGTGATCGATAGGTTCAAAGATACAATAAGGGCCTCTATGTGGTTTGTGGCATAAGAAATGGAAGATACGTTCCTGCACTACCTTCTCTACTACAGGATTCCTTTGGGTTTCTTCAGTCTCCTGAGTTTAGTGGCAATGTAGTTTTCCTGAAGCAGTTTGCCACTGAACAGGGCAGACAAATCAGATGCAGAATCAGTCCATATGACAGACAGGGGACCATCTAGCAAATGAAGCTCAATACACATCTGGAGGACAGCAGCACTCAAGGCGTTGTGTGGTACATTAGTACCAACATAAGTAGTGACCTGATTTTTTACAGCCAAAATGTGTTGTCACTTATGCTTAATAACAGCATCAGCAAATGAAATATCAATGACTTCTGCAGGGTCACTTGAGGACTGGGTGAATTACAGTGTGTGAGGACAGCAGTGCAAGTACAGCAGTGAGTTGTGACCCATTCAGTAGCAGCTAGTTGTGCCAAAACTTACGTCAGCAATAGTAGCTAGCTGTAATCCATTCAGTGGGGCGTTCACATCAGGTAT
>NC_063372.1:3835574-3846475 GCF_021869965.1 Rhincodon typus
GGGGCGTTCACATCAGGTATAGTAGCTAGCTGTAACCCATTCAGTGGAGGCATCTACATGAAGCGTGAGAGCCAGCTGTTATCCATTCAGAGGGGGTATTCACATCAAGTATGGCAGCTAGCTCTTACTCATTCAGTGGAGACATTTACATCAATTATGGTGGCTAGCTGTAACCCATTCAATGGTGGCATCAATGTCAAGTGTGGGAGCTAGCTGTGACTCATTCACTGGAGGTGCAATGTCAAGTATGGCTGCCAGCTATAACCAATTTAATGGCAGCTAGCTGTGACCCATTCAGTAGAGGCAGCAATGTCGAGCACAGAAATATTTGTGGGTAACCAATTTGAACTGATGATACATTGGGTGACCAGACACAGGTGGGAGTGGTGATAAGGCCTTCCAGTAAATTATAAGCACAGTAGTGTTCTCTGAAGGGGTGAGGTGCTCATTGTGCTGAACAGTGAGTAAACAATCCCCGTGCAATGGTAGCATCCAAAGGTAGTGTTTGACATCACAGATGTTGGTTGAGCTCCTTTGAAGGGTGGCATCTTGCAACAGATGAGCATGCATGTGATGAATGAGGGAATATTTAGGCTGGAAAGTTAGTTGTTGTTGAGTAACGGCTCTGGTTGTCGGCTTGTACAGAGAGAAGAGTCAATTTTCGTAACCTCACAAATTACAAGTGTATTAAACAAGATGTGTGTTGCTTAAATGCTTATATCACAAAAATAGACCTTACATATTTTCCCCAACTTATACACCCACTAGAGTCCTCTGACACTCCCCAAACAGTCGCAGAATATAAAGGCTAATACGCAATCAGGATAGCTGCTGATGAAGGCTGATGCTGGCTACACTTGATGTCATCACCACATCATTGATGTAGGGTCTGCTTCAGCAATGGTTGGTCTCCGGACTTTTTGCTGACTGCATGCCCCGAGGGTCTTGCTTTTATTCTTTCTCTTATCTCTCTCAAGTCAAGCTGACTTCTTCCCGCTGACTCAGGCTAATTCACTTATTGCATGCTTTTACCTTATTGGCCCTGGCCCAGAGACTTACGTAGCATTACCTCATTATTTCTCATCCAAATAAGGCTTTTGAATTACCTCAGCTTTCTTACTTTTTGCAGAACTTAGTTAATTCAAAGTGGTTTAAATCGGCCCAAACTAGCAGCTGGGTGCAGGTCATTTTCAGTTCACAAGCTGCTTCTTTCTTCGTGTCAGCGCCTTTGCATTCAGTACCTCCTGTTAGCGATGTCGCCGACTGGTACCTATCTCTCTGCAGCCTTTGGCTAACGTAGTCATACAGGCCTGCTGGTGAAACATGCCTGACTCAATTATATCAACGGATACAGAAGTATGCAGGTGCAGCAGGCAGTAAAGAAGGCAAATGGTATGTTAGTCTTCATAGCAAGAGAATTCAAGGACAGGAGCAGAGATGACTTGCTGAAATTATATAGCACCTTGGCGAGACCACACTTGGAATATTGCGTGCAGTTTTGTTCTTCTTACCTGAGGAAGGATGTTCTTGCTATAGAGGGAGTGCAACAAAGATTCACCAGGCTGGCCGGACTGACGTATGAACAGACAATGCAGCGGTTAGGACTAAATTCTTTGGAGCTTAGAAGAATGAGGGGAGGGGGATCTCATAGGAACATATAAAATTTTAACAAAACTAGACAAGACAGATGCAGGAAGGCTCTTCCTGGTGACCAGGAAGTCTAGAACCAGGGGTCACACTCTAAGGACATGTGTAAACCATTCAGAATGGAGGAGAAATTTCTTCACCCAGAGCATGGTACGCCTGTGGAATTCATCACAGAAAGCAGCCGAGCCCGAAACATTGTATAATTTCAAGAAGGAATTGAAAGCACTTGGGGCTAAAAGGATCAAAGAACATGGAAGAAAGCATAAACAGGCTATTGAGTTGGATTAATCAGCCAAGATCATATTGAATGGCAGAGCAGGCTCAAAGGGCTAAATGGCCTACGCTTGGTTCTATTTTCTATGTGAGGTTGTTAACTTGCTCGCTGAGCTGGCTTGTTTTTGTTCAGACATTTCATCACCGTGCCAGGTGATATCATCAGTGGAGCCTCCAATGAATTTGGACATCAGAGGCCTCACTGATGATGTCACCTAGCATGGTGACAAAACGTCTGAAGAAAAACAAGCCAGCTCAATGAGCAAGTCAACAACCTCATCCACAACCTGAGCTACAGATCTTTGCCAATACTTTAAATCTATTTTCTATGTTTTCATACTGGGGAACAATGGTATCGGAGATCTGATGAATGAAGGAATAAAGACAGAACGTGCTGTCTTCACATTCAGGTGCATTCCAGCTTATAAAGTCCATGCAACTTTTACAGATTCAGCTGTATGTCTGACAGAAGCGTGATAGTGACTGACTGTGGAAAGGAAGATAGTGACATGAGCACAAGCAGAAAACTCACCCCAGCACAGTTGCTCAGAGATGTGCACATAAGGCTGGCTGTCTATGAGAACATAAGATGATGCTTGAACTGCACCACGTCTGGACTGAAGTGCTTGATAAAAGCTGCAATGGATAGTTTCAATTTAATGAGGCAAGCAAGTGACTTGATGACCAAAAATCAAAATTGACTCAAGATGTTAACTTTGTTTCTCCCTCCTCAGATGCTACCAGGCCTGCTGAGTTACTCCAGTACTTACTGTTTTAATTTCTAATCTCCAGCATCTGTAGTACTTGGCTTCTTTTTTTTTTTGATTTGACAACTATGCCACTGAGAAAACAGACATTTTTTGAGTCCTTTGCCGGGGTCAGATAACAGGATAGATGCAATTCCATGTTTCTTAGCAATACTATTGGCGACAACCCAAAGGCTGAGCATCAGGCTCAGGAAGAGTAATGGATATAAGAGCAGACTGTGCCAATTTAAAGCTTCTGCAGAGATTATCTGTCTATTTAATCCTTTCACTGGACTAACAACCAGCTGTAAGAGAGTCCAAATAGATGGTGGTGGAAGTACATTGAGGAAGGACCCTTGAAAGCATCTTGGAGGTTCTGATGAAAGATTTCATGCCAGAAAGTGCCTGTGGAGAGCAGGTAAGAGAGGTTTGCCATGCAGTGGCTAGCTTGTAAGGTTTGCTGTGACCAAGTGTATCCCAGAATAGTTGTCATCCTAGGACAGATTACAGTTTCAGAGGCAGTGTTGCATAAGTCATATTGTGACACAGCATGTATTCCATGTTGCAAGTTGTGAAGACCTTCTTCAGGAATGTTACCAACACAGACTTTGATGACAGTGCCCTCCACTATAAGATTACCTGGGACACAGAATGTTAATTCCTTAAGCTCACTTGCAGTTCCAGGCATGGCCTTTGTGAATCGAATGTAGAGGATGCAATCAGTCCAAGAAAAATTGTACTGATGGAATTGGACACAAGACGTTGGAAAGGTCTATTCCAAAAATGTCCTTCCATTTGGCAATCTTGAGTAAGGTTGAGTCAGCATCTGGTATGTGTGAAGGTTGTGGCTTACTGTAGCATCCAACATCAGGAAATGGCGTGATAAATCGAAAAGCCCATCTGACTTCTTTACAAGAAGTTATGGGTTAAGGTATTGCCCACCTTCAGACCAAACAACGACTCCAAGACTACCAAATTTTTATTGCATGTCAACAGGTTTGTCTCTGGCATACTGGGGGAGGCAGCCCTTTGTTGCAGAGGTTAGACAGGGCCCACGTTAACATTAGACTTGAAGGGTCCAGTGTTTCCACTGTAGCCTCGGAATGCTGGATCAAAGAAGTCATCATTCCCCAGAAGGAGTTTGGGGAACTGAGGACGTGTGCTGAGGCTGGATGTGATTCAGATCCACAAGAGCACATTCTGTGAAAAGCTGATAGTGCTTACATTTGTACTGCTTGGCAAGCAGTGTGTCATGTTGTCCTGAGAAGGCTGAGAATTTTCTGCTCGTGCTCATGTCATTGTCTTCCTGTTCCACAGTCAGTCACTACCACACCTCTGTCAGACACAAAGCTGAACCTGTGAATATTGTACCAGACCTTGTAATCTCAGAAAGTTGCTGAGGGTAAAGAGAGGTTATAGACATTAAAAATACTCCTTGCGAGACAGGATTTGTGATTCAAGAGAGAGCTTCATGATGCAAACCTTAGGTTTTTGGCTCGTTGAATTGACATAATATTGGTTTCAATGATGGAGTGCCTGTAAGTAATAAAAACAGAACAATCTGAAAATGCTCAGCAAGTCTGGCAGCATTTGTGGGAAGAGAAAAGCAGAGTTAACATTTTGAGTTAAATAGGAGTCTTCAGAACTTCAGTTGTATTTGACTCAAAACATGAACTTGGTTTCTCCCGCCATATCTTAACATGGCTTCCTAACAGCATTGGTGGACAATCTTTTTTGTGCTATTTCACAAAAAAGCAGGAAGATTCTCCCTGGTATCTCAAATGCTGCACTTTTTCTGCTTTTATTTCCGATTTCCAGCATCTGTGGTATTGTGCTTTTATTTTTGTGCCTGCAAGTACCTCATCAACAAGGTTCTTCACCAGCAGGCCTTCAGAGGCAAAGTTGTGATGGTCTCAGGACAGAGAGACGTGTGTTTCGCCAACCACATGTGAAAGCTACTTTACCTGCCCACAAGGTGTAGCAAGATTTGATTCCAGGATCAAAGCAGCAGGAGCTGTCGAGCCTGCTACGACAGTGAAGAACAAATTAGCGAAGGGTATGAACCTAGACTGCTGAGAAGGAAGGGGAGGGAAGTTGAGAGTAAGAGCTGAGTGAACTCTGGAGGAGGGAAAGTATCAGAGTGAAGTGATGAGAAGAATGATATTGCAAGCTGAGGAGAGGGGAACGGGGGCATGGGGAATGCAACATATATTGATGTGGGGCAGTGCAGCATGAATTGGAGGTAAGCAGGGATCAGTGCTGAGCCCCAATTATTCCCAATGTATAATAATGACTTGGATAGGGAAAGTGAATGTACTATAGCCAATTTTGCACGTGACACAAAAATAGTTGGGAAGGCAAGTGGTGAGGATGGCACAAAGAGTCTGCAGAGAGATTTAGGTTGAGTGAACGGGCAAAGACTTGGCCAATGGAATATAGTGTGGGAAAATATGAGGTTGTGCATCTTGGCAGGAAGAACAGACGAGCTGAATATTATTTAAATGGAGAAAGACTGCAGAAAACTGCAGGCAGTTCAGAGAAGGTTCACTGGGTTGATCCCAATAATGGAAGAATTTTTTTTATGAAGAAGGGTTGAGTACTTAGGGAGTACTCATTGCAGTTTAGAAGACCTTTATTAAAACATACAAGATTCTTGGAAGACTTGACCGCATAGATGTTGTTTCATCTTGTGGACGCATCTAGGACCAGAGGACATAATTTAGGAGTAAGGGGTCACCCAGTTAGGACAGAGATGAGAAGAAGTTTCTTCTCAGAGCTGGTGAATATGTGGAATTCTTTACTACAGAGGGCTGTCAAGGCTGGGTATTAGTGTGTATGCAATTCTAGATAAATAGATTTTTAATCAATTATGGAATCGAGGAGAAAAGGCAGGAAATTAGATTTAAGGGTTATTAGCCCAACCATGATCAGATTGACTGGAGTCCATCGGCTGACTGGCCTACCTCTGCTCCTACATCTTGTCTGTGGTCTTATGGTGAAATAACCAAATTCAGGCTTTGAGTGACAATTTGCTTTGAATTTCATTTAATTTGTGTTCCCTCCAAATGCTGTGATGCTGAATGTTACTGATTTAACTTAGATGTTGATTGGCTTTGCCAACCTGAACATGGAGAAATGTGCAGAAGTGGGGGATTGGTCAAACTTGGCCACATACTTGGGAAGCGTGGACATGGTGTGCCATTCATTTCTGAAAGGAAAGTGCTACAGTTTGTTAACTTTGAAACATTTTCAATTGGCCAGCTGATCTAACATCATTAAGCAATGAAACTTCACAATGATTTTTTTCTTTTGGTCTCCACAGCATAGATGCTGTTGGTGAAGTCTGTTGGGTAGGATGATTTCACAAGCAATGGCATATCCTCTTGATCAATACTTGATGTCATCTTCCAGACTGTTGACTTATAAATTTCAAATAATTTTGTCTTGTGGGTTACTATCATATACTATATCACACTGCTTTGTGAACCTCTTAAACAGGCTCCCCAGATAGGTTCTCTTTGGGGAAACACCTGCCCCATGCTTTGCACATCTCCTTGTAAACATGGACAAGTTTAGGTCTCTTATGGGTGGGTGGTTAATGGGAGCTGGGGGGGTGGTCAGAAAGGTATCAAATGTCTTATGAACACACTGTGCCATCACACTAGTCAGGGTACCACTTTTCAATCCTTTCATCAGCTGTCTGCATGTTTTATGTGATTGGCTATGTGTGCGTGTGGATCTGGAGTTACAATTTGAAAATTGCAAAGCAAACCATGAGTTAAGTTAGTTACTAGCAATGTTGTTTTCATTGTGCAGCCATTCCAGGCTTTTCTAAAAACTGAGAGTTTGCCTAGCGTGGCAAGCTGCCAAGTGGAGTCTGGGTGAAATTCAGTTTTAGGCTAATATTCCATTCTCTATCAAGGTGTAAAGATTATTAACATTCAGTTGTTTCACTTCTTCAAAAAATGGTTTTGAAGGAAAGTAAAGGGATAAAGAGCAAAAACACTGACACTAGAAATCTGAAACCAAATCAAAAAGTACAAAGCAGGTCAGGCTGTGCTTATGCAGAGATAAACAGGGAAAGTGTTTCATATTGGTGGCCTTTTAACTGGAATGCAAGTCAGTCCCACTTTCTTAATCTCTATGAGTGTATAGAGGGTACGAGCCCATGTGTGACATCTCATCCCACGGAAAGAGATAAGGTTGATCTAATTCATTTAAAGAAAATGATCCATGGCAAATAAAACTGAAAGCAGCATTTAAAGAACCGGTGGATAGCCGAACATCTTGTAGATTGTTTCCACACTTCTCTTATACAGGTAATGTCTTCTGTAATATTTTTCCTGTACGTTTTTTTCCCTTCTTAATTGTACATTTGATTAGCAGTTCGATCTGTAGCCATCCATTTTACAAGTTTCATAATGGGCATCCAACACCCTCTGCAGAAGGCAGTTTATCACAATTGTGATGAGTCATTAGATCTGTACTGTTCAGCAGTAAATGAAAATGAAGAGACACCAATTTCAGATCATAGAATGTGTGGGCAGCCTGTAGAAATTCCATCAAGGTTTCTATCCAAGGAAATGACGGAAAAAGTCCGAACTGTGGCATTAACATTCGTGGTGAATTTTTTTGCTAAATTGCAACACACATCAGTCTAATACAAACCCAATCCTGTCCTTGTACACCTGCTGATTCTTCCTCATCTGTGTGCCAGGAACCTGGTCGTCAATTGTGATACCCCTCTGAACACCTAATTTGACTGGGGATTGACCCGAATACTGTACCAATAAATTTGCCCAGTTATTCCATTGGGAAGAATGAGTTTGAATGTTTTAACAAATTTGATCTTTAAAAATGTCTTTGTATTTAAACTGTGCAGCCGTGATCCAATGAGGTATGAAAGATGGTGCATTTTTTTTTGTGCAGCATTATAAAGCTTTTACCTCAATCCAAAACTGTCCTCACAAATTTTCAAGCGGAGATGCCAGTTTTAGCAGGTGACTGCACCGTGGTCTTTGGAACTCAAAAATATAGAAAGTATCAATACAATGTTAACAATGTTTACTTGACAGTTAATCTTCTGCACAATATAGGGCACCATAATCTGTCACTGATATTGCATTTCATGTGATGTAATATTTGGCTGAAATTCTACTTTTTTTTTTCCTCAGGTAAAAGTTTCAACGCTTTCTTCTTCATGCTGTTGCCTGTAGATTCTTTCTATCCTGTCTGAAGTTCAGTTTTAGGGCTATGCTGATTACAAATTATCTGAGGGAAAGAGTGGGATTATTTTAGTTTTGCTATGTAATAACATAAAAGCATTTTAGAAATTGAATGAGCATTAGATAAGATGTGTAGTTTTTTCACAACTGACCCCACCTAACATCCGTCTCACCATAACCCTCAACTGTATTTCTCCATATAAAAATCTGCCCAATTGCCTTGTAAGTCCATTTGTACTGTCTGTTTGAATGGCCTACCCTGTTAAGTATTTGCAACTTTTGCCCTTTGGGTGAAAGTAGTTCCTCTTCATTCAGCTCTTACCCCAACTTCCTTATTTAACTTCCGTTTAACGCTGTTTGAACCCTTCTCTGTCTTGGAAAAGATTGCCAAAAATCAGCTTTAGCAATTTCATCTGTAATTTTGAAAACTTCAATTAGAATTTTTTTTTACAGGATGCGGGTGTCATTGTTTAGGCCAGCATTTATTGTCCATTCCTAACTGCTTTTGAGAGGATGATATTGAGCCACCTTCTTGACTGGCTGCAGTCTGTGTGGTGCAGGGACACTGTCACTGCCATTATGGAGGGAGTTTCAGGATTTTGACTCTGACACCGAAGGAATGGCAACGTAGTTCCGAGTTTGTTCACAAACACTTGCAATCGGTGGTGTCCCCGTGTGTCTGCTGCCCTTGTCCCCCTCGGTGGTTGTGCTTGCAAGTTTGAAAGGTGCTGTTGAAGGAGTTTTGGTGAGTTGCTGCAGTGCACATTGCAGATGGTAGGTACTGCTGCTGCTTTGTATTGCTGGTGAAGAGAATGAATTTTGAAGGTGGTGGATGAGGTGCCAATCAACCGGGCTGCTTTGTTCTGGGTGATGTTGAGTTTCTTGAGTGTTGTTGAAGCTGTGCCCATCCAGGCAAGTGGGGAATATTCCATCACACTCTTGACTTGTGCCTTGTAGCTAATGAACAAGCTGTGAGTCAGGAGGTGAGTTACTCACTGCTGAAATCTCAGCCTGTGACCTATTTAAGTAGCCACAACATTTATATGGCTGGTTCATTTCAGTTTCTGGTAACCCCCAGGATATTGATAGTGGAGGTTTTAGCGATAGTAAAGCCATTGAACGTCACAGCAAAGTGGTTCGTTTCTCTCTCACCTTTTTCCCAATATGTTAATTTCCTCGAATAATCATTGCTGCTGCATGTGTTCTTTCTGTAGTCTGTTGTATCAACAGCAATGGATTCAGATATTGTGAAATTATTGAATGTCATGTGTACCCCTAGAAATGTCCACACATCATATTTTATATCATAGATAGATACAGACTTGCTAAAGACTTTTGCAGATGATGGTCATCTTTTTAAATCAATCTTTATGACTCTCAAGTATTTACTGCCAGATACCTTGTATCCAAAGGCCTTCCGCTGGATATCCCACGTATGCACTTGAAACAGGCAGGAGCTTATGATTTATGTAGAACACCAACACAATTTTGAGAGACAGTTTTGTTGCAGGTGGGAGTGCTATGGTGGTATTGCAAGCTGTACGCACAGTAATTTTCATTGGGTGATAAGGCTGAGGAGGCCTGTAAGGTACTGAATTGTGTTTGTGGAGCCAGGAGGAGTAGAGCTGCACAAGAAAACTGTGAGCTGCTGTTATGGCTGTATGGATATTAGTGAAGACATGAACGATGGAGGAAGACTGGCATTGATGGAACAGAGCCATATGGCAGTGACTCATCAATTACTATAGTGAAGAAAGGAGTAAGGTGAAAGGGTTGGTGGTGAGGGAAATATATAATCTAGATGAAATACCTAAAAGGAGGCAGTTGCTTGTTGACTGGAAAGAGAGATCTGAGGATTGTGTCAGCATTATTATATCTCCAAGTTACAAACCGGTTTAAGATATAAGTCTGAGAACCTAAAAGAACAAAGGACTGGCTAGTCCACCAGGTTTATGAGGTGAATAGTTGAGCCACCTGAGAGTAGTTGTCCACAGTTGGAATAGTGATAGATATACTTAATATCTGTATAGGTATATGAAGAGAAAAAGCTTAGTGAAGACAAATTGTAGGTCTCTTATAGTCAGAAACAGGGAAAATTATAATGGGGAACAAAGAGATGGCAGACCAATTAAATACTTACTTTGGTTCTGCCTTCACAAAGGAGGGCACAAATAACATCCCAAAAATGTTGGAGAACAAGGGTCTAGTGAGAGGGAGGAACTGAATAAAATCAGTATCAGAAAGGAAATAATGCTGGGGAAATTGATTGGATTAAGAGCCAATAAGTCCGCAAGGCCCAATAATCTACATCCCAGAGTATTTAAAGAGGTGACCCGAGAAATAGTGGATGCATTGGTGCTCATCTTCCAGAGTCTATAGAATCTTGAAACAGTTCCTGTGTTTTGGAGGGTAGATAATGTAACCCCACTATTTAAAAAGGGAGATGGAGAGAAAACCTGGAATTATAGACCAGTCAGCCTGTCATTAGTAGTGGAGAAAATGCTAGAGTTCATTTAAAAGATTTAATAGCAGAACACTTGGAAAACAGTGACAGGATCAGGTGGATTTACGAAAGGGAAATCATGCTTGACAAATTTATTGGAATTCTTTGAGGATGTAACTAGTAGAGTTGATAAAGGATAGCCAATGGATGTGATTTACTTGGACTTTCAGAAGACTTTTGATAAGGTCACACATGAGATTAGCATGTAAAATTAGAGCGCAAGGGATTGGAGGTACTGTACTGACAGAGATAGAGAACTGGTTGGCAGACAAGAAACCAAGAGTAGAAATAAATGGGTCTTTTTCCAAGTGGCAGGCAGTGACTAGTGGGTACCACAGAGATCAGTGCTTCAACCCCGGCATTTCACAAAATATCTTTATAATTAGATGAGAGAACTAAATGTAATATCTCCAATGTTTGCAGATGACACAAAACTAGGTGAGAGGGTGAACTGTGAGGAGGATGCAGAGATGCTTCAGTGTGATTTGGACAAGTTGAGTGAGTGGG
>NC_063372.1:3846575-3849163 GCF_021869965.1 Rhincodon typus
GTGAGTGGGTAAATGTATGGCAAAATAATGTGGATAAGTGTGAGGTTATCCACTTTGGTAGCAAAAACAGGAAGGCAGATTAAGATCTGAATGGTGATATTTTGGGAAAGGGGAAGGTGATACGAGACCTGGGTGTCCTTGTACACCTGTCACAAAAGGTAAGCATGTAGGTACAGCAGGCAATGTGGAAGGCAAATGGGATGTTGGCCTTCATAGTGAGAGAATTTGAGTACAGGAGCAGGGATGTCTTGCTGCGACTGTACAGGATTTTTGTGAGACCACACCTGGAGTATTGTGTGCAGTTTTGGCCTCCTTATCTGAGGAAGGATGTTCTGGCGATGGAGGGAGTGCAGCGAAGGTTTACCAGACAGATTCCTGGGATGGCAGGACTGACGTATGAGGAGAGACTGGATCGGTTAGGATTATTTTTCACTGAAGTTTAGCAGAATGAGGGGTTATCTCATAGAAACCTATAAAATTTTAACAGGGCTAGACAGGGTAAATGCAGGAAGAATGTAACAGATGACCGGGCAGTCCAAACCACAGGTCACAGTTAAACGATACAGAGTAGGCTATTTAGGACTGAAATGAAGAGAAATGTCTTCACTTAGAGAGTGGGGCGCCTGTGGAATTCTCTGCCATAGAAAGTAGTTAAGGATAAAACAGTGAATGTTTTCATGAAGGAATTGAATATAGTTCTTAGGGCTACATGGATTAAAGGGTATGGGAAGAAAGTGGGAACAGGGTACTGAATTGGATGATCAGCTGTGATCATATTGAATGGCAGAGCAGGCTCGAAGGGCCAAATGGCCTGCTTCTTCTATTTTATATGTTTCTATGATAGGCTGGCACTACACGTGACCTCAATGTACCTGGGATTGGAAGATTAGGCCTGCGTTTGCTGCTCCAGGCCATAGCGATGCTGAGACTAATGGTGCTACCCTGACTTGAGAACATTCGAGATTTTTGACAGAAACTATCAAGTTGCTAATGGCAGGACTTGTTTAAAGCGTTAACTGTCTCCAGCATGTTAAAGAATCTGTCTCTAACACCTATAATTTATAAGTCACATGTTCAATCTAAATTGCTTCTCTCACTGTCTACATTTTTGGCAAATATCCAGTAGTAACAGCCACAATTAATCACTTGGTTATAGATAGTGATGGTATGAGCTTCTGCACGATTCTTCACCGAATTCCATTCATTCACAAGTTCAGTTGAAGGTTAGCATGATGTCACAGCCAGAAATCTGATTTTGTTTCTGACAAAAATCAACTTGAATGAAAAGTAAAATTTCCACACTCACTTGGGCCAAATGCTTAGTGAGCAGGAAGGTTTCAGGCTCAGTCACTAGTCTGTACACAATGAAGCTGAAAGAGTCACAGCAGATGCTGAACCTGGCTTCACTTTAACATAGCTGGGGAGGGAAAGATAATAAAGCAGCCAAGGTTCAGAGCCTTGATTCTGATTTCATTACCCCGAATCTGAGTGTTTGATTTTTGACAGGTATTCTCGAGGGCATTTTTAAGTGGAAGTGCAGACAGAATTACTGGATTTGTATATGGTAAGTGTGACGCAGCTTGTCATGCTGTAGTGCTCTTAATTATCAACCGTTTTGGGATGTGTCACATTCTGAGTCATCTCAGGGCTGTTTTCAGCAAGTGGGATGAAATTGCCCACAGTCAGACACATAGTAATATAAGCAAACAGCTACATACTGGCTCCTCCACTTCCCAGCTTCTATGTAATTTAAGGGGTGTTGTGTTTTGGAAACTCCAGGCAGGGAACTTCCAGGAATATTCACACATGGGCCAGCCTGTAATGCCAAGATCTTCCTGGTGGACATGGTTTAAATGGATATCAGGCAGTCCATCTAACAATTGAGCCATCTAAAAAGTGTCATTCTAAGTTTGGGCTATAGGTCATAGTCAACGAATTGGACCCCTCAGTCTGACTCGTCCGCGCCGACCAGATATTCTACATTAATCTAGTCCCATTTGCCAGCATTTGGCCCATTTCCCTCCAAACCCTTCCTATTTATATACCATTCAGATGCCTTTTAAATGTTGTAATTGTACCACTTCCTCTGGCAGCTCATTCCATACATACACCAGCCTCTGTGTGAAAAAGTTGCCCCTTAGGTCCCTTTTAAATCTTTCTCCTCTCACCTTAAACCTATGCCTTCTAGTTTAGGACTCCCCTACCCTGGGAAAAAGACCCTGAACTATGCCCCTCAAGATTTTACAAGCTTCTATAAGGTCACCCCTCATCCTCCGATGTGCCAGGAGAAATAGTCCCAGCCTATTCAGCCTCTCCCTATAGCTCAAACTCTCCCACGCTGGCAACATCCTTGTAAATATTTTCTGAATCATTTCAAGTTTCACAACATCCTACCTGTAGCAGGGAAACCAGAATTGAACACGGTATTCTAAACATGACTTAATCAATGTCCTCTACAGTCACAACATGACCCCCTAACTCTTATACTTAATGCA
Organism: Rhincodon typus; assembly: GCF_021869965.1. Lineage (NCBI taxonomy): Eukaryota > Metazoa > Chordata > Chondrichthyes > Orectolobiformes > Rhincodontidae > Rhincodon > Rhincodon typus. The sequence continues at coordinate 3,849,071 of NC_063372.1, forward strand.
CTGACCAATAAAGGCAAGCATATCTAACGACTTCTCCACTACCCTGTCTACCTGTGACTCTGCTTTGAAGGAACTATGAACCTGCACCCCACG
>NC_063372.1:3874163-3880754 GCF_021869965.1 Rhincodon typus
GGTTTGAATCCTGCCATGGCAGATGGTGGAATTTGAATTCAATAAAAATCTGGAATTAAAAGTCTAATGATGACCTTGAATCCATTGCCGATTGTCAGGAAAAACCCGCCTGGTTCACTAATGTCCTTCAGGGAAGGAAACTGCCATCCTTACCTGCTCTGGCCTACATGTAACTCCAGACCCACAGCAAATTAGCTGACTCATAACTGCCCTCTGGGCAATTAGGGATGGGCAATAAATGCTGCCTAGCCTACGATGCCCTCATTTTGTGAATGAATTAAAAATTAAATTTTTAAAAATGTAATGAATATAGGGGTGTTATATTCAGTAACATGCCAAATATATCTGTATTAAATCATATAAATAAAAAGTTTGCTTACATGCGTAGACGTCACTTATTACAGACTTAAACCATACATAACTTCTGAGGAGCAACCTAGACCTCCTAATATTTACAGTTCCCTCACCAAGCAGTTTAACTCCACATGACCTCACCCTGCTTACTTAACAGGAGACAGCTCCAATTTAGCAAAATAATATATAGTACATTGCAAGGTGTAATTTTCTTGACCTCACAAAACAGCATGTCATCTGGTTTACCAGGCGTAACACACAGGTGATTGTTAGCATTCAACAAAATAGTTTGTGCAGTCAGCATGTGATTGTCCGTCACATTTCAGGTGTCTAAATCTACATTTCTACATCATGTGTGCATTCATTTGACTCAAATTTCATATATACAGAATGGCAAAGACACCTGGCTGTCACCCTACAATTGCCATACTTGTTATAGGTGCCACCTTGTTATAGGTGCAAAGCACCCAACAAGAGCAGGAACACCAGTCATTGACCTGAATCCTGAAATTTACAAGCCAATTCGAGAAACAAGCACAGAAAATGCTGGAGAAACTCAGGTTGGAGTGACCTGCCTTCTTGAACCACTGCAGTCCATTTGGTGCAGGTACATCTACAATGGTGTTAGGAGGGGAGTTCTAGGATTTTGATCCAGTGCCATTAAAGAAATGGCAATATATTTCCAAGTCAAGATGTGATTGGCTTGGTGGTCTATCTGCTGCTCTTGCCTGTCTAGATGGAAGTTAACATAAGTTTGGAGGTTTTGCAATCAAGCATCCTAACTGAGCTCACAGCCCTAGAATACCTGTGAGCAATGTCGCAAGAGATGCAATAAATAAATGAACATTCTACCTATTAACATACGAGGAAGTATGTATTAATTAAGAGCACTCTGCTCAGCAATACTCCATGTTCTGTTATTAACGTATACAAGATTGATTTTTGCTAAAAGGAGAAAGTGTTTTAATGAGAAAATTCAAAAAGACAGACATGCCCTTTTGTGTTCTCAAAATGTCCTTACAATTCCTCCTGAACTATTAAGACTCTACTGTGGTATATGACAGGCATCCTTTGCAGTCAATGGCACTGCTTGCCACGGAATTTTGCTTTTCATTTTGAGCACTGTGCAAGGAAAGGGAGCAGGCAGGATGTACAAATATTAATGGTTTGATACTTTGGCCTTTACATGCAGGGCAGTACCCTACTACACCCATATATGATAAACACACAGCAGGGTTTGCTGGAAATACCCACAAGACTCATCAGCACCTGTAAAAAAGAAAGGACAGGTTTGCCCCCAATCTCCCAACCATCTCTCTTTATAAAGGCGTTAAGGTACTTATTTGAACAATGGCCTTCACCCTTGTATCTGAACAATGCAATTAACATACCCTAAACAAATGGGACTAAAAACTGGAAAGTCACTCAACACAGATGACAAGTGTAAAGGGAAGTTGGGGAGGAGATATTGAAGCATGAGTTTCCAAAACCGCTTATAAACGTGAGTTGTGCCAAGGAATTTGAGGATGGCATACATTCCACTCCCATTCAGAAAAGAAGAACTGGATAAGCCATAAAATGATAGGATAATTAGTTTTTGGTTTATTGTGAGTAAACTGGGAAGAGCGAACAATGTGAAACTTACAACCATCATTGGTAGCAAGCCATTCCGTGTTCTGGTAATTCTCTGCGTGGCAAATGTCATTTAACTTTGTTCATCTTCTAATGATGCTGAGAATTGATAGAAGTACCAGACACTGTAATATAATTTTAAAAGCATTTGGATCAATATTTGAAAAAGAAGGTATAGGGAAAGATCAGGGAAACCAAATTGGAGTAGAATGCACCAGTTGAAGAGCTAGCACCAATTCTGCCATGGTGGGCCTAATGGCCTGCTTTTGTGTGATTTCTGTCCATGAAACTATACTTGAGCGAGAATCAGTGTTTCCAAGGCTGGGGATGGGAAGTAGCTGATATGTGGAAAACATTGAGGAGTCATAAGATAAGAGCCCATGGTGTTGGTAGTATATTAGCATGCATAGAGAATTGGCTAATGGACGGGAAACAGCAAGTGGGGATAAAGGGTTCTTTTTCAGGTGGGCGACGGTTAACCCTTGGGTAAAAACTGAAAGAACGGCAGATGTTGTAAATCAGGAACAAGAACAGAAATTGATGGAAAAGCTCAGGTGGTTTGGGAGCATTTGTGAAGAGAAATCAGAGTTAATGTTTCGGGTCCGGTGACCTTTCTTCAGTTCTGAGAGAGGCGATGGCCTAGTGGTATTATCGCTGGACTATTAATCCAGAGACCCAGACAGCATTCTGGGGACCCAGGTTTGAATCCCGTCAAGGCAGATGCTAGCATTAGAATTCAATTCTAAAAATCTGGAATTAAGAATCTAATGATGACCGTGAATCTATTGTCGATTGTCAGAAAAACCCGTCTGGTACACTGATGCCCTTTAGGGAAGGAAACTGCCATCCTTACCTAGTCTGGTCTACATGTGACTCCAGGCCCACAGTAATGTGGTTGACTCTTAACTGCCCTCTGGGCAATTAGGGATGGGCAATAAATGCTGCCTAGCCAGCAACACCCTCATCCCATTAATGAATAAAACAAAAAGTGGGCAAAAAGTTGGCAAATGGAGTACAATGTGGGAAAATGTGAAGTTGTTCATTTTGGAAGGGAGAACAAAAGAACTGAGCATTGCTTAACTGAAGAAAAACTGCAGAAAGCTGCAGCACAAAGGTACTTAGGAGTACTTGTGTACATAACACAGAACGCTAGCAGCAGGTAATCAGGAAGGCATATGGAATGTTGACCCTTATTTCAAGGGGTTTAGAGTATAAGAGTAGGGAAGTCTTACTGCTACCGTACAACGTGCTGGTGAGACCACATCTGGAGCACTGTGAGCAGTTTTGTTCTACTTATTGAAGGAAAGATATTATTTCATTGGAGGCAGTTTAGAGAAGGTTTACTAGGATGATCCCTGGTATGGAGGGATTGTCTTATGAGCAAAAGTTAAACAGGTTGGGATTTGACTCATTGGGGTTTAGAAGAATGAGAGGTGATCTCATTGAAACATACAGGATTCCTAAGGGGCTTGACAGAGCAAATCCTGAGAGGATGTTTCCCCTCATGGGAGAGTCTAGGACCATAGGACATAGTCTCAGAATAAAGGGGCACCGATTTCGGACTGAGAGGAGGAGGAATTTCTTCTCTCAGATGGTGGCGAGTCTTTGGAACTCCTTGCCATGTAGAGCTATGGGGACAGAGTCCTTATGTGTATATGAGGTTGCGATAGATAGATTCTTGATCAGTCGGGGAATTGAGGGTTATGGGCAAAGGGCGAGAAAGTGGTGCGAAAAGTGTCAGATCAGCCATGATCCTATTGAATGGTGGAGCAGGCTTGAGGAGCCGAACAGCCCACTCCTGTTCCTATTTCTTATGGTCTTAAGAAATAAAAATGCTCAAATGGAATGTGCCAGTTTCCATTGAACAGAAGAAGAGGAATGTGTGCGTCTCTCTTGGGGATACAAGCAGGTCACACTAACAGCGGCTTGCATTATGTCTATTATAGAAAGGTTAACACTCTGTTAAAGTAGTGGCAGTGTTAAGTGTTTGTAAGGTAATACTTCACGTTAATCGATTTTGTTTCAAAGTGCTTTAAGTCGCCTTGAACCCTTTCAATTTCCCAAATTTAAAGAAAACTATTTGAAAGGTCTGGTTTTTCCCCTCCTTCCCAAAGTGAGGTATAATCCAGGCCAGCCCATGAGTTGTGTCTAATGTTGTGCATTACTAAAAGAAATGGGATGCTACAGACTTCGAGAAGATTTGTGTATCTTACAGAGTCCAGACGGAGCTCCGATTGCATTGAGTCAAAAATGGAGGAACCGAAATTGCCAGCAAACCAAGACATCTCTATCAATCCACTGTTTGACTGCGATGGTGATCACTCTTTGGAAAATTCTATAACGTTCAACATTCCACTCAAGGAATTTACTCATGATCCAGCCTCGGTTGTAGTGATGCCGTACACCTCATCATATTTCATGGGTAATTAGACCTTTTACAACATATTACTTTGATCTGAGGCAGCATTCTCTGTTATGGATTTGCATGAGCTTAATTCTCAATGGAATGAAGACTCACATTTTACTGAATGCATTCTCTCTGTTATTGTCTTTTGAAGCCTAATAATGGAATTTGATTGCTCAAAATGAAAGTTTTTGTCCTACACTTGATCAGTAGGAGAAAAAGGGCCTTGAGTCACTTTATCCTTGGTCTGTGGAAGGTGTTAATTTGCATTGTGATAAGGTTCTATAGGGGGCAACTGCTTGTTGGTTCCTTGGACTGTTCTTTGTGTGTGACTGCTGACCAGGAATGTTGGGCATTTAACTGTGCAGAGCACTTTACTGAACTCTGATCCTGCTCCCTTCTGACATCCCACATTTTGTAGCATTTCCCAGTCATTGGTCACTGGATGGTGCTTAGGAATGGGGACCCTGCCTGATATTTCCCCCTCCATGATCCTAATCTGGTGCACTAGAACATTGCAGTGACCAGACCGCTGCCTTTGCTAAAATCAACCAACTCAATTCAGATGGCGACTGAACTCCAGGGAGCTCTGACGATTAAGACTGTAGCTTTTCAGGTTTGAATGGCTTGATAGTAAGTCAGCTAAAACATCTACCCTCTGAACCAGCTGAACCAGCTCCCTTTTAATTGGCTACTTTGTTAAAAGGATACTGTCTTTTTGAATTTCCTTTCCATATGTCAAATGAAAATGTCAAATCAAAAGCCTTTCTGATAATTTGCAGAGTCGAGCAATTAGTCATCTGAAGGCAATGATTCTGATGAGAATGAATTGGAAACTCCTGAAAAGCATAGTGCCTCCTTCATTCTCATTGACTGCTGTACATTTCTTCAGACACCCCAATCCTTAGCTAACTGTGTGATTTTTGAACAGAATATTGCATTTCCATCATGCTTGGTTTGGACAGTTGGATGTGCATTGGTGTAAACATCAGAGCCTTTCGTTACTGATAGTCAAGGATTGTGAGGTTACCTGAGAAGAATCCTAGTAGTGAACCTATTCTGTTCTCTGTCATACCATACAGTTGCCATTGAGAGCAGATAAATCGAACAACTCCAGTGGTTTGCTCAGTAAATGCCCTGATCGCTATGTTACTAAGCCATACAAACCGTCGTGAAGATCCCAATTTCCTGGTTGATCTCATTTAGTTAGCCAGTCTTGGGTAGAGTGCTACAATTAGGATCAGGGCTCTTGGGCTAGAAGTGTGGATTTCTGTTCCTTATCACTACTCAGTGCTTCCCCACCTCCATATCTCCCTGATATAAAGTACATATGGGTAAACATCAAATATAGGATAGGTTTGCCTGTAATGGCTCCCACAGTCAAATAGGCTCCAGCACTCTCAATCTAGACTCATACGTGAAGAATGAACACTTAGACAGGGGACGACAGTGCTACCAACGCTTGTCGGCCCAAGTGAATCTCTTCAGGAGAAGGGGAAAAGAGGGAGGCAACAAAGAAATTGTAGAGTGGATCGGAACTTTTTCAGTGTAGTTTGGGAGTGGGGATCAAGGAACGCTAAAGGAGAATGCTGAGTTTTTTTGCCCTATCTTGATCTCACGTGCCTTCCCTGGATGTGAGATTAGTTCTCAGGCACCTGACTATGCTGCTGCATGACTAGTGAATTGACAGTGTGCAAGAGTGTCTTGAAGAAAATATGTAGCGCACAACTATACGCTGGATATCTGAAATGTTCCTTCTGTGGTCTAAATAGCAAAGGTGGAAGTTTCTTAACTTGCTCACTATATAATGCTTTCCTTTCTTCACTAATTCTGTAGAGCTCTCTGGTGAGTCGGATAATGAATTGAATGACTGCCATGATGCAGAGGTGAAAATGTCTCTGAAGCAGGATGTCTCCACCTTCTCCCTCTCCGACTCCACACTTGCTCCTTCTCTTGAAAGTTTGAATGTTTTCAAATCTTCATTTAATGAAACTCAGACTTCAGGCTCCCTCCTGATGACACCACGTACATCATCACCAAGAAAAGGTAATCTGATTCCCTTTTAAAACTCTTGTGAGATGTGAGTGTCTTTGGCAAGTCCAGCATTTATTGGCCATCCCTAATTGCCCTGGAGAAGGTGATGGTGAGCTGCTTTCATTGAGTTGCTGCAATCCATACGGTATAGGTAGACCCACACTGCT
>NC_063372.1:3880854-3881472 GCF_021869965.1 Rhincodon typus
TCCTATATTCTGACCTGCTGTTGTAACCACTGTATTTATGTGGCTGGTCCAGTTCAGTTTTTGGTCAATGGTAACCGCAGGATGTGGATGGTAGGGGATTCAGTGGTGGCAGTGCTGTTGACTGTAAATTGTTATATTCTCTGTCACTGGAGATAGTCATTACTTGACTCTCGTGCAGTGTGAACATAACTTGCCAATTGTCAGCCAAGCATGGATATTGTCCAGGTCTTACTGCACGTTGAACACTGACTGCTCCAGTATCTGAGGAGTTGCAAATGGTGCTGATCATTGTGCAATCATCGGTGAACATCCCCACTTCTGACAGGGGGAAGGTCAGTGGTGAAACAGCTGAAGATAGTTAGGCCTAGCACACTCTGCAGAGATATCCTGGGCTGAAATCTTTGACCTCCAGCATGCACAAACATTTTCCATTATTTTGGATATGATTCTAATCAGTAGCAAATTTTTCACCAGATTCACATTGTCTCCAGTTTTGTTAGAGCTCCTTCGTACCATGTTTTGTCAAATGCTGTCTTGGTGTCAAGGATAGGCAGTCTCTCCTCACCTCTTTTGTTCATGTTTGGACCAAGACTGTAATGATCTTGGGAGCCCAGTGGC
>NC_063372.1:3881572-3893870 GCF_021869965.1 Rhincodon typus
AGCAGATTATTATTGTTTAAGTGTTGCTTTTTTCTCCCCCCAAGTTCAGGTACTGGGTTTATTGCATTTCCCTGCTGTGGTGAAAATATAACTCCTCAAAATGAATGAACAAATGCATATAACGAACATTTATTTACAAAATAACAGCCTTTTGTATTATTCTGAGCTGTCTCTCAATTTTCTCACCTTGTGTCCTTAGTCCCGGAGCACAAGTCTGGAAATCTGTCACGGTCCAAAGACTTTGCAAGTGTCCAGTCCCTTCAGCTGTTCTTTGATATCACATGGAGTAAATCAAATTGGTTGTTGGCTGGCATCTGTGATACTGAGGACTTCAGAAAGAGACTGAAATTAATCATCCATTTGGCACTTCTGGCTAAAGATGTTTGCAAATGCTTCAGCATTGTCTTTTGCACTAATGTGTTGGGCTCTCCCATTGTTGAGGATGGAAATGTTTATGGAGCCACCTCCTCCAGTGAGTTGTTTAATTATCCTCCACCATGCACGACTGAATGTGGCAGGACTGCAGAGCTTAGATCTGATCCACTGGTTTATGTCGGTCTTATTTGCTTCTGTTGTCTAACATATACCTGATGCTGCTCCTGGCATGCTGTTCTGCATTGTTCATTGAGTCTGAATTGATCTCCTGACTTGATGATAATGTTAGAGTGGGGAATATGCCAGACCATGAGGTTACAGATTGTAATTGAATACAGTTCTGCTGCAGTTGGTGGCCCACAGCACCTCGTGGATGCCCAGTCTTGAGTTGTTAGATCTTTTCTGAATATTATCCCATTTAACACAGTGATATTGCCACACAACACATTGAAAGTGTGCTGGTGGGGCTTTGTCTCCACAAGGACTGTGCAGTGGTCACTCCTACCAATACAGTGTTGGACAGATGCATCTGCTACAGATAGATTGGTGAGGGTGATGTTAAGCTGATTTTCCCTCCTGTTGGTTCCCTCACCACCTCCCAGAGGTGCAGTCTAGTTGTAATGTTCTTTAGGACTAAGCCAGCTCAGGAAGTAGTGGTGCTACTGAGCTATTCTTGGTGATGGACATTGAAGTTCCCCATCAAAGTACATTCTGTGCACTCAGTGTATCTTCCACATGGTGTTCAATTTAAAGAAACGTTCATTCACTAGCTAAGGGAGGATGGAATGTAGTAGTCAGTAGGACATGGCCTTCGGCAATTCAAGAAGGCAGCTCACCACCACCTCCTCAACAGCAATTAGAGATAAGCAGTTAGAGTGAATGCCGCATCTCATGAAAGAAGAGAAAAAATGGGCAAAATAATCATGGATTGGATTGCTCAATTTCTTGCCATTTACTTCCATTTAGAGCCCAGAAATGGAACACCTCCCTCTTAAATTATTAATGCTGTTTTTGTCTGCTCCTGCGAGGTGCCTTGACTGGAAGTGTTTTAACTACGTTTAAGGCATTGTATAAATGTAGCTTTGCCGTACTATCTCGCCAACAGCCAAAATAAGGTTGAGATGGTTTAAGTCAGAAGAATGAAAGAAACGTATGATACCTGAACAACAAATCCCAAATGGTGACCTCAACTGCTATTAGAAAGCACCCAGTATTAGTAATATTGGATATCAACTCTGATTAATTCTTCAGCAACAAAGAATATTGACAAATCCTTTTGAAGGAAGGAATGCCCAAGGATATATTTTGTCCTGGAGAGACCTACTCATTCTTTGGACCAAAACATTAATTTGACCCAGAACCAATCCTTGTCTTTGTCAAGTTGTCAGTCAGCCCTTGTTTTACTGGAGTGGGTTAGGTAACTTGAGCTGGGGTTACTCATTTTCCTATTTTGAAGCAAAAATGTTATTCACACCCTTTGAGATTTAATATTATGCATCTGTGAAAAGGTCTTTGTGCCAAATGTAATGGTGCTCCTTTATAATTCTGTACAGATCTAACTGCCTCAGACAGTGAAACTGATGAATGCGAGGACCCTGATGCTGCAGCAGTAAAAATCCTTTCAAAACTGGTCATGTCATCTCTCACACTGTCTGATGCTGAGGCTGATGGCCATGGTGCTCCCGATGGCAACAGCACCCACTCTCTAGAATCCTCAACAGTCTTCAAAACCCCTGCAAAGAAGGAAAAGAAGAAGCATTCTGTCCCGATGACACCTCTGACGCCATCGTCCTCTGCCACAAGTAAAGGTGAGTTATGACTTAGCAAATTTTGCCAAGATATAAATGCCAACTTTTTTTTGTTAAAAGGAGGCCTCTCTGAAACTATGATATTGCAACAGATTAGAGCAGAGGCTACAGAAATCAGCATTGATTTTGTAGCTACATTCCTTCTTTGGAGATTTCTCCCTCTGTATTGGGTTGCTTCTCTCTTGGTGCTGTGGACCATTCCACAGGTAAGAGAGCAGGGAGGTGACTGGCTTCTAAGCTTTAGTCATCAATGCTATGCGAGGTGTACGAGGTTGTCTTGAGCTAACTCTGCATCTAAGTTTTCCCTCCATTTCTGAGGAGGCACTGAGGCCCAATTGTCACACACCTTTCATCTGCCCTGGCTAAAATCAGCTAGTCCCATGTAGACCAGTGGCCTTTCTGGTCTGTGTAGCTCCATTTTGCAGTAGGCTGTGCATTTATTCAGAAGGCTACCAGGGGAGATGCCCTTGCCATGCTTTTTAAGCTATTTCCTCTCCCTGGCAAAACTATATATCTAGGGCTCCAAAATTCTGCAGCAAATCCAACCAAATTATGCAGCTTGAGAATGCAGCAGCAAGTCTGCCCACCGTTTGAGAGCATTGCAATTTATAGCATACGTATGTGAATAAAAACATTTAGAAAGTCTGGGATTTTAAAACCTGTTGAAAAGCAGTTTGCTGTGCTCAGACTCTGAAAGCCCATGTATTGCTTAATTGTTTACAGTTATAGCTGTCACTTTAAACCCAGCCAATCTCACCTGGCTAAACGGAATAGTAGGATGCCTACTGGCAGCTGGCTAAACCGATAGCTTTTTGACTGAAGTGGTAGCATTTACAACAATGTAATTTCCAATATGATGTGCAGAGCTCAGGCATATTCAAACTGTTATTTCCCATTCTTAAAGTTTGATGTAACAAGATTGAATAACATTCGTTTGTTTGAAGTGCTGGTGAGCTTAACGTGTATTGATAGACAGCTGCAGTTACTACCCAGCGTTACACTCAGCAACAAAAGCTCAAACCACACCACAACCCTGCCGCCACACGTTAACCAGCAAGGAACTACGTTGCTTCAATTTTAAATGGAAGGTTTAATCTTGAGGCTGTATTCATTGCATCCAAAAGTAAAATTGCTAAATGCTGCCACTTTAGACATTAAGAGCAGAAAGGATAAGAGACTGGGCTCAGAGCTGCTACAAAGCCAGCTGATTAGAAGCTGAAATTAATGGGGGTTAGATAATCCCCATGAATTTCACAATTTGCACACTTCACCTGCTTAGCAGGTGACCAATACCTGGTGTAACAAATCTAAATGGTGTCAACTGTGTGCCAGCTTGGCTTATTTGATAACTCAGTTGAGTACACTCTTGCATAAAAGTTGGAAGGTTGTGGCTTCAGGCTCCACTCCAACAACTTGAGCCCAAAATTTAAACTAACACTCCAAGTACAGCACTGAGAGAGTGCTGCATTGTCAGAGGTGTTGACTTTCAGATGAGATCTTAAAATAAGGCCCCTTGTGCCTGTTCTGGTGGTTATTAAAGATTCTAAGGCACTATTGGAAGAACAGCAGGGGAGTTCTCCTCAGTATCCTGGCCAATGTTCCTCCTTCAAATAATTACGCCAAAAAAAAATTAACTGCTCGTTTGTTTCACTGTTATTTGTGGGATCTTACTGTGCGCAAAATGGCTGCCGCATTTGACTACAAAGCAACAGTCACTGCACTTTAAGTAATTCATTACATGTGAAGCACCTTGAGTTTCTAAGAGACGTGATAAGGCGCAATTTAAATGCAAATCATTTCTTTGTCTTCCTGTCTCTCTCACTCTCCTTTTCTTTGCAATCCTCATTGATTTGCATGTTTTTAATCCCCATATTTTTCACACTTTGAACACTTCACCTGCTAGCTGGACTCTAGCTTCTGTAAAAGCAGCCGATTTAATGAGTTGAGATCACTGGGGCTACATAACTGTCCTGCATTTTGTACCTTGCCCACTTTGGCAGTAAATGAAGTGCAAGTGGTGAAATAGTGAAAATTATTGAGCTCCTCATCAATGGGAGTTTAGAATATCAAGGTTAATTGATACCATTTTGACTCGGAACACCAGGTATTGGTATTGCTGCGCCAGGCATTGATTCCAATATAGTTGCAACTAGAGGAAAGGAAACAAGTGGTCGGAGAGAAATTCTGGGGCATTTTCTGCAGCCATGAAATCACAGAGCTCTTTAGCTGGGATATAACCAGGGCCCTAAGAAGCATTGCAGGCAAAGTAATGCAAAATCTCTATCCTTGTTACTCTCAAGATAATTGTTAGCAAGTTGTTAGGGGGATGGGGCAATAATTTGCAGCACTCTGACTTTCCCTAAAGTTGCCAACTCTAGCTCGACATATTCCTCGAAGCTTTGCCACAGCTTGGTCTGGATGCTGTTGCCCCACCCTGCACCCCCACCATTGGCTACCTAACATGTCCATCTTCACTTTGCTACATCAATTGGAAAGCAACTATACTCTTCATTAGCTAACTGCATGATTCTTCATTAACCAAACAGCATTTTCACTATGTTTAATATTTTTATAACTAGTAAACAAATGTATCTGAAGAATCTTTTCACAAAAGAAGACAACTTTTCAATGGCCTGATGACTGTTCTCCCGGTTCTCTCCAATGCTCGCGGTATTGTCCTGGAGACTAGTCTTTAATTCCTGGAGAGTCCAGAGCAACCTTGGAAGAATTGACAACCCTAATTGTTGATTGAAGCTGACCTTTTCTTACCTGATGAAATTCTGGGTGGCAACACCGCTCCAATATTTCTGCACCACATGGTGATTGGGTGAAGCCATTTGCACCTGGTATACTTTCTGTGTTGAATCCCTTCGTCTCATTGTAGTGCAGAGGGGAGCTTCCCTGCATGGTGGAACAATTAGAAGAAGAGTCATTCTGAGCAACTGTGAAACCTCCCTCAGTGAACATCTTGCCTCTTGTAATAAAGAGTCATATATGGCACAACAGCAGCCGAGAGGAAGGGGAGAAACCTCCTTAAAAGGAGTGACCAGCACTTCCCAAAGATCCAGGCAAATCCTGATGCCTACAAATACACCATACGGCATTTACTAGAATTGTGCCACTCATTCATAAGATATTTTATGATTTTTAATAGCTAGGTTTACCCTTAAGACTCTGGTCACTAGTGTATGTGAGAAGTGAAGGGGGTAATTTATGTAATTAATTTATTCATTGAGGAAGTAACATAAATAGATTATTTTAAGGAAACCAGAGTCAGAAAAATTACAATTCCGCTAAATGTTTCAAGCTTAATTTTCTCATGTAATTGAGGTAGTTAAGAGCATGAAATGAGAGATTTTACCCAGCTACAGTGAAATTGCTTTTTGTGATATTGAACGTGGCGTGTGAAGTCCCCTTGAACAAAGACACTAACCAGTTCATTTGGTGCAACCTTCTTTGTAGAAATAGTCAAACGAATTTCATGTGAAAGTGTCAACAGGATTGTGTGCCAATATCTCAATGTAATTTTACCCCAAAGAATGTTGCAAGTTAAATGGTTTCCAAGTATTGTGATCACTGTTCATTCTCATCAATATTCTGTACACAATTGACCGGGTCTAAGCAAGGACATGGGGCACTGCTGAGAGTAGATAGAATGGGAACTTTCTCTTCAGCCAGGTATTATAAGTAGGCTTTGGGTCTACATGTAACTAAGATACACTTAGAGTATGGCTGACCTGTTACCACTGGCCCAAATAGTGCAGTCTCTGGATACTCCAAAAATAAACGTACCCCGAAGGATGAATGGGACATTAAACTTTGGATAGGCAATTAGACAGCATCTGGGACTCTCAAAAAGGTCTCTGTACTCTTAAGTTAGAGCCAGAAACTTTGGAGGGTTCCAACTTACTTACCTTAATAGTTAATGAGGTAATGTTAGATTAACTAAAACCTGCTCTAACTACTGGCTAACTACATTATTGACCCTCTCACCCCTGACTGTCCTGCCACCCTGCCCCTCATCTATTTCCCTGCCATCTTATCCCCTCATCCACTGCTTTACCACCCTATCCCAGCAACCATCCATCTTGCCCTGATCCACTTGCCACTGTACTCATCACCAACCAGCTGCCATCCTAACCCATCCCCACATCCACATTGACTCCCTTATCCATCTGTCTCACTACCTCAACCATCAATCTCACACCTTACCCCCGCCACCCCCAGCACTTATCTGCCACATAATCATCTCATATTTTAATGTAATTATTTTAACATAAAAACATTAATTCCTTTTGATAGGTGACCTTTGTGTCTTTGTTTTGTGTGCAACATTAGAAATGGGCAATCTGAATGGCATACCAGATAAAAATATTTTTACTCTGCCTCTCTATTGCACCAATGTACCAGACTGCAATTGGTGGCAGATTTCATCCTAGTGTCAATTGTTCTGCTGTGAGAGAGTCACACAGGACTGCTTTTACACGTCTCTGAATGGCCAACTACAGAGTAATGGGATATGCATCCGACGCATGCATGCCTGGTTGCTGGAGGTCAGTATTTAGTGTATCTAATGTATTTACTGAGGGAATTAATGGTAAAGTACCAAAGGCTAAGACAGAAAACAGATTGCATACTATGTAGATGCTAACTGGGGAAGAAGGAGGGAATTTACAAATAATTAACCTTTCAGAATTTTTGGCACCTTCTTGTAATGTGACATTAGTGAGTGTGGTGCATGTTGGAGCGATGCATAAATAGCTAGGCTCTGGCAGGGTGGGTCATAAACACCACGTGCTAGCAGTAGGGAGGCTTGTATGTGGAAGTAAAATGTCCTCTTGCTTTTCTTCCCCACAGGCGAATGCATACGTAGAAGAGTAACTGATGAACGCGAATTGCGCATTCCACTGCAATACGGGTAATTTTCTCTGATGTTTATTAAGGCTATCAAATACAGGAGCCAGTAACACATTTGCTAAAAGTCCAGAGAGCCTCAGTTAAGAGCAACTCGCATAAGAGTCATTCCTTGGTTAACAGCAAATCTGATCACTGCGTGGACCGCTATCTCAAACTAGTGTTGGTTTCAGGACCAACTGGAGTCCCCAACTGTAAATGTCATGGTCTCTTTCTCAGTTTTGTAACTCTTTCAACTCGATGCATATATGTTCAATATCTTTGGTGGCTCTCTCTCTGTATCTAATCTGTCTATCTTGTGTATTTCTTTTTTGTTACGGGGAAGTCTTGACTGCTATTCTAAAAGTTTGATTAAACCACAGGAAATTCTTAGGCTTGATTATCTGAGACATTGATTCAACTATCCTCTTTCCCTGACTGCATAATTCTTGGCTCGCTGTTGCTACTCAAATCTCCAAAGGTCCTTTGAGGTATCTCTGGTCAAATGCAATAAGCTTTTGTTCCTGCACTAGAGCGATCACTGCATTGCAGGTCTGCAATTAGATTAGTAACAGTCAGTTCTTGTACCCGGACCTTTCTTAACATTCAAAAATGCCTCTTCTGCATTGTGTTACTTACATTCAGTTTCTCTTATTCGGGGGAGCAATTAACTTCAGGTAACCACTGCTCCCCGAGCTTCTGGGCTTTCTTCCAGTGTTTTGTGAACACTACCTGCAGTTTTTCATCTGCTTGTGTTCTGCATAAGAACTGTTGTGCATTTTAAAATAATACGTTGTGTGAAGCACTTTGAGCTGTTGCAATTTGATAAGGCGCTATATAAATGCAAGCATTATTATCCAATGTACTAAACTTCCTTTCTGCGCTAATGTTATACCATTGGGTAAAAATTGCATGAAATTCCTGTCTGCACTACTTTTATGACATGTGTTTAAAATTAACACATTAACTCTGTGGAATTTCTCCCCCATGATATTAATTGCAAATCCAAAGGGTACAGTTACAATCAAGAAGCCAGTTTCTTTACCAAACTAATGCCATGGTAACCAATTGAAGAGAATATTACACAGTATTGGTGATCCCACAGTCCTTTGTCTTCCTTTATTCTCTATGTAAAACCGCTGATCCTGATCCTGCTCCTGCTTCTTTGCACCCCTAGGTTTGGAAACTTTACTCCTGGCGTTTATTTCCTCTTTTTCTCTTGCTTTTCCATCAGTGCCGATGCATACTGAGATATGGTTTCTCATGGGCACCACCATTCCCCTGGTATCTCGCACAAATGACTATTCTTCATGCCTGGCTCTCAACACTGTGTGAAGAGGGTGACTATACCAAGTGGCCCTTCTCACACAAAGCACACTCACCTATACTTACCAGCAGAGCTCACTGGACAGTACTTGAGCAGGAGTTGATGTTTTTTGACTCGTGTATGGATGCTGAGACTGATTGTAGCTTCCCTACTACATCCTAAGTTAAGTTCAGGTAATACAGCGCAAATGAGGTATTGAACTTGGGACAACACTCATCCAGACTAGAGAGCTAATTTCATTTATGGTCATTGGTAACGGGCAACACAGTGATCATCAGAATCACAACTTCCATTGTTGCCTTCTGCCCATGTTACTGATGATAATAAATAGTCTAGCTACTTCTTCTTTGACTCTCAAGCAAAAGATTGTGCGTACATAACACTCGTGATTGAAGCCTGATTCTCAACTGTTCATATTCATTGTATCTTTGATTCTGTTTGGTCTAAAATGTCCCGGATTTTATTTACTAGATGACAGAATTCTGCCTTGTGGATCCTGTGGTTCCATTGCTTTTCTGAATGTCGGGACGATAATCCCCTGTTTCAGTCCACAGGTCGACCTTGTTTTGTTGGACTGTAACTTCTCCACCTCCCTTTAGCATTCCAGATGAGATGCTACTAGTGCTACTACTGGGCATGGCTGTCCTTCTGGTGCTGGTGTTGCTGCCCTGGTTCACCTTGCACACCACAGACTGATGTCTATGAAAGGCGCCACACCTTTTTCTCTGCAGTTCCATTACATGCAAGTTAATTCCAAAATAAAACAATCCCTTTTAAAAAAGTTGTTTCTCTGCTTGTATTTCTCTACCACGCTGATTATCAATTGGTCAATCAGTGAAGCATTCCGTTATTTAGCTCTGCCAGGCCAAGTGTGCCTTTGACTTCAGACCTTTACTGATCAACTGCTTTTAGCAATAGAGATCACCTGTAGCACTGGTTCAGAATGAGCCTACTCTGGCTGCCTCACTGGTGCAATAAGTAATTGCAGTGCTCAGTCTGGTGTGGAGGCAAGTTATGATACAACTGCCGTTCTCTTAACTGAGGGCAGCTAACTCAGTACAAATCAGGACTCACCTCTGAGACCTTCCTGGTCTATGTGCTTCAATATCTCACAGTGCACCATTTTTACCAGTTGTGACGATGGTGGGTGGGTGATCATCTGGTATGTTTTCATAGAATAAGGCTACCTCCAGTGGAAGGAGGATATAGATTTTTGCTGAGGCATTTCTGATTTGCATGCTTTATACAGTTTCTGGAATTGATTTCCAAAATCCATTGCTGTTTGGCAGTCAAAGATGGCATTCCTCCTGCTGCTCCTGTGTACCAAGCTCAGTAATCCTTCCTGGCAGCAGTTCCAATCAAATTGTTTTCGTAGCTGCCTCAGGGTATTCCTCTCTTTCCAGCATCTTCCAGCACTTTTGGATGATGTTACTCCAAAGGCAGTGAGTGACCCTATCACCAAATGCCTAAAGAAATCATCTGAGGCAAAGCTCAGAAATTAAAAGATTTTAGAGTGGGAAAATCTTTCTCTTTTAAATTGCAATTAATCTGCACTGAAAAACTGCTTCTTGGTCATGCTGCTACTACTGGGCACGCCTGTCGTCCTAGTGCTACTACTGGGCATGGTAGTCCTTCTGGTGCTAGTGTTGCTGCCCTGGTTAAGGGCACCCCCAATTGCTTGGCAACCCCCAAATATTAAACATCAGACTGATCCTGGACTCTATTTGTCTTTCTCAAGCCTCGGACTTTATAGCCCTAGGCACCTTATTCTTACGGTTTGTATAAACTCTTCACTTTGAACTTTGGTAACCTTGGCATTTGCAGTTGTTCCCAATCAGTCTCTAAGCTTGCCCCAGCCTCCCACCAGGCCTTGGACCTCCCACTTCCCAACAGGCATAACTCAATTCCTATTTGACTTGCAGCATCATTCCTTTCTGTCACGATCCCTTGAACCTGAACTCTGATTGTTGATAATTTTGTAACCATTATTGCCAGTGTCTCTTGGCCCACACATTATACATGCTGCCTTTGAACAGAACAGCTTCCCTCTACCTGAAGCTGAGTATCCCTCACCACACCTATACTGACACATACCCTAGTCACCACCCAATGGCTGTGTTGCTATCTCATGGTACTTTATTAATCTCTCAAACTTTTTTGCCAACTTCCTCCTTCCTCTTTGCACTTCTGAATCACCCTCTAGTCTCAATGTTTTGTCTCTTTCTCTCATCACTCAACTACCCACTTACCGAACCTCCGGCCTTCCTCTCAGTATCAACCTTCAGAAGTTCCTGCTTCTTGTGAATAATATCCTCCCAATTCACTACCCACCCACTCCTTCCTGTGGAAATGCGTACCCATACTAAGCTTGACTGAAACCTGACTCATAAATGCAACTTCCTTCTCCACTGCTGTCCACTCTCCTTCCCTGTTTCATGTTCCACCAAATCAGCAATAGTTGAAGTGTTGTACTTATTCTCCCTTTTTCCTATTTCCTTCATATGTACAAACACTTCAGTCTGTCCACCTTTCCATCATGGTTCTTCTTGTCTGCTATATGCCTCAGCAATCTCCAAGAGCTTTCCCAACTCTGATTTCGCTCCCCCCACACCCTTATCTGCCATCAGCCTTTACACTGAATAACTCCTTATTCTCAACAATTTTAGACTCACCTGAACCCATCGTTCCTCACTTCATCTGCTGCTTGCTTTCCTCATCTCTAAATCTAAGTGTCCTCGTTTGACAGCTACAACACACTGATTCTATCAGCATGTATCCTTGAGACATTTAGGAGGTCTGTCACCCACACTGTTCACCCCAATCATTTCCTCATCTCTTTTATATTAAGTAAACCTCTGCATGTTCCAAAATCTTTCAACTGTCACCTCACAAAAAGAACTCTCCTGTATATATCACTCTAACCTCTGTCATTATCATCCACATTATTATCACTATAACATTCAATGTCTGCCTCCCTTTTATATACCTCAGACTTTATTAAATTCATCTTGTTCATGAAGTTCTTTATCTACCTCAATCCTCTCTCCTCCTTCAATCTCATACTCATTAACATCATGAACCTACCTTTGCCCTATTGTCACTGCATCAAAGCTGCCGTGCCTCTCCCATGCTTTCTCTCCTGCCTTTGATACTGTTCTCCCATCTCAAATTCTCCAGCCCTAAGGCACTTTCATACCACCTGAACAACATTAAGTTCTGCATAAGCTGAATTGCTTCAACGTTTTTCTCTTCTGTGACCATGGGTATAACCTTCATAAACGATAAGAATTTGTAGCCTGTATCCTTCTGCACAAAGTGCTGGAGTCCCTTAATTCCTGCCTTTGCTAAGTCACACTGACTGTCTAATCTAGGGTCTTTTGACTTTAAGATGCTCATTCTTTTCATGCGTTCAGTTCTCCCGTGACCTTACCCCAACCTACCTCAGTAATCTACTCTATCCATTTGTCTCCACAAGCTCCACACCACCCTAGCCAGGAACTATATTGCCATTCCTTCACTGTCACCAGGTCAAAATCCTGGAACACCCTCCCTGACATCTCACCACCACCTTCTTAAGAGCAATTAGGGATGGGTAACAAATGCTGGCTTTGTCAGCAATGTCCACACCCCATAAATTAATTTTTATACCCACTGTTACTCCAGTTTTCTGCTCACTTTTTGCTTTACTGATAGTGTTTCAAAGAGCAATCTCCTCATCTCCTGTAATAACATACCCTGTCACCTCCCTTTCTTATTTTCAAATGCCTCCTGAAAAGAATTTCCCTTCAATTAACATGATTCTATCCAATGTGCAGCATTTTTTTCCCTGCACAATGAAATGCTCAGAGTGCTAGTTCTTCACAGATGGGGTGCTATGGCAATGTAAATGGTTGCC
>NC_063372.1:3893970-3928298 GCF_021869965.1 Rhincodon typus
GTCTGAGTCTATAAAGTAGAGGAGCAGGAGCAGACCATATGGCCTGCTGTACCATTCAATATTGAATAAAATCGTGGCTGATTTTCAGTGTCAATTCCACTTGCCCCACCTGTTCCCTGAGTTTCTTGATTCCCGGCAAGATCAAAAACCTGTCTTATCTCATCCTTAAATATATTTGATGATGGAGCATTCATTATCCTCCAGGGTAGAAAATTCCAAAAATCCACAACCCTTTGAGTGAAGAAATTTCTCTTCCTCTCAGTCCTAAATGATGGTCCCCTTACCCTGAGACTGTGACCCCTTGTTCCAGATTGCACAGCCAAGAGGAAACAACCTTTCAGTGTCTATCCTGTCCAGCTGTTCAGAAATCTGCATATTTCAGTCAAATCACCTCTAATGCTTTTAAGTGCAAGAGAATTTACTCAATGTCTCATCTGTCTGTTCAACTCCTCTGACAGCAACGGTTCAAGATTCAGAGTCACACCGTTAATTGAAAGGGGAGCAAAGAGAAAGAGATGCTTTTTAAAAAAATAAATTTGTATTTGATTTCTGCTTCCCAAATAATAAAGTTATTGTGTTTGTCAGATGGAGGCGTGAGATCAGAATCAGGACTGTTGGGAGCCGCTTGCATGGGGAAACCACATATTACGCCCCCTGTGGAAAGAGGCTACGTCAGTTCCCTGAAGTTATTAAGGTAATTAACAGAAAAAAAGACAACTGCACAATGTGGGTAGCTTTCTAGTGTGTGATAACTGTGGGAGATACTGTAATAAAGGTTTTTATTTTTGTCTGGGTAACTTCCCTCCCCTCCAGAAGGCATTAACTTCTTATTGGAAAGTGGGTTTGCTGATGCCCCCCTCTTTTAACTCTTCCCAGTGCCATTCTTCACCTGTGAGCAGAGACAGTGAGTGCAATGGGACTTTTTGAATCTGTTTTGGAGTGGAGAAGGATGTTGCATGGGTTTGTGCCCAGATTCACTTCTCATCTGCTGACAGGCCGAGCTTGCTGTTTCTGCTTCTGGTCACCAAACAGTGGTTGATTTTAAATCAATTTTTAGCTTGACACCTCTGGCTCAGAGCTACACAGCGAGGTGTTGGAAGAGTTGCTTTCTACCCATTGCCAATTCTTTGGTGTGTGATAAAGATATTCACAAGTGTCCAGACCTCTTTCAGTCCTGCTGTTAGTCATGTCAGTGGAATGTATATAGACTAGGATTGAATGTTCCCAGGTCACTTAGATCAGTTTAAGGTAATCAGGCAGAGTCAACATGGTTTTGTGAAAGGGAAAACGTGTTTGACCAACCTATTGGAGTCCTTTGAGGAAGTAATCTGTACTATGAATAAAGGTAAACCAGTGGATGTATTGTGCTTAGATTTCCATAAGAGATTTGATAAAGTGCCACATCAAATGTTATTGCGAAATAAGAGCTCATGGTGTAGGGGATAGCATATTAGCATGGATAAAAGATTGGCTGGTTAACGTGATGCAGAAAGTAGGCTTAAATGGGTCTTTTTCAGGTTGGCAAGTTGTAACGACTGATATGCCACAGGGATCAGAACTGGGACATCAACTGTTTACAATTTATATACATGACTTGCATGAAGGGCCGGAGGGTTTGGCCGCCAAATTTGCAGATGACACAAAGATAGGAAGGTAAGTTGTGAAGAGGACATAAGGACACTGCAGAAGGATATCTATTAGTTAAGTGATTGTGCAAAAATGAGGCAAATGAAGTATAATGTGGGAAAATGTGAAGTTGTCCATGTTAACAGGGAGAATTAAAAAGAACCATATTATCTAAATGTTGAGAGTTTGCAGCGTTCTGAATTCCAAAGGGATCTGGGTGTCCCAGTGCATGAATCACAAAAGGTTAGTATCCAGGTACAGCAAGAAATTAGGAAAGGTAACAAAACTTTGTCATTTAATCACAAAGGGAATTGAAACAAAAGGAAATATACAGGGCAGTATTGAGAATGCATCTGGAGTATTGTGCACAGTATTGGTCACCTTATTTGTTTAAGGAAGGATGTAAATGCATTGGATGCTATTCAGAGAAGGTTACCAGACTAATACCTGGAATGACTAGGTTGTCATAGGAAGAAAGGTTGGCCAAGCTAGCTCTGTATCCACTGGAATTTAGAACAGTAAGAGGTGACTTGATTGCACCACATGAAGGCATACCAGACCATACGGCTGCTGTCTCATTACAGAGTGATGATTGGAATTGGTTTAATCTGACTGCCACTATGCCTCAGACGAGGGGAGAGATTGAGAAGGAGAATGCTTCATAGTGACCTCAGCCGGTATGGAAATTTAACTCAGTGTTGGCATCACTCTGCATCATAATCCAGCTGTCCAGCCAACTGAGCTGATTGAAGCAGATAAATCTGGAGGGGTTGTGACAGGGTAGATGTGGAGAGAATACTTCCACTTGTAGGAGAAGCTAGAACTAGGAGTTGCTGTTTAAAAAGCAGTGATTGCCCATTAAAATAGAGATGAAGTGAATTTCTTTCTCTCAGGTCTTGAGTCTTGGGAACTTCCTTCATGAAAAGGTGATGGAAGCAGAGTCCTTGAATATTTTTAAGGCAGAGGTAGATGGATTATTGTTAAACAAGGAGGTGAAAGTTATTGGAGTCAGCAGAAATGTGGATTTGAGGTTATAATCAGCAGACTGAATGGTCTACTCCTGCTCCTTTTCCATATATTTGATCCTTGGATTCTGCTGAGCTATGTGATATTGATGGTCCAATTGGTTTCAGTGCCCCTGGGTTAGAGAAGGAGATCAGCTCAGATTCACGCTCCTGAATTATCCAGTTGCTCCTGCTAGAAAGTTTGCAACCACTGGGCAAGGAGAGGATCATGCAGCCATGATAAAAACCCACTCTGTAGGTCTGAATAGGAATGCTGACCATTTGGAGAAGGCACTAGATGGCAGTCACCACCCATATAACCAGACCCATGTAAGGAGTTTTTTTTTAAAAAGGGCAGTTTCATTCCAGTGAACATTGTTCTGCTCTCAGAAGAAGCTTCACAAACAATTAGGTCCCAACCTTATTTTTGTTTTGTTCTTAACATTTTTAACAGTTGGACTGAGACTGATCTCTGAGCTTGATTCTTGCAAAGTGTGGTGTACCTATAGCTCACTAATAACTGGATCGGACCTTTTCATTTTTTCACCATGGCCATGTTAGGCTCCCTCAGCTGGGAAGTTGGGATTGCCAAACTACTGCAGACTTTTCATCTTCACTGTATTTGCTGCTCCCTTGGCCACCAGCGAACTCTCTGAGCATTGGGTGGTGTGTGTGTGTGTGTGTGTTTGTGTTTGTGTTTGTGTTTGTGCGTGTGTGTGGAAAGGTCACTCTGTGGGAGGCAGTGCAGGTGGTAGTTCTACTGACTTTCCCGAGAGACTTTCTCATTCGGTGACTAACAGCTAACCATGTCCTTTTAACAGGTTCAGTGTTGTGTGACTGGAATACTGCCTTTACCCATCACGTGCTTTACTGAAGAGTGTTAAAACCGTGTTAGTGATGGAAAAATGTTTCTATTTCTTTCCAGAAGTGACAGCCTTCCCCAGTGAGATCACCAGACTTTTTTGCTTTAAATCATAATGTGACAAGATCTTTTAAAGCTCCAGAGGGTTTAGATGCTTTACAAATTGTAGGAACCTTGTGTTTACTCTCTCGAGAATTCTAACAACATGGTTATTAAGCAGCAGTGAAAGACTGTTTTAAAAAAAAGTTAACCCTATCAGATTTATCTAGTCACCCTTCATTTTATGATAGAGTCAACCCATGAATTGTCAATTGGAAACAGATGAGACAATTTTTCTCCGTTCTTTTTCCAGTACCTGGTTCGAAATGCGGTGACAGAAGTCAATCGGGAACATTTCAGTTTCAGCCCCAGGATGAATGTGGGAGATTTTTTTGAAGCACGAGAGTCCTCTGAGGTTTGTACAGGCTTTTGTTCCTGAATATACATTTGACTATTTCATTTGGCTTCACTAAGGTTTTAGTGTCTTGCTTCCAATTTTAATCAAAGTTTGAGATTAGCAAGGGCTCTTGAGGAAAGAGGAAGTTTCTACATCTCGTAACATTCTCCAATGTTATGAGTGAGGATGCAATCTCAACCCACAATTCAGCCCATGTGTCTTTACTTTTGCTTGGGAGACTTAGAGGTTCTTCACTCATCTGTTGGTCCTCCCTTTCCTGCCAAACCATTCACCTTTCACTTGGCATTTTTCCCTGACAAGATTGGAATTAAAACATGCAAGGAATAGTTGGCATGATCCAAGACCCTACCACCCCTATCCAGCCTATTAGTATTACATCTCCCACTACCGAAAACATATTAAAGAACAGTGTAATGAGATGCATTTACATGGGGCTTCTCACACAGACTGAAGTCTCTGTTTTGTCCCTTCTTGTGTCCATCGAAAGCAATGATTTGTACTTTTTTGTCTGATTTATTTAGGGTGAGCAGTGGTGTAAGCTTAATGCGGAAGAAATCCCTTTACGGATTAAAGCCATGATGGGCAGACGGGGGCGGCCACCAAATCCGAACAAGCAACGAGCTCAAAAATCGCCAAAGGTCAAACGAGGCAAAGGAAGACCACCAAAGGTCAAGACAGTGACATTGCTCAACAAGAGCGAGTTCAAGCTCATGAAAAGAATTGAATCTCAAGGTACAAATTGATTTCATTCCTTTTCTTTCTTTTATTTATTCATTTATTCAGGGGATGTGGGCATCGTTGGCTGAGCTAGCATTTATTGCCCACTTCTACTTGCCCGTGAGAAGGTGGTGTTGAGCTGCCTTCTTGAACTGCTGCTGTCCATTTGGTGCAGATACACCTGCAGTGTTGTTAGAGAAGGAGCTCTGGGATTTTAACCCAGTGACAGTGAAGGAATGGCGGTGTATTTCCAAGTCAGTGTGGAGGGGAACTTGCAGGTGGTGGTCTGCCCATATATCTGCTGCCCTTGTCCTTCCAGATGTAGCAATGAATCCATTAAATGTAATATAATCCCTTCTGTAGCTTTTGTCTTGACATGTATATTAATCCATATAAAATGCGTGTTTTGCACTTTTGTGATTCTGTTCCTTCCCACCCTTCTCCCAAGATTTTCTTTCCTTCCTTTTTTTCTGTTGAAGACGCTTGACTCGTGCTGGGGTACAGTTCTAAAGGTGCCAGTGACCCCCAGCCTTTGTTCATATTTCAGTATAGACAGTTAATCACAGCTCAGTTCCATTATTGCCCAACTTATAAACGTGTGCTGTAGAGATTGGAACCAAGGCCAAGTGGATCTCATTGAGTATGAGATCCCTGATTGGGGTTGTTAACCTGGGCCAATCAGGGAGCCTTGGCTGACAGATATAAACAGGGGATTCAGAGCATCCCCTCATTGTAGGGACTGGCTCTGAGCTGGCTGGTCAGAGCCCATGTACTGTGCACAAGTAAATAAGGGGTGATTTGGTGACAGGATACTGGCCTCTGTGTAGTTATTTTATGTGCATAACACAGTAATTGGCACCGTAAGCACTGAAAATCAATCAGGTGTCAGGGCTGACTGATTTTCTTTCCCAGCCCCAACTCAGGGCTAGTTGCTGCCGTCCTTGGCCAATTTGGGATAGTTAAAAGCTTGAAGCTTCCTGATTCAATACTATTCAGATTATTCACTTAATGTCCTGCCCCTGTCAATTATGAACATTTGAACAAGGAGCTGGAGTAGGCCATTCAGCCCCTCGAGCTTGTGCCGACATTTAATAAGATCATGGCAGATCTGACCGTAACCTTAAATTCACATTCCCACCTACTCTGATAACCTTTCATCCCCTTGCTTACCAAGAATGCATACTCCTCTGCCTTAAATAAAAAAAATCAAAGCCTCTGCCTTCACCACCTTTTCAGGAAGAGAGTTCCAAAGACTGTCAACGGTTTGAGAGAGAAAAAAATCATAAAAATTTCACCTTGTCTCTGTTTTAAATGCGTGACCCCTGATTTTTAAACAGTAACCTCAAGTTCTAGATTCTAACATGAAAGGAAATATCCACTCTGCATCCAGCCTGTCAAGATTCCTCAGGATCCTTGAGCTGTCCTTGGAGATGTGCTTGTCAACAAAATAATCAAAAAGAAATGACTCATGCTTATCCAGCATTTTACAAAGCACTTCACAAGCAATGCAATATTTTAAGAGGTAGTCACTGTTGTAATGTTGGCAACGTGGCAGCAAACTCCCACAAACAGCAATGTAGTAATTTGTTTTTAGTCTTGTTGGTTGAGGGAAAAAATATTGGCCAAAACACTGGGGACAATTCCCCCTCGTTCTTCTTTGAAATAGTGTCTTGGGATCCGTGTAGGCAGCTGGGGCCTCAGTTCAATGTATCATTCAGAAGCCCACACCTGCGACAGCGCAGGTCTGCACTGGCATTTCAGCCTAGGCTTTTATGGGTGAAGTGGCACTTGAAACCAGAACCTGGTGACTCAGAGACACGAGCGTTATCAATTTACCCATTGCTGACACTTCAACAGACCTGGGTCGTTTGTTAGTATTTGTTCAGCTTGTTCCCTGATTAAGTGATTGGGAAGTCAATGGGTGCTCTCACCTTTGAGTCTGAAGGTTGAGGGTTCAAATTCCACTCCAGAGATTTGAACACAAAATCCAAGCTGATACTTGCAGTGCAGTGCTGAGGTAGCGTTGCACTGTTGGAGACGTCGCCTTTCAGATCAGATGATAGATCAAAACGCTATCTATCCTCTTGGGTGGATGTAAAAATATCTGGTGTAATTATTTGTTGAAGGGCAGGGAAATTCTCCTCAGTGTTCTGCCCAGTATTTATCCCTCAGTTCACACCACTAGAGCATTATTGCATTGCTGTTTGTGGAAGATTTTAGTATTGGATATCTGCCACATTTATATGTTACAGCAGTAACTACACTTCAAAAATACCTTGTTGTAAAGTGCTCTGGGATGTCTTGAGGTTCTGAAAGGTCACTGCTTAAAAATAAGGGGGTCACCCATTTAAGACAATGATAAGGAGAAATGCTTAATCACAAAAGGTTGTATTTGGATCTCTCTTCCTCAAAAGATGGCGGAAACAAAATCCTGAATATTTGTAAGGCAGAAGTGGATAGATTCTTGATTAGCAAGGGGGTGAAAAATCATGGGGAGAGTAGGTGGAATGCAAAGTAATCGGATCAGCCATGATCTCATTGAAGGCAGGGCACGCTTGAGAGGGCTACGTGGTCTACTTCTGTTCGAAATTTGTATGTTTGTATGCAAGTCTTTAGCTTAAACAGTGAGCAAATATGCAGCTGAAACTTGCCATTCTCCTCATTTTTTTTAAAGAATATTTTTACTGGTTTCTTGATCAGAGCGGCCATCTTTACACCATACACCTGTCTGAACCTTGGAACTGATGCAAAGATGAGGACCTGATCAAGTGTCCAACTGACAAGATTTGTAACTTTTCCTTTAATTTATGAACTACTTATTTTTACTTTTAAAGATTAAATATGAGGCAATATTTTTGAGTGAATAGAAGCATTTTTTGACCATAACATTGGAAAAGATCTGTTCAGCTGTGTCTGCTATTTTGCTAGGTGTACGGTATGGCCCAGGTTCCATGTCTCGTACCAAGACAGGCCAGTTGTCACTTTCCACACTAGAAATATATGGCTGACCATGTAAGGAAGCTGTTATAACAATATTCGCGTCAATAATACTCAATGTTCTGACCTCATGTATCGTCTTGCTGGTGTGCCAATAAACATCCAGCAAGCGGGCATTTTAAAATATGATGACAGGACTGATTCTGCAAGGTTTCTGCTCCTTTACCAGGGTAAAGTTGAAACTGTATTGAGTGTTGAAAGCCTCCCTTGGGGATTCTCGGTAATGGATCCTTCCACGGTTTGCTCCATATTTCACAATGAAGCCCAAGAAACAGATTGTTTATAATCAAGGCTATTATGAATTCTGGCTTGACTTCGGTGAAATATGGCCCACATTTTATTACATTCAGATGCTTCCTGATTGCTCATTATCTGAGCAGGACAGTTAGGGTCCAGTGCTTGCCCAGAGGGAGGTGTAATTGGCTGTAGCTCACACTCTCTCACATTTTAAAGGCTGGTCACAGGGCAGCATTATCAAAAGCCAAGGAAGAGGTTGTATGCCCAATCCTCTCAGTTGGCAAGAGGTGCAGACTTGTAACCGTTTAACTAGGGCGACCTCTTTTATCCCCCTCCTCACACACCATATAGAACAGTTGCATTTGTCACACAAATCAGAGATTCTGCACAGTAAGGGCCTAAAACAGATCAGCCACCAGTTATTAGATTCAAGCAGGTGTATAAATGGCGCCAGCATGGGCGGCACGTGGCTTAGTGGTTAGCACTGCTGCCTCACAGCGCCAGGAACCCAAATTTGATTCCAGCCTTGGGCAACTATCTGTGTGGAGTTTGCACATTCTCCCCATGTCTACGTGGGTTTCCTCCGGGTGCTCCAGTTTTCTCCCACAGTCCAAAGATGTGCAGGTTAGGTGGATTAGTCATGGGTAATGCAGGGTTACGAGGACAGCATGGGGTGGAGGGCTGGATCTGGGTGTGATGATCTTCAGAGGATCTGTACAGACCTGATGGGCTGAGTGGCCTCTTTCCGCACTGTAGGAATTCTAAGATTCTATAAATGGGTAACTGAACATATGACCCCATTCTGTGGCATTCCCCAACTCTCTCACTCCCTTCCTTCATTTTCCATTTAGGTTGGATGCAGTGTACTTGAAACCTGATTAATCCAATTCTCTTTTTGATTTTTTTTTAAGCTGTTCTGAATGAGAAAGAGAAGCAGAAGCTGAAGGCCTTGCTGAATAAATTGAAGCAAAAGGTTTGAAATTAAAATTGAAATTCCATCTGACTCCTCCCTTTCTTTCTTTGACATCTTTGTTTCCATTTCTGGGGATAGACTGGCCACTAATATCCACTATAAACCCACCGACTCCTACAGTTACCTTGATTATACATCCTCACTACCTGCTTCCTGTAAAGACTCTATTCCATTCTCCCAGTTCCTCTGTCTCTGTTGTATCTCTTCTGATGATGTCAATTTTGACAAGGGAGCCTCTGAAATGTCCACCTTCCTCCTCAACTGAGGATTCCCCAGCACCGTAGTTGACAGGGCCCTCAACCGGGTCCGACCCATCTCCAGCACTTCCGACCTCACTTCCGCCCTCACTCCTTCTCTTCCCTCCCGCAACAGCGATGGGTCTCCCTTGTCCTCACCTACCATCCCACCAGCATCCACATCCAAAGGATCATTAGCCACCATTTCCGCCACAAGACACACATTCCCCTCCCCTCTCTTGTCAGCCTCTGCAAGGACCGTTCCCTCCGGGACACCCTGGTCCACTCCTCCTTCACTCCCAACATCCCCTCCATGGCATTTTCCTCTGCAGCCGCAGAAGGTGTAACACCTGCCCAGTTATTTCCTCCCTACTCACTATCCAAGGCCCAAACACACCTTCCAGGAGAGGTAGGTACCTGCACTTCACTCAATCTAGTCTCATGCATTCGCTGCTCACAGTGTGGTCTCTACACTGGGGAAACAAAGCACAGACAGGTGACTGCTTCGCAGAACATCTACATTCTGCTCGCAAAAAAGACCCTGAGCTACCTGTTGCCTGCCACTTCAACACACCACCGTGTTTCCTGGCCAACATCTCTGTCTCTGGCTTGCTGCAGTGTTCCAGCGAAGCTTGAAGAACAGCACCTCATTTTCTGCTTGTGATCTCTATAGCCTTCTGGACTCCATATTGGGTTCCTCAACTTTCTCCCAGGTCCTTACCTCAACCCCCACATACCAGGCCTTGTTATCACATGGTCTGCTATTACACACAACTCATTGTTAGCTACTAATAGTCCCCATCGATAGCTACTCATTCTCCCAGGCTGATCGCTATCTACCCAGTTGCCTGGAGACCTGAGTATGCTGGAAATAAAACAGAATTCAGTTCTAATTATCACTAATTGGCCAAGCTTATCAGAGAAGCTGCAAGAGCAGCTTGTGTGGTAAATTCCCATGCTGATGTTACTCTATGGTTGTTTTCTGGGATTGGGGTTAAGGCAGTCCAGAGAAAGCTCTGATTTGTATCTAACCTGTGTTGCTAAGTACCTGATTCTGACATCCTAAGCAAAGAGGAAGAATGTACATTGGTTTGTTCTCTTCCCCACTCGAAAATTCTGATTGACATTGGTTCTGAGAGTGGATAAAATAGTAAGCAGAAGATGTTTGAACTTATCCACTTTAAATAAGGCTGGCCCTTTTCTATCCATTCTTGAAACTCCTGACTTACTGGGATACATGTCCACAGGTGCTACCAGTTCTCTACCACTTAGCTCAAAGGTCTATTCTGTATATATGTACTGGCTAATGCATAAGGAAGCAGCTTTGGCTGTTTCTGTCTTGCTTTAGTGTCCAGATACTAAGGCCAGTCATGCTGAGACCTGTTAATTCAGCACAAACCAGGGACTGAGTGTGGTATTGAGTACCTAGAGAGTGTAATTAATGCAGCAGTAGCCAGCGCACCCCCGCCGCCCCCAAAAAAAAAGCCTTGGTTAGATTCGGAGCATTGCCTTTTAATGACCAGCCTGGACTAATTGGATTGAGTAGTCAGTTTGTGTGCTGCATATTATCTGTAATTTCTATTGTTCTTTATCACTGTTAACAATCATGGCCCTGTAACAATTTATTATCAGTTGGTTTTACTTTGCTGATCTTGTTGCATTTGCTGGAACAACTCTGTATATACAGAGCCTAGTAGAACTCAGGCACAAGAACAGAGGGACACCATTCAGGCCCTCAGGCCTGTTCTCCCATTTAATTTGATCATGCCCATGGGATTCCTGGCTTCTCAACAGATGATGTATTTGTGGTCTGACTCCCTTAATGGCTCAGTTGGTAAGCACAGCGTGTGGCAGCCATATAGATCTGAAGGTTCAAGGTGCAATCCTTGGTCAAGATTGGGTTAAGCCTTCAGAGTCAAATAGGCCACTAGCCTCTGCCTGGATTCACACGGGAAGAATGGACAGCAAGTGTGCATGCGTATCAGCAGGAGTCAACGCAATTTGGAGGGTGACATTTGTCAAGGATAAGATGCAGTGAATCTCTACTGCTTTCTTTTCATCCTGTTACAACAGGGACAGACTCAACTAAAACCAGAGCAGAAACTGCAGAAAGCCCAAAGGGTGACAAAGGATCAGAAGGACAAGCAGGTGAAGAAACAGCAGAAACTGAAAGGGAAACAGCAGAAGCTACAGCTCTGGCAGGAGATGAAGAAACCCACTGAAGACCTGTATTTAACTGATCACAAGGTAAGCCTCTACCCTGGACCAAACCCAGAGTTAACTGCAAAAGGAAAAGGTCAAGCTCATATTTAAAACAGAGATTACTCCTTTGATGAATCCAAGCATTCACTATTTTCCCTCAATTTTATTGTCAGAAAATATTTGAGCGTCAGACTTAGTGAATGAAGTTAGTACTTCATTTAAGTGTTTGTGCATCGTTTGGGAACTTAGAAAGCAAGTGTCACTTAGCCATTCAACAGCATTGGTCATCTGAGCCTGATCCTGCCCTACACACATGCCTGCTGAGAGTCACTCAGGACTGAGGACTGGGAACCCTGACTGATTGATTGTTCCACAACCTATTCCAGGTGCCCACACCAGTACCTCAGGTGAAACCAGTGAACTGGCCAGAAAACAGGATTCAAACCTGGCACCGTTTCTGGTTGATGCCATTTACTCTCACACCAGTTAGCGACTGAATTGGCTGATCTGGGGAGGTACAAGCAACCTCGGCATTCCCGAGGTCAGGAGCGGAAAAACTCAGACGCAATGATCACTACCGACTTATGCAATGCTCGAAGATTTGCATGTGCAGACAACATTGGGTTTTTCTCAGATATTGCTGTTGACTGTGGTATGCTCATCATTGAGAATTCTATTAACTATTCACTTTTGAGGCATAAACATGGAGGATGGCTTCTTGGGAGAGATACCAGAGGTGGTTGCCAACCCTGGATGGATGTGAAATGAAAATGAAGTGTCCTGGTGTCCCCAGGAATTAATCCAGGGTTAGCAAACCTAGCCATGGTGCTTTCACCCTATGAGTCAGTACCCTCAAATAAGGAAGAGAAAAAAAAAGCAAGTAAATTTAGAGTTGTGGTGGACTCAAATATTGAACTAGCTGTTTAACTTTGCTTTATATATTTCTGTAGGTTTACTGTTGCCTCAGGCAACAGCAGTATAGTGATGGAGATGGTGTAATTACCTGGGTATGGTGGATGCAACTCCGCCATATTCATAGATATTCCTCCCTTTTTCTTTCAGCCTTTACCAGAGTTTGTCCCCATTCCAGGCCTGGTGCTTTCTGGCCGTGCCTTTTCTGACTGTCTCATAGTCATTGAGTTTTTGCACAACTATGGAAAGGTGCTCGGTTTTGACACCAGCAAGGATGTGCCCAGCTTGAATACACTCCAGGAAGGTCTGCTGAATGTTGGAGACAATATGGCTGATATCCAGGACCTGCTGATTCGATTACTCCAGATTGCAGTGCTCGATCCAGGATTGCCACATAAATACCAGGTATGGAGACTGAACCAGTGATTGTGTTCCAAATTCTACAGCAAAACCAAATGTAGCAGCACAGAAAGAAAGCTGGCTGATAGTTAGGGAAATGTGGGTTAGGGTTAATGAGTTTTAGCTCTGATTGGAAATGGGTTGGACATACTGTAGCCACAGGGGACAGTGTTAATTATATATCAGTTGTGTTCAATTTTATGTATGTGGTGGGCATTAGGTAGATGTTCTAGGCCCAACCATCTTCAGCTGTTTCATCAATAACCTTTCCCTTCATCATAAATTCAGAAATGGGGACGTTCACTGATGATTGCACCATGTTCAGCACCATTCACAACTCCTCAGATACTGAAGCAGTACTGAAGCATGTTCAAATGCTTCAAGACTTGGAAAATGTCCATGCATGGGCTAATAAATGGCTAGTAAAATTCGTACCATGCACGTACTAGGAAATAACCGTCTCAAACAAGAGGGAATCCAGCCATCACTCCATTGCTGATATTCCCCTCACTATCAATATTCTGAGAGCTACCATTGACCAAAAATTGAACTGAACTAGCCATATAAATACAGTGGCTACAAGAGCAGGTCCAAGGCTACATACCCTAACAGAGTCTCACTACCTGACTTCCCAAAGCCTGTCAACTATCTACAAGCCACAAGTCAGGAGTGTGATGGAATACACCCCATTTGCCTGGATGGGTGCAGCTCAAACAACACTCAAGAAACTTGATGCCATCCAAAACAAAGCAGAATGGGTGAACATATAGCAAATGTTTTGGTTGACAAAACAATTTTTTGTATCGAAAAGTGTGAAGCAATATATTTGAATGAGGAATACACAGTGGAAAAGGATTTGCATATATGATACCCTGAAAGTGTAGAAAGGTAAAACCATAAGCACTGTAGCATTTTAGCTTTTACAAATTCAGTAACAGCATACAGAAGAGTACAAGGGCAAAAAAGTAATCGGTTAGTAGAAGACAGTGGTTAGTGACAGCAAGATTACTCTATGCAGTTTTGAGAGCCACAGCCATTAAAGTCACACAGACTGTACAGTGTAAATTCTTCAGGATGATGACAAAGATGGGAAACTGTAGTTATATGGAGAAATTTGAAAATCTGATTTGCACTGAAGCAGGGAAGTCTAAGAAGAGAGTTTATTGAGGTTTTTAAATAAGGAAGGGCCTTGATAGGATGAATTGGCAAAAGATTCTTCCTTCTAATTAAGAAATTTCAAATCAGAGTTGATCTCAGCTCTTAGCTCTGTGACCTGCTGTAGTCCTACAAACCCCATTCCCCCTGTACAACCTGTCTGCTCCTCTAACTTCAACCTTTTTGTGCATTGTTCACACACCCCACTCCAATTCCTTGAACCCTTTGGTGGTGGCTGTGCCTTTATCCAGTTCTTTATCCTCCTCTGAGATCCTCCTTAAAACCCACCCTTTTGGTCAAGCATTTGGTTGCCCCTCTTTGACTTGGTGACATAACGACAATGACTGAACTTCAAAAGTGATCAGTCTAAGGGGTGAGGTGTGTTTGGGATGCTCTGGGGATGTAAAAGCTACTGACATGTAACTGTATATCTCTGGCTCTGAGGTCTATGTGTGTAAAATCCTGCAGCCTGTATGAAATAGACTCCAGTCTGTGTAATGATCTAATATAACAGGGTAGCTCAGGATTGGAAACAAATGCTGGCCCTGACAAAGGCATACATCCCAAGATTGAGTATTTTTAAAAAACATCAAGCCATAAGTCAAGTCTTTTATCCTGTGTCAAGCACTTTCCAAATGTTGTTTATTATGCATTAAGCCTTCACCCTATGTGTTATCTCCTGTGCAATCTCTTACAGTATAACAAGATTCTACTATTGGAAAAGAATGGACTTATTAGGGATAGTCCGCATGGCTTTGTACGGGGGAGGTCTTGCCTCACAAATTTGATTGAGTTTTTTGAGGACGTGACAAAGGTGATTAATGAGGGTAGGGCAGTGCATGTTGTCTACATAAACTTTACTAAGGCACTTGACTAGTTGGTAAGTTGGATTGGCTTGGTCATAGAAGATAAAGGGTAGTATTGGAGGGGTATATTTCTGACTAGAGGTCTGTGACCAGTGGTGTTCCAGTGCTGGGACCTCTGTTGTTTGTAATATATATAAATGATTTGGATGAAAATGTAGGTGGTCTGATTAGTATGTTTGCAGACAACATGAAAATTGGTGGAGTTGTGGATAGTGAGGAAGGTTGTCGAAAGATGCAGATCAGTTGGAAAGTTGGTGATGTATTTTGGGAGGTCAAATGCAAAAGAAAAGTATACAGCAGTGGCAGGACCTGTAGGAGCATTGATACACAGACAGATCTTGGGGTGGATGCAAGTCCGTGGCTCACTGAAAGTGGCAACACTCCTGCCAAACTGCATTACCGACAGTCGCGAAGCTCTGGGCTCTGATGCCTTGCCTGTTATTAACAGGACACTGAGGTGAAAGGCTTTTTAAAAATTGTTTTGGATTGTTTTCACTAGAGTGTAGGAGGCTGAGGGGTGACCTAATAGAAGTATATAAAATCGTGAGAGCCATGGATAGAGAGTCTTTTTCTCAGGGTGGAAATGTAAAATACTAGGGGTCATAGGTTTAAGGTGAGAGGAGGCAAGTTTAAAGGAGATGTACGGGGAAAGTTTTTTTTACACGGAGAGCAGGAGGTGCTTGAAATGTGCTGCCAGGAGAGGTGGTAGAAGCAGATACGATAGCAATGTTTAAGAAGCATTTAGACAGACACATGAACAGGCAGGGAATAGAGGGATACGGAACTTATGCAGGCAGATACGATAAGTTTAGAATGGCATCATGGTCAACACAGAAGGCCCCGTTCCTTTGCTTTACTGTTCTATGACCTATAGTCCTGCATATTGAGCTGTAGAAAGCCTTATATTTTACATGTTGTAAAAGCTTGCACTTGTTGTAGGTTACCCATATATGGTGTGTAACCAATCAAATCCTTCACTTTTCTAGTCCGTAACGTTTCTTGGGGAGCGAATCTGTGACATTGGAATTAACCGGGATAATGTGTCAGAAGTGCTACGGATTTTCCTGGAGGCTTACGGTGCTGAAGCAGAGCTCTGCGAAGGGCTGAAAAGCAAATCATTCCAAGCACATTGCTCTGAGAAAAAGGCAGCAGTGCTGGCCTTCCTCGTCAATGAGCTGCTGGGGAGCAGCATAGTGATAAGGTAGGAAGCAAAACGTGGAACTTGCTTAACTTGCAGAAGAGCCAGCCATTGATAGCAGTTAATACTGGCTCTGCTGACATTTTTTTTTTGAACAAGGAAAGGTTATTTCATCGTCTGTACTGATTAACAGATCATTGTCAGTTTTTCCTCTTGCTGGCTCTGATGCGAATTACCAGAACTGTTTGTGTGTCTCTTCTGGAGCTGTTCTTTCATATGTGTCTAGGCTCCAGTGACTGAATTGATTTTCCATTTTGTCTCTGGGTTAGTGCCAACACACTTGAAATTGGTAACTAATTTGAGTGTGAGCCCATATCCTTCTGCTTTGTAAGTTGGGTTAGGAGCCTGTTGGAGGAGAAGCCAACCTAGGCCATGCTCCTTATGGCTGCCCTCAAAACCAACCAATAGGAATGGAGAACCTGGAAGGAGGAACTGGATAACCAAGAAAAAGAAGCGAAAGACCACATACAAAGTGTTCCTGTAAAGAAAGCTATGATATTAAAGTGTGGCTCTTGATTTGATCCGTGCAGGGAAATAGATAAAAACATAGATCATCGTGCCAACATTCGGAAGAACAAGTGGATCGTGGATGGCAAACTAAGGAGGTAAGGTATTCCATTTCCAGTCCTTTTTGAAGCACAAAAAAAGTTTTAACATAATGAGTAGATCTGGACTTCAGGAATTCATTCTGAAAACAAAATATGTTAATCTATATTCTCTTTCCTGTTTGTCCCAATACAACATTGAAGCGGTGATATCAACAGCAAATGAATGAGTGATATGCAGCCTGGTGCCTGAGCTAGTCAGTGGCATGTATGACAAGGAGGCTGCAATAACTGGACCTTGATTTTTAATTGTAATCTGCCCCTGAGCCTTTGGTATGAAAATCATTCTGGTGTAGAGTATCTCTTCCCAGGTGGCACCAGTAAGATTGTTGCAACTTAACAGAGTGCTGAGTTATGCATGTGAACCCGGAACGTATTCTGGTTCCTGCTTATTCTGATCATTTTTATTTAGTTTTCAAGTTATGAATCATCATCAAGTGCTGCTTTCCTAGGTATTATTAAACCTTACTGTGTGATGGATCTGAACTCATATATGTACTTTCTTACATATGCACTCATTAACCAAGTTTTGCAGCAGGGCTAGCTGTTAATTCAGCTTTTTCATAAGCTCAGTGTCCCCTCCAATCCAGAATTCTCACGATGTCACAAATCACCATCTCAGTTCTCCTGCTGGGTCATGTGTTACCTGAAGCATTGCAGAGCCATATACACTAAAAGGCTTCAGTCACTGGTCTGAGTTGACAGATCTCAGCAGGGCAGGGGGAGCTGATTACAGTTGGCCTCGACAGCCATTAGTTAGGGCAAAGAAATTAACCAGGATTTTTTATTGTGTGCGCGTGTGTGTTGACAAATTGTCCCCAACCTAAGCCCACATACAGTTTATTATGGGATTCCTTGCACTAGCCCAAGAATTTTTTTTTAAATTTGTTCACTGGATGTAAGCATCAGTGGCCAGGCCAGCACTTTTTGTCCATCCCTAATTACCCAAAGGGCAGTTAAGAGTCAGCCACATTAATGTCAAATCAGTATGGTTGCAATTAGACAAGCTGTTTATTCCATTCTTTTAAAAATTCAAATTCCACTATCTGCTATAGGGGGATTCAAACCCATGTCCCCAGAACATTGGCCTGGGTTTGCTCATCCAATGACATTGCCACTACACCACTGCCTCCACTTGTGACAGATTGTGACAGGGAGAAACTGGCATCTTGGCATTATTTCAAGTTACTTACATGCAATGAGTTGTTTTGTTTGTCAGTCTTGCTACAAGTGAAGGTCTTGTCCCACTCCTGCCACACTGCATTACAGACAATCACCAAGTTCTAGGCTCTCATTCCCTGTATATCATTAACAGGACACAAACTGAGGTGAAAGGCTTTTTTTTTTGATTGCTCATTTCTCCTGCTAGGTTAAAAAGAGCTCTGGCAAAGAAGAAAGGAATTTGGCAGCCCGATAGCACTGTGGACAGCAGGAGGAGAAAGCAAGGCCTCTGTTCTGAAGAAGGCCACAACAGTATAGCAGCAGGCATGAGGTCTGAGGAGAGTGCAAAGGAGGAAACGAAAGATAAATCATCAGAAAGAAAGACTGATGGAACAATTAAGGTTAAATTATATTTTGGGCTGTTTCCTTAAACCACCAATTGTTCCTTTGCCCCTTGTCTAACTTCCTTTTTATGTAATATCCCTTACCTAGCTGACACAGCAAAAATAGGAACTCTTCCTTTAATGGCTGTCTGTGATTGGTACTGTCAGGTATACAAAAGTGAACTGAAATCACTCTTCCACCAACCCCTGAAAACACCCTTCACTGCAGGTCTCTGTGAATTTTGATGCATAGGGTCAGATACAGAGTAAAGCTGTCTCTACACTGAGCCTATCAAACAGTCCCAAAACAGGGACAACATGGGGTTAGATGCAGAGTAAAGATCTCTCTACACTGTCTGAACAATTGCCTTGAGCTGAATCACATAAGGAAGCCTCCAAATGCTTCTAAACAATATTTTATTCATTATACACACAGCAGCCATCCTACTGACCCATGGGAATGATGTTGTAAATTTAATCCAAATTGATAAGCACTTTTCCATGGTCAGTTCACAAGCAGCATTGATAAGGTTTGAGATGCAGGGAATGATGGGTCAGAAAATTAAGAATAAAAATCTTCAGCAAAAGCATTGAGTCTAAAACAATAAATAAGATGGTGTATGTGTTAGTTCTTGCTGTTAATGTATGCCTCTCAACTGCCCTTCTTAGATGGATGATCATCCTTCTGCCAGTGTGGCTGAATTAAATCGTCAGATTGAGAAACTCAGTAAGGTAAGTAATTATCAATCTGTAGAATGTTAAAAAGCATAGGCTCTGCTTCAGTAATGGTTTGAGGTAGAAAATTCAAATCATTCAGCCAGGGAAAGAGAGTATCAGTGTTTATCCTATGATAATTTTGAAGACCTTTATCACTTACAGTACTGCATACAATTTGGTTTCCTTACTTATTTGGTCTCCTTACTTAAAGAGGGTTGTTATTGTTTGGAATTCTCTACTCAAGAGAACAGTGGAGGTCATTGAATATATTTGAGGCTGAGGCAGACCAAGTTTTAAATAACAAGGGAGTCAAGGGTTAGATGGTAGTGGTGGTGGCATGGGGAGTGCAGCAGAAAAGTGGGAGTTATTTGAATACATGAACATATGAATTAGAAGGCCATTCAGCTGCTCGGGCCTACTCTGCCATTTACAAAGATCAGAGCTGATCTGCTTATTGCCTTAAATCTGCATTCCCACCTCCCTGATAACCTTTTAACCCCTTGTTTAACAAGAATCTATGTATGTCTGCCTTAAACATGTCAAAAATTCTGCTTCCACGACCTTTTCATGAGGAAGTTTCCAAGGACTCAACTCACTGAGAGAAAATATTTTGCCCCATCTCTGTTTTAATTGGACGATCCTTGAATTTTAAACTGTGACTCCCCTAGTTCTTGATTCTCCCATCAGAGGAAATATTGTCTCCACATCCCCCTCAATACTCCTCAATAACTTTCATTTTTCAATCAAATTTTCAAGACTTCTTGCTCTGCTAAACTCCAGCAGATACAAGCCCTATGCTATCTAACCTTTCCTTATACAAAAATGCTACCTGCTCTTTCCCTAGTATTAGTCTCCTAAACCTTCGCTGAACTGCTTCCAAAGCATTTACATCCTTCCTTAAATAAGGAGACCAGTACCGTGCACAGTACTCCAAATGCAGCCTCACCAATGTCCTGTCCTCCCTACCTATGTATTCAGTTCCTTGCCCAATCAATTAGCTATCCTAATTACTTGCTGTGCCTGCATAACTAACCTTTTACAATTCATGCGCGAGGACCATGAGTTGAGGCTGTAATCAGATCAGTTATATTGATTGGCAGAGCAGACTTGAAGAACTGAATGGCTTACTCCAGCTCCTGATTTGTATGTTCTTATTATCGGGTTATCTTTCAACTCCCAATGAGCTACTTCTTTACAAAAAAAACCTTCCTTCTTGAATCTTTCCTTGCAACTGTAACTCCTCCATCACTGGCAACATCTTATTGAATTTACACTGCATCTTCTCTATAAGCAAGCTCTAAAAGCTACAATATTTAATAGGCATCATCACAATATGCTAAGTCAATTTGATTTCATTAGCAAATTTTGACCTTGTTTTCTTCAGTTCTCAATCTCACTTAGTTATGTACAGAGTGCACAAGAGCATGCTTGACATAAAACCTTGCATGACATTGCTCATCACTTCTGATGTAGTCTCCTTTATCCTCACGATTTGCTTTCTGGCCTCTATCTCTCTATCCATGCAATTAATTACCCTTAATTCCGAGTGCCATTATCAAGAGCCTTAAAAATCCTCTCAGTGCTTGTTCACGAACATGTAAACAGGTGCACAAATACACCCACATACAAACATAGTGATTTTTATCTCCTTTGCTTATTGTCCATCTTCTTCTCCCTGTGAAGTGATCAGAGCTGTTTCCTTTACACTGCAGCATAGCAGCAGTGAATGTTATTGTTGTTTGGTAATCAATGTCATGATTGCTTGTTTCCATAGCGACAAAGTTTTTTTGCGCGGAAGCTGCTTCAAGTCTCCCAGACACTACGTGCCTTGTTATTGGGGCAGGACCGTTTCAGGCGTCGTTACTGGGTTTTTCCCCATCTCTGTGGGGTATTTGTGGAAGGCTCTGAGGGTTCACTAGGTAAGACTGACAGTGCCAACTGTTTTGCAATAAATAGTTAAGTGGGTGCATTCTTACGGCAAAATACTGTTTCCATTTCAGGAAATTTGATCTGTGAGATGCTTTTCTATAATTTTTCCACCAAAATTGATGATCTGATCCATTTATTGTCTAATGTTCTCTCCTTTCTTCTGCCCTTCCCGGCTCCTGAACCAAAGGCACCAATTCCTGCTGGGCCAAAGTTCCAGATGTCCCCTCTGATATCTTACCCCACTGCCCCGTCACCTTTGATGACAAAGTAATCATGACAGTGTAAAGTCTGTGCCAGGTCTAGGCATAGTAAGTGCTGGCACAATTTTAACACTGAGAGGCATTAGAATGAGCCCAATTTTAATCTCAACCAATCTCCATACACCTGTATTTGACGAGAACTTTGCCCATCAAAATGTGCCCTGGCATGAATTACTGCTCTTAGAAGAGGAGGGATGACAATTGTAACGAAAAGGCTTAAACAGCAGGCTTGGGAAGGAGGAAATTTAGGGTTTGAACTCTACACTTGTTGGGCATATTCAGTCAAGAATATCCATTTCTCAGCGTTGTGATCTACATGATGTATTTTTGTTGAGGAAATGTCATACTTCAATCTTGACCCCCCTTTCAGGTACTGAAGAGTTGGAAGCAGAAAAGAACCAATGCAAGCTGTTGGAGAGTGCCCTGGTTAAAGTGGAGGCTAGCGAGATACCTGACAAGAATCCGACCACTCTGGGTCAGCCAGTAGATAACCGGCAGGGAACATGTGACGCTGAACTGGTCAACCCAGAGAATCCAAAGTTGCAAGATGCTGCATATGCCAAACATTCCAGTGATGCTATACAAAACTCCCATTCTAGCAGTCACACTCCTCAAAACATTGACCAGTCGGGTGTTTTTTTAGCCTGGCTGAGCATCCTACAGAACTCTGTGTCAAACCTTTCCCTTCCTACACCTCACTGCAGCTCTAACAAAGATAGCCCTAGTGCTATCTCTCCAGAGGTGCTGCTGGCCAGCAATCGGAAGCTGTTTGATCTCAGCATCCCAAACTCAGAGCAAAGTGTCAAAGAGTGTGCCGAGAAACATGGACAGTGGTTCAGCCTTTTACCCAGAACACCCTGTGATTCTTCATCGATTACCCATCTGCCATCTTCTTCACAACAGAACCAATCCCAGAGACTGGATTCCGATCCATGTCAGCTGAACCACGATGGACTAAAGCTACTTACGTCTCCAGAGTTTGCAACGTCACAGGTATTTGCTTTGCTGTTTTGGGTGCTGGAGGGAAAAGGAAGAATGTGAATGTAAATGAAGTTTTTTTTAAACATTGACTGACTCAGTGGTGGCCTTTGACCTCTGAGTCTTGGCTAGACTGATAACTGCCAGAGTACTAACTGCATTTGGGTTGTCTCAGTCCAGCTCCTAGTGGGCTTTACATAATTACCCAAACATCATTTAATGACTAACCTCACTCGGAAAAGCCTGAATGATGACTCGTGCAGGGAAGGGAAAATGTTCAGTGGTTCAATACTGAATCTTTCTTTAAATATGGCACATTTTTTGGGCAGAGTCAAAATGCTGAAAGTAGCTTTATTCGAACATTGAAGAACTCTTAACAATATACTCATAAAACCATAGTATGTTCAAAGAAAGTCAGTATGGTTTTATAAAAGCGAAATCATGTCTGATAAGTTTGGAGTTTTTTTTGAAGATGTAACTAGTGGGGGGATTGTAGATAAAGGGAAACCAATAAATGTTGTATACTTGGATTTCTAAAAAGCTTTAGACAAGTTGCCATACCAGAGATTAATATGCAAAATATGGGCTCATTAGATTTACAGAGTAATATATTAACATGGATAGGGGATTGGTTAATAGACAGAAGCAGAGTATGGATAAATGGACGACCTCCAACACAAAATAATCTAAACATCTTCCCTTGACATTCAATGGCATTACCAC
Source organism: Rhincodon typus (assembly GCF_021869965.1). NCBI lineage: Eukaryota > Metazoa > Chordata > Chondrichthyes > Orectolobiformes > Rhincodontidae > Rhincodon > Rhincodon typus. Next base: position 3,916,568 of record NC_063372.1, read on the forward strand.
CACTGAATCCCCACTATCGACAGCCTGGGGGAGGATTACCATTCACCAGCAACTGTGGCCATGAGAGCAGGTCAGAGGCTAGGAATCCTGCAGCAAGTAACTCACCTCCTGACTCCCCAAAACATGTCCACCATCTACAAGGTAGAAGTCAGGAATGTGATGAAGTACTCCCCACTTGCCTGGATGGGTGTGGCTCCAACAACACTCAAGAAGCTCAGCCCATCCAGGGAAAAACAGCCCACTTGATTGCCACACCATTCATTACCTGAAACAGTCACTTCCTCCACCACTGACACACAGTGGCAGCGGTGATATAATGCGGTAGTCTACCAAGGCTCCCTCAAAAGCGCTGTTCAAACTTCCAACCTCTATCACCTGGAAAGACAAGGGCAGCAGATACATGGAAACACCACCACCTGTGGGTTCCCCTCCAAGCCCCACACCATCCTGACTTGATTGATTTATTGTCACATGTACCGAGATACAGTGAAAAGTATTGTTTTGCGTACTATACAGGCAGATCGTACCATTCAAAGTGCTTCAGGGTAGCAGAACAAATTGCAGAATACAGTGTTACAGCTGCAGAGAGAGAGGGAGATCAAAATTAACATTCAAGAAGTTCATTCAAAAGTCTGATGACAGCAGGGAAGAAGCTGTTCTTGTAATCTATTTGTATGTGTATTCAAACTTTTGTATCTTCTCCCTGACAGAAGAAGGTGGAAGAGAGTATAGCCAGGGTGGGAAAGGAACTATATGACTTGGAACTATATCGCTGTTTTGTCACTCTTTCTAGGTCAAAATCCCTAACAGCACTGTGGGTGTACCTACACCACATGGATTGCAGCAGTTAAAGTAGGCAGCTTATCACCACCTTCTCCACGAATATCGGGGATGAGCAATAAATGCTGGCCTAACCAGCAACACCCACATCCCATGAACAAGTAAATAAAATTTCAAGGGACGTGGAGAGTGGGCAGAAAAGAGAAGTTGGTGCCAAAGATCAGCCATGATCGTGTTGAATTGTAGAACAAACTCGAGGGGCCAAATGATCTAATCCTGCTCCTATTTCTTATGTTTCAGAGATAGTAGGAACTGCAGATGCTGGAGAATCTGAGATAACAAAGTGTAGAGCTGGATGAACACAGCAGGCCCCAGTTCTTATGTGCTTATTTAGCTGAAGTTCATACCTGATCTGGGCATGTGTCTGACACCAGAGACAAAAATTTGAGGTGTTATATAACTCAAGATTAGCACCTTCTACCTGAATTAAAACAAGAAAACTGAGCAGTTACCCAATAGAAATTACTAGATACAATAATAAAAACAGAAATTGCTGGAGAAATTAGCAGGTCTCGCAGCATCTGCGGGGAGAAAACAATGTGAACGTTTTGAGTCTGGTGACTCATTAGAACATCAGATACAGTACACCTCTTCAAAGCTGTCAAGTATGATTATAGTACATCCTCTATGATATAGAATTACAGAATCCGTACAGTGTGGAAGCAGGCTGTTCAGCCCATTGAGTTCACACTGAACCCCTGAAGAACAGCTCACTCAGACCCACCCTCCTACTCTATTTGTGTAACCCCACATTTCCCATGTCTAATCCACTTAGCCTCCACATCCCTGTACACTACGGGGCAATTTAGCATGGTCAATCCACCTAACCTCCACATTTTTAGACTGTGGGAGGAAACTGGAGCGCCCAGAGGAAACCCATGCAAACACAGGGAGAACAGTCACCTGAATGTGGGATCGAGCCCAAGTCCCTGGTGTTGTGTGGCAGCAGTGCTAGCCACTGAGCCACCATGCTGCCTGGTAACAACTGCTGCCATGTGGAATTTTGTTCTGTTGGTGAGACTGACTGATTCACCTTCGAGTGATCCAGCTGATTAAAGCAATGAATACAGCGCAATAGAGCCCAAGAAATTTGAGAACAGAGTTAACTGCGGGTGTAGGAGGGGACAGTGGAAAACTAACTCTCAGAGACTATCTAGCAACCTCTGCTGGAAGGAGTGAGTGATGTCGGGCAATCATAAAATCCTGGAATGATACAGCAATTATGCCGATGAGCTGACTTAGTAGCTACAAAGCTGTCAGCCCTGCTGATCTCTTGCTGTGTAAAGTCACAAATGATGCATTGGTCCATGAGAAAGGTGGAGAAGGGAACTGTGGAAGAGGAATGCACTAAACACCTCCAGCAGAAGAAGGAAAGCACATTAACATGAAAAGTAAAAAGGGTGGTGAGGAAGTAAAAGCCTGATTTACAAAGCATGGTAAATGGTCAGTACATGTCAGAAGCAGGGAGTCCTTTCATGAAAATGGGATTGGCAAATTGTGGGTTCACTGTAGAAGGAGCTGTCCTCTACACCACAGCCTGTCACACCCGACCGGAGAGTTCTTCATGCTGATCTCCGGTACTACACCCAAGTATCCATTCCTGAGATGTCTGTCTAGCCAATGTGTCAGCAAGCCTTACTCCATAGCCAGATTCACAGTACTGGCATGTCTTGTATTTTTCTCCCCCAAAGGTCAATCTTGCCCACAATCATTTTTTATTTGCAAGGTCCTATTTACTGCCAATCTTTGGTTGCCCAACAAATTCTACTTTCTTGAACTATACCAGTTGTTTCCATGAATGGTTACTGCCCTGACTGTTATCTTTTGGTTCCCCAGCCCAGAGCATTGAGGCCCCAACTGCTGGTTGTCTGAAATTTAAGTTAGAACAGAAACCAAACCTGGGGCCCCTCCGGTTTGTGTAAATAGTGCCTTCGCTCTGGACTGCAGCATTTCAAGAAGGCAGCTCACCACCACCACCTCAAGGGCAACTAGGGACGGGCAAGAAATGCTGGCCAGCCAGCGATGCCCACATCCCACAACTGAATTTTAAAAACTCAATACTGCCATGTGGGGAAGCCTTTATATTTTATAATGGATGAACCAATGAAAATAAAGTCCAAAGTATTCTTGTGGATTCTCCTTTTGGGGCCTGTGTGATGGTGCAGCCTAGGTTTTTAGCAGTACATGACTCTGCTCACCACTCTCTTCATTCTCCTCTGCTTTCCCTGATGCCATGTCTGGATGTTACATTTGATGGACAGTCTGCAGACTCGATGGACCCCACTACTCCTTGCAAGACCCCGATCGCCGCTTCTTTTGAAGTTGGCCCTACTGCGACCAAAGCGAAGGTCAAGTCTCATCATTGTGATGGTGCTCCTCAGAATGTATGCTTTTTGCCACGGATCCCTCGGCGTCGTGGACGACCATCAAAATTGCAGAAAGAGATGAATCAGCGTCAACTAAAACCTATTCCAGAAGGTGAGATGCTTGCTCCAAGTCAAATGTCACTTTGTCTTATTGGGGGAGGGAGCTAAGATTGTTAAAGAGTGCCATGAAGGATGATTATTTTGCCATAATCTTTTAAAGCTGCAAAGTTACATCGCTGTTAAGTGACCTCAAGAACTCATTTTCATACTGAGTGCTCCCACTAAGAAATGGTGCTTGTGTGGAGCACTATTTCTGAAGACCCTGTTCCAACACTGATCTTTGAAATCAGCTACCAAAAAAAAAACAAAACGAAGATGTTGACCACCTTGGAAAATGCTGCATAATAACATAAGAAATAGGAGCAGAAGTAGGCCATTCAACCCCTCAAATCTGTCTCGGTATTTAACAAGACCGTGGCTAATCTGCCCCAGACCTCAACTTCATTTTCATGCCAGTTTATTGTAGCCCTCAACTGTCTGATATTTCAAAAAACCTCTCTACGTCTTCTTTAAATACCTAGTGATCTAGCCTCCACAACTTTCTGGGGTAGAGGATTCCAGACATTCACTACCCTCCGGGAGAAGCAATCTCTTCACGTTTTCTTAAATGAATGCCCCTTTATTCTGTAACTATGAGCCCACTAGTATAAACACCTTCTCAATATCTACCCTGTCAAGCCCCTTCAGAATCTTGTACATTTCATTAAGATCACCCCTCATTATTCTAAACTCTAATGAATAAAGGCCTTACCTGATAAGTCAAACCCTTCATCCCAGGAATCAGCCTAGTGAAACTCTTTTGAACTGCCTCCAATACGAGTACATTGTACAGTTTTGGTCACTGTATGTAAGAAACACGGTACCGCAGGTGTAACCTCACCAACATCCTGTACAGTTGTAACTAGATTTAAAATTTAACCTCCAACAATAAAAACCAAAATTTCATTTGCCTTCTGAATGACTTGCTGCACCTGTATGCTAATGTTTTGTGTTTCATGCACAAGAACACAGAGATCCCTCTGCGCTGCACTTTTTTTTAAGAAGTCTCTCTCCATTTAAATAATAGTCTGCCTTTTGATTCATTCTACCAAAGTGCATAACCTCTCACTCTCCTATATTAAACTCCATCTCCTAGTCACTTATGCTATCTATCCCCATGCAGATTCCTTATGTCCTCATCACAAAATTCCCTCCCACCAATTTTGGTATCATCAGCAGATTTGGATTAAAAACTAACCATTTTATGAGCAAATATGTCTTCTACAGGTGACCCCAAGGAATTATGTGTTACATATCTCCACAATTTTCAAGTCTGTTAGTGATAAATTTAGTTTGTGTATAAATCCATTCTTGTTTTGTAAACCTCCATTTTATGTGCTTCCCCACATTCCAACATCCTCATTCTTAAACTTAACCCAGTCTGTCCATCTATTTGTGTGTGAGGAACAGTTATGCTGTAAATTAACATCATGTTTAAATGGTGCCTAAAACCGTTATTGTGAATAGTGTTCTTAGTATGAATAATTATTGATTGCTTTGTAGAAAACTTGTGACATTAAATTACAGCCTTTTACTCACTTCCAATCACTCGTCATCATTCATTTAAATATATATTATGGTTTCACTAAATTGACTTTTATAAGCAGGAATTAACAAGGGAATTATGCTGCTATTAAGCTAATTCTAAGGCTAATAACGCTACAGGGCTAATTCTGTCAATAGCACTCACGTTTGTCACAGACAAAGCTGCAGGCTGGGAGCTAAGCCTTGTAAAATTACTGTGGCTTTCCATTTTAAAAGACAGACCTACATTTTTATGGTGCCTAATATAAGAGTCAAAAAGCCTTCCTAACCTTACACAAGGCCTTGGTAACTGATGTACAATGTATAGTTTTGGTTTCCTTACCAAAGGAAGGATATTTGCCTTGGAGAGAATGCAATAAAGTGGACTGATTCCTGGGATGAGGAGATTCTCCTTTGAACACAGTGTGAGGAGAATGAGCCTATATTCCCTGGAGTATAGAAGAATGACAGAGATTGATGGCTTTTTGGCTATGAAGTGAATTGAGGGATGTGGGCATGCTGTGGGAGGATGATATGGATGTAATTGATCAGCCATGATTGTATTGAATGATCAATGGATCAGTGAATGTTCAAAGGGCCTATTCCTCCTCCTGTTCGTTTTGTTCTTTCATGCTGTCACTACATCCCAACACACTTTTCGAGCTAATCAAGTACTTTTGAAGTGTATCGTAATGTAGGAAATATGGCAGCCAATTGTACACAGCAAAGACCCACAGTAAACAATGTGATAAAGACCTGTTTAAAAAGCTTAATTTAGTGATAACTTTCAAGGAAAAGTATTGTCTCAAGACATTGATGAAACCTTTGTTACTTTTCAAGGCACAGAATCTTTTACATTCACCTGAAGGTGTGGGCAGCAGTTTAATAAACCTATCTGAAAACAAGCAGTCTTGACAGTGCAGCTCTGTACTGGATGTTGTACTGTAGAAAGGGCCTTCATCTTTGGAATGCTACGCATTGACCCACAACTAATAGACATGCCTTTGTCACACTTTCCTCCGCCTTTGTCACACTTTCCTCCACATTTGTGGCTAATGCCTCTATTACATAACTGTATAGTACCATGAACCATAAATATATATTTGATTGTTTTTAACTTTTCTGAATCTGTGTATATTTTCAGATAGTAGACCAGAACTTTGTATAAGAAATTAACGAGATGATGTTGTTTCTTTAACTTGCTTTGCTTGAAAAGTTTTTACTTTATTCTGATAACTAGGCAACCTTAACGCTTTATGTAAAGCCTGGGTCAGGAGTCACTGTCCATTCCTATTGGACAGCAGTATTATTGCAGCTCTTTCACATCAAACTAGTATGTATGGTTCAATATTTGCTGGTGAATTTATCACTAAGCTATTTGTTACATGTTTGGCTTTTTAAAGCACACTTTTCTTCAGTATTAAGAGTCTTTTTAAAAGTCTCTCTGAAACTTTGCTCACACCGCAAAAGTGAATTGGATAAATAGTTAAAGGGGCTAGTTTTACATGAGGAGTGTAACTAATTGGATAGTTCTTTTCAAGAACCAGCACAGGCATGGGGGGCCGAATGGCCTCCTTCAGTGTTTTGTCATTTGTGATTCTCTGCAAGATTTTCTATTCTGCAAGCAAAGGATTATCCTTTAGATCAAATTGTCTTTGCCAGAATTGCAGAGCCAGGCAGCAGTACAGATTTAACATGTAACCAAATATACCACGATAAAAATATACTATCAAGTGCCAACATGGAATTTCAGTAGTGCTCTCCCTAGAACATAGAACTGTACAGCAAAGGAACAGGCCCATTGGCCCACAATGTTATGCCGAACGTGACGCCAAATGAAACGAATCTCTTCTGCCTGCCATTGGTCCATATCCCTCCATACCTTGCATATTCATGTGCTTATCTAAAAGTCCCTTAAATGGCCCTATTGTATCTGCCTCCACCACCACCCCTGGCAGCACGTTCCAGACTCCTACCACTGTCTGTGCAAAAAAAAACTTGTCCTTCACATCTCCTTTGAACTTTCCCCCCCTAATCGTAAATGCATGCCCCCTAGTATTAGACATTTCAACTCTGGGAAAAGGATTCTGACCATCAACCCCATCTATGCATCTCATAATTTTATAGACTTCTATCGAGTCTCTCTTCAGCCTGTGCCACTCGAGAAAACAACCCGAGTTTTCCTAGCCTCTCCTTATAGCTCATACCCTCTAATGCAGGCAGCATCCTGGTAAACCTCTTCTGCACTCTCTCCAAAGCCTCCACATCCTTCCTGTAATGTGGCGACCAGAATTGAATGCAATGCTCTAACTGTGGCCTAACCAAAGTCTTATAAAGCTGACTCTTGTACTCAATTCCCCAACCAATAAAGGCAAGCATGCCATAAGCCTTCTTTACCACCCTATTGCATTGTGTGGCTACTTTCAGGGGACTATGGACTTGAACCCCAAGATCCTTCTGTGCATCAGTGTTGTTCAGGGTCCTGCCATTAACTGTATACTTTTCATCTCTTTGTTTAGTTGTGATAGCCATCAATCAAACTAACCACTAACTCCTGCTCTAAGGTGTCAGCTCAGTGGGTAGCACACCCAGAATTTGAGCATAAAATTCCAGGCTGCCCCTCCAGTGCAGTGCTGAGGGAATGCTGCACTGTTGAGGTGTTGTTGTTTTGGATGAGCTTTTATACCAAGGCCCATCCATCCTCTCAGGTGGAACTGAAAGATCCTGCGGTACTTTTTCAGGGGAGTTATCCCCAGAGTCCTGGCCAATATTTATCCCTAGGTTAATAAAGGCAAAAGTATTGTGGATGCTGGAAATCTGAAACGAAGACAAAGAATGCTGGAGAAACTCAGCAAGTCTGGCAGCATGTGTGGAGAGAGAAATGGAGTTAATGTTTGGAGTCCGATATGACCGTTCTTCAGAACCTGAAATTAGAGAAAAATTCATGTGTTTATTTATCCCAGGATTAAGATCACATAAACAGATTATCAGATAATTCTCACGTTGCTGTTTGTAGGAACTTGTTATGCCCAAATTGGCTGCCATGTTTGCTACAACAGTGACTACATTATACAATATATTTAATTGGCTGTAAAGTACTTTGGAACATTCTGAGAAGTTGTGTAAGCCCTATAGAAATTCAACTTTTTAAACTCTACATAGGTTAACACTTTACACCATTTTCTAAAGTTGTCAGATAGATGATCATGCCTGTCAGCCATGTGGATGTTACAGAAGCTGGTTTAACTTCAGATATGTTACATTTGGAAAGCAAACAATACCATCGCATTTGTTTATATGGAAGCATTAGGATTGAAGAGCAATATTTCAATATTGTTCCCACTATTAGAGACGCTCTGATCTGCAGCTCCAATGATTCACTTGTATTTTCTTTCTTTTGTAGAGATGCAGAAAGGCTGGTGGCACATTGACAACTTGGAGCAGCTAAATTGCCTGCTTAAAGCCCTTCATCCACGGGGGCTACGGGAAAAGGCTTTACAGAAACAGCTCCTCAAACATATGGACTATGTCAGTCAAGCTTGTATGAGAGAGAAGAAAGGTAGGGCTCATACTGGTGCATAGGATTGCAGAGATCCTGTTACATTTGATACTTTTGCAAAGCCAAGGCTTACTGCGATGATAGTGGGTGCTATTTTCTTCAGAATACGTTTTACCTTTTCATATTTGCCCAGCCAATGTATCTATAATGTTTGCAAGTTCTCTATGCAGTTGTTTTAATATCTCATTTTCCAAAGGTGCTGACTATTATGGGCTACAGTTCCCTAGCTGCCACGGGTCTAACCTAGTCAGCATTACTCATATGAAAATTTGGCTAGTGAGTGTCATTAAATAGTTTGAATAGGGAGGGATTCCTGAACAGTAATCAGACACTAAACTCAGAACTATTCTCCCTCCTCAGTAATACACGGGTGTTGAGTCCAATAACCCCCCAGATCTATTTAACTCCAGTCAGTTCTGCTATAACGCATGTTCCATCAACACGAATTGTCTGTAATGTGACTGACAAATAGGGGAATACTATTTCTCAAATGCAAACTTGTGTTGGCTATAACATGATTCCATCAGTGCATGGAGGAGTACGCGTTGACATCACATGATCATTTCATGGGCTTTGTTGTGACTACATTGTGTTAGACATTTGAGTGATTTTTGAATGATTTTGAGTGTATTTTTTGGTGGTCTACCCCTAACTCCACTTTTCCGAAAGGCCCCATTTATTTCTGTAGCACGATTTTCTATAACACGATATTGCGTAGAAACACAACTATCATATTATAGTAGTACTGACTGTATTTAAGTCCCTGATTTAACTCCTTTCTCAGATTCCATCTTTAACAATAATGACCAGGAACATTCCGTTACCAAGGAAATGGTGGAGAAGTGGAAGCCAGAGAAGTGGGCATTTCCAGTTGATCTTGCAGCTCTGCGCTACCTTGAGGCACTGGAGCAGAGAGTAATATCTGCAAGTCTGCAGGTGAAGGTAAGAAAGTCCCATCAGACACTAATCTTGAATGATTACAGTATGCCCTGGACAAACTGAACAATCATACACTAACTGACACTGGCCTACTATGTCTTTCAATTTAGGAAATCAAAGACTTGTTGCTGCACAAGGATAGAGCAATAATTAAACTATTACTAATTCAGAATTCCTTATTCCAGTTTAAAAATTACATGTTCCACACATAACAACAACTCTTATTTAATTTGAACATTTTAGCAGTGCAGAACATCCTGCAGTCCTTCGGAGCCAGATCCCAGCAGCTTGCAAGAAGGAGAACTGAGGGAGATGACCAACAGTATTATTACAGGAAGATTTTAAGAAGGATTTTGAAAGCAAGGTGGAGATGTGCTAATATGGATGTGCTTGGAGTTGGGGTCTTTGAGTTCCAGACTGTGGCAGAAGGATTTGCCTTGCGGGGAAGGAGTGTTGCACAGAGAGGGTGTGGGCAGAAAGAACTGCAAGAGCTTGCACAATGTGGAGGAGAGATGAGGAAGGAATTGTAGATGAGGCTTAGGGGATTGAAATCGATGTCTTGGGGAATGAAAGGCAGCAATGATCAGGGCAGTCAAGTTTGGTGCAGGAAAGAATGGATTTGATAGTGTTCTGCGTGAGTTGATTAGAATAGGTGGGAGGACGGAGAGCAAGGGCTAACAAGTTTGATGGATAGTGGGCATCCAGGAAGAGGGATGGAATTGCGGTTGAGGCATGGAGTTTCTGGTGGTGCCTGAGCAAGGTGACTTCAATCTTGATAATGCTGAGTTGCAAGACATTCGGGTTCAAACACAATCCACCAGGAGATTGTGTACAGTGAAGGTAAGCAGCAGTAATTTGTTGATGATAAATCCTGCTGAAGAGACAAGACCTTGGTGCCATAGTTGAAAGATCACAGGGCCCTGGTGTCACCGTTGAGGGATCAAGAAAGTAAGGTTAATAGGGAAACAAGAGTGAATTTAAGACCCGATTGTAGGGAATAGTGAGAAAGGTGAAACGTTTCACGGTTTAAACAGCCTGAGAGAATTAGTTTGAGAATTAGTTAGGAGTTGCTGATGATTGCAGAACTCTTAGAGTTAGTCACTCATTTGACATGAAAGAATGGAGTGGGTACAAAAACATGGAGGGGCATGTTATGAGGCCCAAGGAGGGCTATGCTTTTCCACATTACGTGGACTTAAATGACACCGGTTTCCACCATTAGTTCCCTACTCACTGACTGCAGTATATATGTAACTGGGCTATGACGCAATGGGTCAGGTACTGTGAACATTTCAAGTTTTCCACTTGCAGGACACGGTGTTATCAGATTGCACTATCCCCCACAACACCCTCACTGACCTGTATTATATTTCTGCATGAGCAGTGAGCAATGCGTTTGATTTGCACAGGGGTGGACCAGTCCAGACACCGACTCTACTCGAGATGACCTGGTGTATTTCGATCAGCAGTGGCTCACCTCAGGTGATGGGAAAATGAAAGATGAGGAGGAGATGGAGTTAATGCGACGGAATAACAACCCCCTGGATTTGGCTGTAACCCGCTTGGCAACATTAGAATTAAACGTAGAGCGGCGATATCTGAAAGAACCACTGTGTCCACCAGTTTCAGGGAAACTGGAGAGCGCAGGGACAGTGAGTTCTGCTTCTGCAGAGGGTGTCAATGATGCTAAACAGTACAGGTAATTTATATTGTCAATATTTGCAATATGTAGCTACAGTCTGGGCCTAAATTTCCCAAGTACCTGTTGGCAGTTCGGGTCCCGCTGTGCTGCCAGTGTGTTTGGGACAATCACAGGAGCCCACCCAATAGTTTCTCACCTCTGAAATGTAGGCTAACAAGCACTTCAGGGCTATTCAGAAGCATGGATGTTTCAGGAAACTTGCTAGATTTTTGGCCTGGACTTCACTCTGACTTTGCAGGGGAGGTTCAGAGCTTGACTTCCATATGGTGTTATTGTTAAAGATGTATGAAGGTTGCATAAGAATATTTCATGTCTTAGCAGGGGAGATCATTCACCTGTTCTGTGGCAGCGGAGGCATTCAGTGAACAGTGAACTGAGTGGCTTTCTTTGTGTCTTTCACACAGCAACGAAGGGCACATCTCTCCTGGCTTGAGTGTGTGGCGAGAAACCTTACTGAAATGCACAAATGCTGCTCAGGTATTCATGTGCATTCAACAACTCGAGAAGGCCATTGCCTGGGAGAAATCTATCATGAAAGTGGTAAGCATGATGTTATTTCAGTCTTGGAATTATCTCAGCGGTTCCCAGCCTTTTCAATAACATGACATACTTCACAGAGATAGACAATTCCATGGCACACCCACTGTTTTACGCTCAGTTGATTGCTCATAAGCATCGCACTTACTTACATAGATGACACAG
>NC_063372.1:3933298-3944416 GCF_021869965.1 Rhincodon typus
TCCTCTGATGCTGCCTGGCCTGCTCTGTTCCTCCAGCTCCATACTGTGTTATCTCTGACTCCAGCATTTGCAATCCTTACTAACTCTGACACTTACTTGCATGTATGGTTAAACTAGAGAGGTTTATAACATTGTGCATACAACAAGATAAAAAAGGCATTAATGTTTCAAATCCACTGGCAAAAATACAATGTCTTCAACTGTGAGCACAAACACATTTTCAAAATCTACTGCTCAACTATTTCTAACTATTCATGGTCCTCAATCTGGTGGCATTGTTTAACATAGATTTTCATTACTATTCACAGCACACATGGCCAGTTCTCATGACACACCAGTTGAAAACCGCAGATCTATGTAATGACATTTTCTGGCACGTGTCTCTCAATGAAAATGTAATTTTGTTTAATGCACGGAGCTAGACTGGCAAGAGATTTTTGCCATTTCTTACTCCAGTTAAGCCAACCTATTTGGGTTTCCTGTGAACTTTGTTCATGACAACCACAGGTTCAGGGTCATTTGACAAGAGACTTTACCTAAACATAATACTTTAATGTCTCCCTGCTTAAACATATAAAATGGAACATGAGGAATTGCTTATGTTGTGTATATTGTTTTGGAGTGTTTGGTTTTAATATTTTTGGTTAAGGTACACTTGGGAGTACAGCAGACTTTTACTCTGCATCTATCTCGCACTGTACCTGAGCTTCCAACCGCCTTATGCTGACATCTTGTAAGTGAAAGCCTTCTCCACTTTGTTTTCCTTGGTGGAAAGATTATTGTGCATAGTTTCCCCATCCGCTTAATTTACAATCTTTTTCAAACCCAAGCTTAAGGACCGCCCAATTAGTGTTATATGATTGACCTTATCTTTTTCAGACTGGTTAACTTGGATTCCATGTTGGGCATTTCACTGTTTACAATTTTTATAGCCACCACCCAAATATGTATATTCTTCCTTTTAGTTATCAGGTTGAATAGCAAGTTCCTACATGCCTGACTTATTCCAAATAACACCTGTCAATCTCCTGGCAATTCAGGTTGAGTATATTATTGAGTTTAAGGAATTAGAGAGTGGAGGATAATTGGGCCAGGACATATGCACACTATTCATTTCTCACTTACGAGCCCAATTAAAGCTTTGCTTTTTTTAAAATTTATCTCATTAAGTTCTTATATCTGCATTTAAAATGGAAACTGTCAATGTAAACATTTCATGCTCAGAAAATAATGGTAGGATTGGGTGGGTTGACATGGATTTATGAAAGGGAAATAATTTTTGATAAACCTCTCGGAACATTTTGAGAATGTTACTTGTAACGTAGATAAGGGAGAACCAATGGCTTTTGATAAGACTCCATACAGGAGGTTACTAAACAAAAATGAGAGCACATAGGCTTATAGATATTATTTTGTTAAGGATTGAGAATTAATTAACAGACAGAAAACAGTAGGAATAAATGGTTAATCTTCGGGATGATCTATTGAACAATTACAACATTTAAAAGACATCTGGTTGGGTATATGAATAGGAAGTGTTTAGAGGGATATGGGCCAAATGCTGGCAAATGGGACTAGATTTATCTAGGATACCTGGGCGGCATGGACGACTTGGATCAAAGGATCTGTTTCCATGTTGTACAGCTCTATGACTCTATCTGTCTATTCCTGTGTCATCCGTGCCTTGGTCTCTGCCCATTTACCCTGTTGTCCAAGAATCTCATCAATATCATCTAACCCTTCTAGCGTTCTCTCCACCTCTGTCCCTCTAACTTGCATCTTTTATTCACATCGGCTGGCAACTTCTTCCCAGGTCTGTGCCAACAACAAATCACATGTATTTTCTTGCTCACTCTGCCACCCTTCAGGGGAAAAATCTTCAATTGTCATCCAGTTCTGGCTAATGATGAGACCCACCACTCTAGGCACTCATAGGGAGCCTGAGTCCCATCACTGTCCAATAACAGTGAATCCATGTTCCCCACCCAGTCACCTAAGCGACTGGTGCAGGAAATGGAATCTAGCATTGTGTTGTTGGAATGGGTACATTTAGTCAGGATTCACTGTTCCTGCCTTTTCTGTGGGCTGAAGTACACCTTCTCTGAACCAGCTCTGATGAAAAGTCATCTAGATTCGAAACATTAGCTTGCTCTCTCTCCATGGATGCCGCCTGACCCACTGTGATTTCCAGCATTTTTTATTTTCAGTCTTCACTGAAGTATAATTGTGTGTGACTTCTGATTTTGGATACAGAGTGCTGATTCTGACAGGATGGGGCAGGGAAGGGAACATTAAAACAGCTTCCAACCTGCCTCCAGCCAATCAGATGCTTTCTGTTGATTTTACATTCACATCTGGATTTAAACAGTGTTCTTTTCTGACTTTATTTAACAGTCATGTCAGATCTGTGGAAAGGGAGACAAAGATGAGTTTTTGCTGCTGTGCGATAATTGTGATCAGGGATGCCACACCTACTGCCTCAAGCCCAAGATTGTTGGGATTGCGGGAGTAGACTGGTTCTGTCCGATGTGCACTACCGCGGTAAGGAGCTTACGGTTTGACAGAATTGAGATTCTGAATTGGTTCTCAGGGTCAGATACTGTCTTTTAGTAAATCCTTTCTAACATAAACACATAACATTACAATACCCCTAATTGCTGTTGTATCTAGCACAGTGCACACACCCAGCCCAGGGAATGCAATTTGCTCCTGTACCCACCAAGGGTTAATTTCTTGCTGATTCTCTCAGCCTCCTCCCACTTCCTAAAAGTCATTTCCAGTCCATTGGTCAAATGCCCATTCTTCAATCAGGAACCTGAACAGTGAGGGTCAGTGGTTGTTTGACCCCAGAGAAAATCCGTATTGCGTCTGGCCTTTCCCTGTCCCAAAGCATCACATGCAAATTTTCCAATAGGAACCATTGGACAAGAGAGGAAGAGAGGGAATACTGGATAATTATTGCTCTTCCTTACAGTTGTCTTCCAATTAATTCAACCCAAGCTTCCCAAACCTGGGACCTCTGAACAGTACACCAACTGCCACACCAGTGTATTCAAATATTTGTAGTTGGAGAACTGAAGTAATTGGTACTGCTGAGGCAAACACTCACACTAACAAGAACTCAGTTGACTTTTGATTGAGACTGCCTTCAGTCTGAGCCCAGCTATTGAGCCTTCCCACTGGGTTCCATTTTTATGGGGGAAACTACTTGATACTTCTCTCCCCATAACACAAAACACAGATTGAGAAGGCATTCAGACACCTTTTAATATTGTGAGCACTTAAAGGTAAAGTGCAAACAGCCAAGGTAACCAGTGCCATTCTCATCTCTGCACTATCCAGCAGATAACATGTTCAGGTACGTGCATGGCTATTTCTGCAGCTGCTCACTGGAGCTGGGCTGTGGGAGCACTGTGACCAACTTTGTTTCTTTTTCCAGGCAAGCAATCAGTCTGTCAGGAGTGGGGCGCCCCAGAGAAAAACAAAAAAAAGAAGAGCAAGGGGCATTTCAAAAACAAAACCAATGACTTTGAGTATTTTGACCCACACTGTCCTAGAAAATACATGAAGAAACGCAGAAGAAAATGTTCATTGCGAGGGGGATCTCCAGCTGCCAAGAGGAAGAAAATATCAAACAGAGACCAATCCAGTGACCTCATGTTATGCGAGTAAGAGCCAGTAGGGGTGTGTTCCCTGAATAAGGCTGTTTAATTTCGGCTGGCTTTTACTAATTCTGTATTTCTGTTCTGAGATGTCAGTGAAAGAATGTTGATTTTCCTCTTCCAGTTTTCTCCTCTCATAAAGGTGTCTCGCTGGCCTGCAACTCCCCAACAATAGACAGCTTCTATTGCCTCACTTTAGTGGTCATTCTTCATGCATGAATATAGACAACAAGTGTCGATTGAACTATAGAAGGCATCATCACCAAGTTCCATCAGTCAGCAGTTGGAACCCTGGCTGATTTTTATTCATCCCCTCTTAACTCTGAGGCCATATATAACTGCGATCATTTGTGATCAGCATTCAGCACAGATCAGGATTGATCTGATAATTTCAGGTGCTGACCTTTGTAAAGAGTCTACCAAAACCATGAATTAACTGCCACTATCTTTCTATAATTGACCATTGTATGTGTGACTGAGGCATGGTGTGACTTTCTGTCTGTCTTGGGGGCAAGAGATGGAGAAACCACTCCTTCCTGACTGACATCCCTTAAACCCCAAATCCCAAGGTAAGAGATGGGACTCTTGGACCTGCCCCTCATTTTCACGTGCTGTAATCCTGCATCAAAAATCCTGATACATGATTCAAGTCTAATGCTGAGAATTGTTCTCTACAGGGTTATCCTCATGGAAATGGAAGCCCATGAGGATGCCTGGCCCTTCCTTCATCCTGTGAACCCAAGGCTGGTGCCTGGCTATAGGAAGATCATCAAAAGGCCCATGGACTTTTCCACCATCAGGAGAAAGTTGATTAGTGGGAAGTAAGTATCATTTTCTCAGCGATTGTTGAAAGTTAAAAGGAGAAACAGTCAAATATAAAGGAGTCTGGGTGGGGGGTTTTAACAGGAAGAAACCTCAAGCTTTGTCATTTATGTTTGTGGGTGGGAGTTGATCAGAAGCTACTGACACTGGACCAGATCATTATGATCAATGAGGAGGAGGATTTCCTGCTTTAATGACCACTGATGGCATGGACCTTCTTAATGACCACATGGAAAGCTTTAATGCACTTCTCATACGTCAGCCTTGGCTCAGTTGTTTGCACACTTGCCTCTGACTCTCAAAAGTTCTAGATTCAAGTCTCACTCCAGGACGTGAGCACCAAAAATCAAGTCCTGTGGGAATGCTGCACTTGACATAGGTCTTATCTTTCAAATGAGATGATAAATGAAGGCCCATCTTCCTGCTCTGGTGAACCTTACGTCCCACGGCACAATTTCAAAGAAAAGCAGATGAGTTCTCCCTGGCCTCCTGATCAATAATTATTTGTCTGTTTGTGAAAATTTGGCTTCCACTCTTCCTATGTTACAACAGTTTAAAATGTGCAATGATTATCCATAACACCAAAATGGCCACTGCGCATTGTACAAATGCAGCCCATAATGTCAACTGGCCACAACAAGACAGGCCTCAGGGAGTAACTATGCATGTGCCGATGGCACCACCGCATTCTGTGTGCACTAATGGGGGGAGTTGGCAAGGTGGGGTTGAGGGGGGTGGGGGGAGGGGGAGTGGCCAGCTTACACCAGGAGAGACAGGGGAGCCAACATCCATTTGTCCATTTTGTGTGTTCCTGCACACATTTCAAATCCAGTGACCATTCATCACAACCCTTCATCCAGCATCCGCAGTTCTTTTTATTTCATTGGCTGTGAAGTGCTTTGAGATGCCAGGTGGTCGTCAAAAGCTCTTTATAAATGCAGGTTTTCTCTTCTTTTAACCTCTGTAGGAGAGAGGGACCTATCAAGTGGGATACATGTGGCCTAAATCTCTCCAAACCACACCAGAAGATTTTGTTTCATTGTTCACCAGATGTGACCAACACTTATTACATTAACTATGAGTAAACTGTCTTGGGGTCTATAGATTGCTGTTTAATTCAAAGTTTAATATGGGATTCAACTACACATTATCTCAAAGGGTTAAATTCAGCCACAGTTCTCACTCTAGATCATCATACAACTGGCTGTCCCTAAATTGCTTGTGTGACATCTGATGAGGACATGGTCGTGTTTGGTGCCAGTTCCTCATCTGCTCACTGTTAGGTCCATACCAGTGGCTCCACGGGCATGGTGCACACACACAGCCAAATTTCAGCAGGGACCCATTGGTCAGAAACCTCATTCTCCCTACCTCCCTGGCTTAGTGATTATAAAACCAGTTGGTTTCTCAAGCTGCAGCTAACTGACCTGAGTTAGCAGAGATTAAAGCTGGCACTTTTCTGGTCTGTGTGGCACTGTAGCATACTACATAGTGGATTTGCTTACTGAGCTGTGAAATACACAGCACTGACCAGTAGAAGAGAGAGAACAGTGGAGATTGCTGAGAACTATTTTTTCAAAATCTCTAAATATTTTGAAATGATTTCTCTGAACAGATACTTGAGCTGCGAGGAGTTTGCTGAAGACACTACGCTGGTGTTCGATAACTGCATGACCTTTAATGAGGATGACTCAGAAGTCGGACGAGCGGGACACACAATGAGGAAATTCTTTGAGAGTCGATGGGCTGAATTTTACCATTCGAGCTAGACAGTCGTCAGAACATTGGGGCAATGGAGTTCAAGATGAGGCCCAGGAACATTGTTCCTCCTGAAGTTCTGTGTACAATATGAGCTCGGTGTGAATTGTTAAAAGCCACCTCTGGCTGTTGGCTGCTCAGGACTGGAAACGAAATAGGTTTTGACAGTTTCATATGGCTCGATGGTGGATGTGAATCCACAGTATTTAAAAATAAACCCTATCCTTAATGTGTCAGTCTTAGCTTTTAGATGCCGAGGTTGAATATGTGGGGAATGGACATCACAAAAAGGGTTGCTCTATAGACTGCTTGATACCATTAGATTTTGCTGACAATTACTGCACTTCATCGTTAATTTCAAAAGGGGTGAGAACAATTGGAGGCAAGCTATTTCAAACTGGGAAAGGCACAGGTTAATTGTGTTACATGTTCATCCACTAACACAAGAGGTGGGAATTAAACCTGCATTCTCATGCTCTCACTGTGACATCTGAGCTTTCACTAAATTGTTTCAGTACTCAGCCCAGAGAGTAATTTATTTCCCCATTGAAATGTTTCCTGTGCTGACTCATGGCAGTGGTGACGTGTCTGTTTTAGGAATGTTACAGGTCAGCACTCGTCTGGTCTGAAATATGTGGGCTTTTGAATTGGCCAGGACAAGGTTTTCTCCTTTAAGTAAATCTAGGGGCTGATAGAGGTGACAAATAAGAGGAACAATAGTGACAGCCAAGGGCTACATGCCATATACACAGTTTAACTCTTACGTCATGTTGCCCAAGGTCACACCAGCAGCATTCCACCTCTGTGGAAAGGAGTAGCCACAGAAATATTCATCTTAAAAACAGCATTCCAGACATTTTGTGAATCTTTCTTCTGTTCTGACCCTCTCTTCCTGCATCAACCTGCCTCAGCAATGAGGCAGACAACATCACCCACAAGTGACATAACTAGTACGAAGAGCTGCAAGGGACAAAGTTTCCCATCATGTCCAGATTTCACTAATATCTATTTATATTTGTGGTGTTTAGTAAATAATATTATTTATGATTGCTCCTTAATTTTGCACTGAGTTCCAGAACTTTTGGGGGCGGGGGGGAGGTGGGAGGTGGGGGGTGGGTGGGTGGGAGCAAAGACAACGACGAAAAAATCTGGAGTGATAAGTTCCCAGCCCAGACAGCACAATGACACTTAGTAATTCCAGTTCTATTGAAATCTTGGGCCAACCGTAACTGTTCCTGGAACATAGTTACAGAATTACAAACCATGATCTGCAGCAATATAGCAATAATTTTTTTCCCCCCAGGGATGACTATGAATATCAGCTCTTGCTCAAAGTTGGAAATGTAGAGTCATATTGAAATCCATGTTATTGTCTTTCACTACAATGCCCAATGCCCCCCCCCCCATGCCTCCATATTATTGACTTTCACTACAATGCCCCCCCCCTCACCCCAAACTTACAAATTCAGGTCCTCTTGTGCTCCTCAGAGTATAGGTCATAGTAAAGTTCGAAGTGTGGCTACATTCCAAACACAGCATTCACATCGAATTTCATGTGACTGACAGGTTATTGGGAAGGAAATAGACTTAATAAAAGGAAGAGGTGCATGTGAGCAGTAAACTTCAGGCAGATTTTTCAGACTGCTCCAGGCGGATGGTTAAACATCACCTGGCTTACATTACAAAATAGATGTGATTGCACTTGCTGCTTTTGAGTAGGTATGTTTAAATGAATAATTCTAAGATTCTACCTGAATTATGCTTGTGTCTGACACACTCTGAACAATAGATGATGATTGAACGTTTCACTGGTTTAAGATGGAGACAAGGAAAAACGATCATGTTTGTGTTTGTACATGGATGTATTGAGGCTAAAAAAAATGTTTTAAATGCCAAGTCAGTCTGATAGCTAAGATCAAAGATCAAGTCTCTCCAACAGAAATACATCTGATTACAGGAGGGATGCAGTTTGCTCAACTTTTAGCTTTTCACTTCTCATGATTAATGTGTAAATCCACCCCAAAGATACTTGCTGGTAAGATCCAAAAGAAATGAGTTTCCATAGGTTCAGTCAAGTTTCCAAACGACATAGGCTCACAGTACAGAATTGGTAATCTCACCAGGAGGATCTACATAATAGTTTGTGAAAAGTTCGCCTAGAGTACGGAGTATTCTTCTGAGGCTAGGCTAAAATGCATTGGCTGAGACTCTCTTGCATGTTCCAGTTGGAAATCTAGCAAGTTCTCAGTGGAATAATAATGGAATATTCTTTTGGGACTGTCGGCTCACCATCCCGGCTGGGACCTCACTCCTTCCACCCATTGAATGCAAACAGAAGTGAGGCTCATGTCTCCAGAAAATTTCACTCCCATCTGCTTACCTCTTCTTTCCAGAGGTGCCATGGGAAGGGGTGATAAACCACAGAAAATATCTGTAACAGCTTTGAGGTAGCCCTGATGGATGGATCATGCCTCTTTAATGGCTCCTTTCCCTCTGTTCTGATTTGAAACACTTATCAACCAATGGTCCTGATGTCAACTAAAATCTGTGGTGGTTCCAGTTGTTGGGGTATTCCAAGTGCCCTTCAACTTGTAATTTACACTGGCAGGTTCCTGAGGCTGGAATCTCACTGGAAATGTGCCACATCTCCCAGTGAAATAGGTTGGGGTTGGCAGTAAATTTAGAAAGATGGTAGAGGTTATTGAGACTTCTGTGCGGTACTGAGGAAGGGATGCGTTTTTAGACATGCTGCAAGATATAATTATTTCTTTCTTTCTTTGTGAGGTCAGAATGAAAGGAATTCGTGCAAAGGTCTCCATTTTTTAGAACTATCATCCCTCAAATTGATGAGCACAAATTTCACCCAAAATAAGTGTGGTTACAAACAGCACAGAATTTGAATTATTTGTAGATGAGGGAACTTTAACCAGTATGATACAGCCCTAGAAAGGCCAAAATAATTTGAAATGTTAAAACTTTACAAACAGTCTCTGTTGTAACATGCTCAGTTGCAATGGAAGCTTTATTTAAAGTCCCATCCCATCCCATCCCACCCCACTCTACAGCAGGTAATGTAGACTGAGAGTATACACAGGAAGAAGTCCTCCAGAAACAGTGCCTAATTTTAACAAGAGTACGAGAAATGCTTTCTTTGCCTGTCACTCCCATATGTGTATGTAGCTAATGATGAAAGTTGAACATGTAATAAATATCAAGTAATATTCAAGAAGCATTACTCCATGCTTGAGAGGGCTGGTGAAAATGGCAGTTGTGAATTGGGCCCCCAGATGAACCTGTCAACATATTTGAACACTTTGGGATCTGTTCAGTCCTCGACTAGTGTTTTTAGGAATAGAAATATAACGCACGTACACACATACCCACCAGTGTACACAAACACCCACCCATTCCACACTCTCTCTCTTTTTCTCACACACACTCATCTACAATCTCTCTCTCTCTCATACTCACACATGCACATACACATCTAGAGTCACTTGTTCTCTCTCATGCACACAACCTTCCACATTCTCTCTATTACACAATGACCCAGCAGCAGCTTTTGTTTCAGCTGATCTCTGGGTGTACACAACACTCATGAAACAAAGTGGGAGGAGCAAATGAAGGGAGGGAAATATCCCGTTACCAAACACTACCAACCTTCACAGACAAAACCCATCAAAAAACAATATTCAAAAACAATAATTTGAGTCAACATGGAAATTAGGTCATTAGGATCAGTCACACAAGCTGAACTGGTCTGCATATGGAAGAACGCATTCCTTATTCCTTTTACGTGAAGGAACACCCTTTTATATGACCGCCTTTACCGTTGAAAACTGTTTTATAATGTACAGTTTTTTTTTGTGACTGAAAGTTCATTTGTTTCTATATATTTTTAGGACCAACAACCTTTCTAAAAAGAAGCTTTTAAAAGAGAGGACCTCTCTGAATCATGCTGTGACGGGTGTTGTATTGCAAGTGCAACTGTAGAATATATTGTGAGTTCAATAAAGTCACATTATACTGAGAAACAAGAGAAATCTGAGACTCAACATTCTGAATGTTATTTTTACTGGGAGAAACAGATGGCACATTGGGTTAAGATGCATGTCAGTTGACAACACTTGGTGGCTCCACCTCTGCAGAGAAATGCATACACATTGTAGATAAATTCTGTGATTTGGTCACATGCTCTCAGATTCCCAATTCATCATTAGAGTAGCATGAAAATTCAATCAAATATCTTTTGCAAACTAATTGAGCCAATATAAATGGTGGTTGCTGAGCCTCATGTGCTTTGTCATCTTGAATAAAACTACAACCTCTCCTAGACATTTCTCAGGACCCACAGCCTGTTTTCTTCTGATTACTGAGTGGAAGTGCAAAGCAGTTGTGTGTATGTGTCGCCATCAGTTTGATAATAAATAGTTTTCAAGCTCATTAGGAGCCCTCTTTTTGTGATTGGACGTCACAACTACACTGTGGAACATAGGTTGCGTGTACTTTGTTGTAAAGTGGAGGTCAACTCCGCCCCATTAACTAAAACCGAAATGCCCAGAGATGCTCACCTCACCCTACAATCCGTCACCCCCAATCAGTTATAATGGGGAGGTTAAATGAAATAAACTCCTAACAATCACTCTATAATCAACAAATAACAATTTATTTATCTAACTCTAACAGTGAACAAATTAACTGAACTATTAACAAACAGTTCCCCTTTAACTACTAACTATTCCCAGATAAAACAAAATTCTAATGGTATGCTGTTCCAATAAATACAAGTCCCATTTACATAAAACAAAGTTAAAAAAAATTACAACTTAGTCCCTCGAAATTACAGCCAGGGTACATCTTCCGGAATGTTCTGTGC
>NC_063372.1:3944426-3948158 GCF_021869965.1 Rhincodon typus
TAAAACAAAATTCTAATGGTATGCTGTTCCAATAAATACAAGTCCCACTTATATAAACTAAAATAAAAAAGAATAGAACTTCGTCCCTCGAAATTACAGCCAGGGTACATCTTCCGGAATGTTCTGTGCCTTCTCCATTGATCTTTGGTCAGGAATGCCTTCTCCTTCAAATTCTTGTGTCAGGAATATTAGCTAAGAGTGTTGCGGTACCTTTATTAGATGATGCTTTCTCTAAGAGCTGAGAGAGCTGATCTCTTATCAGATGGCAGTTGGTTCTCTGCTGATTTTGCAACTGTCCCTGTCTTTTATACCCTTGATATACCCAATTTCTTACAACAGGGTTGGTCCTATGCTGACAAAACCATCAGATTTAAATTAAATTGTTTTTCTGTATCTAAGTGCCTGTTTAAATTAATTGTCTAACTTCAAACTTGTTGTCTTGACCTGCTCCTCTGATGCTGCTTGGCCTGCTGTGTTCATCCAGCTCTACACCTTGTTATCTCAGATTCTCCAGCATCGGCAGTTCCTACTATCTCTAAAACAAAACTGCTGCCTGGATTGCTAACCACACAGCTTTTTGATACAAATGTTTCAATTCAAGGGCTCTCTGTGCACCTGCAAACCCACAAGCTGCTGCCTGCAGACTTTTTTCAAATCTCCAAGCCTAGAAAAAGCACAACATCTTTTAAAGAGACCACACACTCTCCCCACCCCCATCATTTTACAAAGATTAAATACTAACGTCCTCCCTTCCAATCCACAAGTACTCGACCCAACTTCGCAACAACTTCAAATTGAATCCCATTC
Source organism: Rhincodon typus (assembly GCF_021869965.1). Classification (NCBI taxonomy): domain Eukaryota; kingdom Metazoa; phylum Chordata; class Chondrichthyes; order Orectolobiformes; family Rhincodontidae; genus Rhincodon; species Rhincodon typus. The sequence continues at coordinate 3,945,234 of NC_063372.1, forward strand.
AGAAAGGCAGCTTTGAGGTGAGTTGATTCTCCTATTGATCTTCAAGATCATTGTTACTTCTGTCTTCCTTGTTTAGAGTAACTTCTAAGAATCTGACATGAGCACTAACCATACTGACTGCTGTACCATTAACTGTCACAATATGGAGTCTATTTCTTCCCACTGAACTAATTCATTTAAAGCCCTCAATCTGTGCAGCATTTCCAACCTTCAGGGATGTCTGTTCATCAAACCCTGATGATCTCCTGATGAATTTGTCTGAAGCTGGACCAGTTTGTCGTTGGCAGTAGCCCAGAGGAACTCTTTGAATCATGACTGATGACATACTTTGACAAATAGGAAAATTACTTAGAAGCATTTTTGAACATTAGCATGGGCTATGAGTTGAGTTAAAAGCATTTAAAATGTACTTTTCCACGACTGATCATAAAAATATCTTATTTTTCAGCATCATGAAACCGGTTTGGGATGATTGAATTTAGTAGTTTGCTTTGACATCATTGAAGATAAAGAAAAATCATTTTTCTTTATGTTATGTTTCAAGCCACCAGTTATAATCTCTTAATTAATATAAAACAAAGAACTGTGGATGCTGGAAATCTAAAACAAATTGCTGGAGAAACTCAGCAAGTTTGGCAGCATCTGTAGAGAGAAATCAGTTAATGTTCTGAGTCCCGTGACCTTTCTTCACAGTTCTGCTTTTGAGATATTTTCTGATCATGTTCAGAGATGTTATGACACACCTCTGGAGCAGGTGGAATTTGAACCCGGGCCTCCTGTGTCAGAGGTAGGGACACTGTCACTGCACCTGAAGAGCCCCTCAGTTCTGATTTTGATTCATAAACTCTCAACTGTTTAATTGCAGTGATAATTATTTTATAATATATTGGTTAGCTATCTCAGAATGGAAGAGTCAACGACAAAATTTGCAGCACAGAAACAGACCATTTGGTCTCTCACATCTATAATAGCATTTCAGATCCACATGAATCTACCTTCAGTCCCTCTTTCAACTAACCCTATTAAAATGGAATGGTGCAGTGGTAGTGTCTCTTGAGTCATAGTGCACCAAAACAGACCCCTTAGCCCAACTCATCCATGTGACCAGGTTTCCTAAACTGAAAAAGTCCCATTTGCCTGCAATTGGCCCATATCTGTCTAAACCGTTCCCTCACCCCGGAACTATCCAGATTTGGGTCCTGGCTTCTATAAAAACTTGCCAATCCGGCTACTGACGCTGCAATTTTTTTTCTCGATTTGGAGGATGTGGGTGTCGCTGGCTCGGCCCAGCGTTTATTACCATCGAGAAATCTAAAAATTAAAATATACAGCAGCGGCTGTGCGGAGGGAGAGAGGGCGTTGGGCCTGTGACCTTTGACCCGTGTTTTCAGCGGACGCCGCTCGAGCTGGAGGAGGACGGAGACGGAGACGGAGACTCGGTGAGTGAGTAATTCGGTGAAAGTTCTGCTTTGCCGTTCCTTTTAAACTCGGTTTTGGAACCGAGACTTTCTCTGTGTTCAGGCGGCAGGAGCAGCGCCCGGTGGCTAATCCTGTGCTGGGGAAGCGACAGCGAGAAATGTGGCCTTCGGGCCTGGCGAGAGTCGAAGCCTGGACGCGGGCCGCCTACAGGTAGCCTAGTTGCAAATACAGGCAGTCGAGCCTAAACTTGATCCCGGGCCGAATTTGGAGATAATGCGCCACTGGGCCCATCTATCTAGGAAAAAGCGGAGCTCGAGGCACCGAATGAGGCCTCAATACCCTTCCGCTTTGCTGAAATCAAACTAGAAAGTGCTGGAGAAACTCAGCAGGTCTGGCAGCATCTGTGGCGAGAAATCTGAGACGAATTTTTAATTCAAAAATATACTTCATTCATAAAGTCTTTAAATTACAGTCACAGACACAGTTCAGTTCTGTACAGTAGCATGTCAAGGAAACAAACCAAAGACATCTCTTAGTTAAGACCATATTTACATACATCTGGGGTATCAGAGGGGTGTGTTCACTTAACAGAGCCCCATTTACCTTCAGCAGGAAGACCTTATTTGGTGGTCTTTCCCCACTACATCTTGGCAGCAGGCTCCAAGCTTTAGTGTGTCCCTCAGAACGTAGTCCTGGACCTTGGAATGTGCTGGTCTGCAACATTCCTTGTTCTGAAAGACCAAGTTGCAGGCAGACCAAAGAGCATCTTTCACTGAATTGATGGTCCTCTAGGCACAGTCAGTGTTTGTCTCAGTGTGTGGCCTGGGGAGCAGACTGTAGAGCACAGAGTCCCACATCACAGAACAGCTCAGGATGCACCTCAACAAAAAAAAACTACATCTTTCTCCAGACTTCCTTTGCAAAAGCACATTCCAATAGGTGTTGTGTGACAGCCTCCAGATCCCACTTCCCCCCAGCAGCTGCTTCGAGGGCAGCGTGTAATGGCACATACTGACCAAGCATACATAAAGGATCTCACAGATAGTGACCTTCTCATCACCAACCAAGCGATGTCTTGGTGTTTGATAGAAAGTTCTGGTGATGATGGATTCTGCCAAATGACTTTGACAGTCTGTTCAGGGAACCACGTGACAGGATCCACCTTCTCCTTTTCCCTCAGGGTGTCATGGATGCTAATGTGCTGACCACTTCCTGATGGACTTGTAGTCAAAGGTGTTTCTCTTTGCAAATTTCTCCATGAAGGACTGGTGACATGGAACAGTCCAACTACGTGGTGTGTTCTGTGGCAGTGAGGCCAGTCTTATCTTCCGCAACACCAGGGACAGGTAGAACCTCCGTACGTAATGACACTTGGTGTTTTGTAACCGAGGGTCTACAGACAGCTTTATACAGTCACACACAAAGGTGACCATCAGGAGGAGGGAGTCGTTGGGTAAGTTTCTAGCCAACAGACCCCCCCCCCCCCCAATCTCCCAGATCATACAA
>NC_063372.1:3948258-3962414 GCF_021869965.1 Rhincodon typus
CATGGAGTCCCTGGTCCATCTTCGAACTCCACCTTGGGTGACTAAAACAGTGGTTTCAAAAATGGGCCAGATCTGTGCCACATACAACAGAGTGCCTCATGCCTGATGACTAGGTTTACCTATAATGTGAGTGGTGCTCCCAAAAGACCACTTTCTGCTTCACCTTGGCAATGCACTCCTCCCAAGATTTTGTGTGTGTGCCAGCCCCTTTGAACTATATTCCCAGCCTTCGGGCAATCTGTCCTATGGTGAAGGAGCGAGAACATCGGTCAGCCCAGGTCCCAAAGAACACGGCCACGCTCTTGCCTCGATGTACCTTGGATCTCGGAGGCTTTGACCTGCGGGCCTCTGCTGCCTGGAATAGTCAGAGTTAATGTTTCAAGTCCAGTCACCAGAAATGATTGTAGCTGGCAAAAGTTTGATTATATATGCTGAAGATGGGGTTAGGGTGGGGGTGGGTGGCAGGGGGGAGGAGTAAACAATAGGTGGAGATGGAGCCCAAAGACAGAGAGAAAAACGGTTGGAAGGACAAATGAATGGGTAAAGGTCAGCCTGAGAGGAAAAAAAAAAATCGATAGTTGCTAATGGGGACTATTAGTGGCTGACAATGGGTTGTTTGTGGTAGTAGCCCCTGTGATGACAAGGCCTCAAGTTGTGGGGGTTGGGGTAAGGAGATGGGAGAAGGTCATAGTCACACAGCATGGAAACAGACCCTTCGGTGCTCAAGCCCTAAAATTTATTGAACTTGATATTGAGTCCAGAAGGCTGCTGAGTTCCCAAGCAGAAAATGAGATGCTGTTCTTCCAGCTTGCACTGAGCTTTACTGGACCACTGCAGCATGCCTGAAACAGATGTTGGCTAGGGAACATGGTGGTGTGTTGAAGTAGCAGGCAACCAGAAGTTCAGGGTCATTTTGTGAACAGAGCACAGATGTTTTGCAGAGTGGTTGCCCAGTCTGTCCTTCATCTCCCCAATATAGAGGACACCATATCGTGAGTAGTGAATACAGTAGATGAGATTGTGTGAAGTGTAGGTAAATCACTGCTTCATCTGGAAGGTGTGTCTGGGGCTTGGACAGTGAGGAGGGAGGATGTAAACAGGCAGTTGTTACACCTTCTGCGAATGCATGGGAAGTTGCCTTGGGGTGTGGGGAGCGGAGGAGGGAGTGGACCAAGTGTTGGAGAAACTCCAGAGAAGGGTCATACCAGGCTCAAAACTTTAACTCTGTTTCTCTCTTCACAAATGCGACCAGACAGATTCTCCAGCCTTCTCTCTTGTTTTTTTTTAAATTTCAGTTCTCCAGCAGCTACAGTACTTTGCTTTTATCTGGCATTGCTGATGATCTTTTCACTTTCTGTCTACGTTCTTGACCATTTGCAAGTTAACAATGGCTATTGTTGGTCAGGTTATCGCTATTTAAACTTGTTTGTTGTGCCAGTCCCCGAGTAACAGGAGCTAGTCTATATGCCTGTTTTCTTGTTAATAGGGTGGGGTAAAGATCAAGGGAATGGTAGCTAACTATCACTTTGCTTCTACAGTAATATCCTTTTTTCCTGGATTATGCCAGTCTTGGCTTCAGGTATTTTTTTAGACCCAGAAAGCTGTGGTTTCAGTAACAATTGAGGAGACACTCCAGTGCAGTACTGAGGGAGTGCAGCAGCGTCAGTGCTACAGTCTTTCAGCTAGAGCATGATCTGCCACCTTCTGTTGGAAGTGGAAGTGTAGAGAATGTCCCTATTGTCCCAACCAGTTTTTTTTTAAAATCATGTAATTGTGCAGCACCGGAGGCTGTCATTCAGGCTGTTGCTCCTGCACTGGTTATTTTAATGAGCAATTTGTTGAGTGCCTGTAACCTGAAACAATCTTCCTTTTCAGAAAAATATTCAATTCCCTCACAAATGCACGACACTCTTGGACAGCATATTCCAGATCCTAACTACTCACTGTACAACAAAATGTCCTCCTGTCTCCATTGCTCCTTTTACCAATTATCTTAAAAGTCGTGGCCTCTGATTCTCTATCCTTCCACCACTGGGAACAGTTTCTCCCCCATCTACTCTGTCCAGACCCCTCATGATTAACTCTATCAAATTTCCTCTTAATCTTCCCTCTAAGGAAAGACTCTAATTTATCTACATTCTCCTTGCTGGAAATATTCTTGTGAATGTTTTCTGCACTCTGTCTAAAGCCTTCACATCTTTCCCAAAGTGTGGCAGCCAGAATTGGACATAATACTCCAGTGAGATTGAACCACTGTTTCATTAATGTTTGACATAACCTCTTTGTTCTCATACTCTTTGTCCGAGTTAATAAAGCCTGCACTATTCTAAACTATTCTCTTAACCTGTCCTCTGAACTTCAATGACTTGTGTAATTAAGCATCCAGCTCCCTCTGCTCCTGCGCCCCTTTAGAATTGTACCCCATTTTTATATAATGTTGCTTGTGTTCTTCCTAACAAAATAAATCACTTCACCCTCCTCTGAATTCAATCAACTTGTCTGTCTTTGTGAAGCATTACAGCATCTTCTCTGTTCATACTGGTCGAGTTTTATATCATTCTTACATTTTGAAATCGGACCTTGTCTGCATGGCTTAGGTCAGTGCTTCCCAAACCTTCTCTGCAGCGGTGGCATTGTTTGGTCTGGGAAAAGGTCATTTCAGCATTTCCCCCCTCTCTTCATCAATCCCTCCTGCACCTCTCCTACCACTACCCATCTCCCTCATGGGCCAGTTGATGAAAAGGTGGGCAGAATAAATACTTGCCTTTTTAGGGAGCAGGAATCAAGACTCATTAAGCAGTCAATTAAGCTGCTCCCTCCCCTAAGGGAAGCATTTTAAATGGATCGCGTAGCTTCAGAGCTCAACCTCAAAATAGTCTTCAAAACACTGGTCTAAGTTATTAACTACATATTAGGAGGAGTGAGGGTCTGAACACTTACCTTTAGAGCGTTCCACTACAAACCTTCTAACAACCTGAAAATAATCAATTAACCAATAATCTGTTTGCGGTCACTCAGCCGGTTTTGTATCTATGTTGCTACTATCCTTTTTATTCAGTAAGGTACAATTTTGCTCACATCTGTGGCATCACACTGTCGTGCCTTTTGGAAGTACATGTACACATCAACTTTACCCCTATTGGAAGTTTTTAATCAACTAGTTCAGCACAAATTTCCACTTTACAAATCCATACAGCCTTTCCCAGGTTGAGTACTTAATTCTCAAACATTCTTTCTGGAAGGTTCTTCATCACGTTTTTTAAAAAAAGTCATTCACAGGATGTGGGTATTGATGGCTGGTCCAGCATTTATTGCCCATCCCTAGTTGTCTTTGAGAAGGTGATGATGAACTACTGCCTTGAACCGTTGCTGTCTGTTTGGTGTAGGTAAACCCATGAAGCTGTTAGAATGAATTTGTGGGATTTTGACAGTGATTCTGAAGGAATGGCGATACATTTCCAAGTCAGGATGGCGAGTGGTTTGGAAGGGGATTTGCAGGTGGTGGTGTTCCCACATATCTGCTGCCCTTGTCCTTAATATTTTTTCTTGTCACATGTATACAAATGCAGTGAAGTGATGTTTAGTGTTGCCATGCTCCAGCACCATCTTGAAACACAGAATATAATGCAAGATTCATCTTTACATTCCCCTTCTTATGGGCTTTGGGGTCTCAATTATAAGATCCACCACTGCTAGTGCTCCTGTGACCGCTGCATCTGAGCTGGAGCCATGTCTCCCTCACTTCTGGAAGTCAGCTCTTTTGACCATGTTTGGATCAAGGCTGTAATGTGATCAGGAGCAGAGTGCCCTGGTGGATCCTAAACTGAGCATTAATGAACAGATTGTTAAGCTGCTCGATCTCTGTTCATAGTCAGATGTACAGCACGGAAACAAACCCTTCAGTCCAACTCGTCCATGCCAACCAGATACGCTGTATAAATCTAATCCCATTTGCCAGTATTTGGCCCATATACCTACTAAGTGTAAGATGTCTTGAGATGATAAAAAGGTGCTACAGAAATGCAAGTTTGTTTCATTAAAAAAAAATTGTGTTCCAGATCTACCATAATGGTGTCCTCCAGGAGGCTTGCAGATGTTGGGTACAGAATGTTCTCTGGATCAATGATATTACTGACAATATATGGTGGTTATCTGTGTAGTGCCCGTGCCTACCGGTACTTCCAGAGACAAAAGGCCTTAAAGGCAGCAGCTGAAGATCAAGTCAACAGAATGATGAAGGACTAACAGCTGTCCCTACCCTGGAATGTGGAAGCAATTGTTTTCGTGTGACAAAAAAATGTTATTTAATATTGTGTAACTACCAGAATTAAGTTTTTTTCCTGGTAGGTTTAAAGATGAAGATTAATAGTTCAGTTTGAAAATTTTCCAACGGGTTGTACAGTGTAACTTTACCTAGTCATTTAAAGTTTGGAGTTTCTGGCTCCTCTAAATCAGAAAACTGAATTTCAGCCTTGATTTTTCACACTTGAAAAGCTGACATTTCCTGCAATGGTCAATTGCTTGAGAGACAGTATTTTGATCCGGTAACCTTGGTGATGAGTTCAGAGCCAGGATGGTGCAGAACATGGAGTGACAACCTTACCACAGGCAGGATTTCTGACAATGGGTAGCATCTTGCCTATGAACCAGAGGCTCTGGGTTCAAGTACTGCTCCAGGACCCAATGATGAAGGAAGGTGCGTTGATAATTGGGACAAACATGTGCTTCCTCCAAACCACGACCTGTTACTGTTCTTACACAAACATATTGGCATTGATGCATGTATGAACTACATCTGCATCAAGAAGAAGTGTACATTAGTAAAGTATTGATATTGAAGCAATCAGTAACCATGTATGTGTAATTCACTTTAAAACATTTAATTAAAAATTCTCCTTACTGCAGTGCACTTCTGTAGGCTCCAGCTGCCCTTTAGTATAGGGCTTCTAATGGTGGAGGTGGTTGGGATCCCAGTGGGTTGAAAACTGAGGCAGCAATGGTCCATATGGAGCCAATCCTCACGAGCACTATATATTTTAAAAAAAAGTCAAGTCTGACATTTCATGGAAAGAGGTTGAACTATGACTTTTTTTTTCTGTCCCAATTTGTACTAACTGGCAACTTGGCCATCAACTACATAGAATCTCAATGGGATTTCAGTTAATGGTGAGAAAATGAAATGGCAGCGTTCAATACAAAGTATTTAGTGACACCTTTATTGCAGTGTATCCAGTAAAAAAAACACATTGAATTAACAACAAACAGAAGAACCTCCACCAAATACATCCACAGCTTGTTATCTCACAAAGTCTATATCAACAGAAATTTTGATGCATTGATTTAAAATGCAAGACTACTTATTCTGATTATTATTACAATGGTCTTCCTTCCCCAAATCACTCCTTTCACTAAAGCCACTCATCTAATCACTCAAGTGTTTCTGACTCAATGCTGCCTCTTATCTTAAGTTGGTTGGGACTTCAGGAACCATGCTGCAGGTTTGAAAAACATGCACAGTAAAACTGCAGAGTAACATTCTACAATAAATGTTAATGTTAAACAGTTCAACATGAAAACAAACCAAGATATCGGATGCCTCATCCAACCAGAGCGACCTCAAAGCCTCCATTGGCTTTTAATCCCTTATCAGTTCAGGCACCAGTTTTATAGGTGATCACTTCAATTATCTTGCCATCTGAAAAAGACATTTTCCACAAGGTATAGTCTACATACTCTCAGCAATTAGAATTGCCCCAATGAAATGCAAGCACTCCAAGGTGATGGTGGATGTTCTTGCCATCGCTCAAAGCAATGGCAAAACCTTTACTGGGGTACAGCTTTTCACATCATTGCCCACCATGCAGCTCCTTACACTAAAGTAGTAATTTGACAAGGGAAAGACTAGCTGATTTCCTTTGTAGCCCAGAAGGCAGAAAGACCAGTTGTATCCTTCCCTCCTCCAGCCCACAACAAGATTAGTTAATACACTACTGACCAGTGATTGAACAGGGGAGCGTTCGGATGCATAGCTCAGTTCCACAGCAGCTTATAATGTCACCTACTGCATCTTCAGGGTTTAAGACAAAAAAAAATCATTGCTTCCATTTTGAATTAAATTTTTCTTTAAATTTCTGGCACCTCATGGCAGACTCCAATGCCAGAGAACATGGGCATCACTGGTGCCATGATACTTGACTCCAAAAAATAATTGGAACATAATCACTGCTTGTTCATTGTGCTAAACCAGTCAACTGTGAAACAGCACAACCAGAATGATACCAAACCTTCACCAGGAGGGTAAATGACATCATGTGTCCAGTTATTGCTCACACTTTTACAAGTGACATTACTGTATTATGGCTGGCTGAGCATTAAAAAAAATCAGATCAGTCTATTTCAAGCAATTGGTTTAAATTGTAATTATTTTTAATAAAGCAATGTTAAACAGTCACTTTAAAAAATGATATCCAGTTTGCAATTTTGAAAATCAATGCTATTGTATTTGAATGATCTCCAGCACAGCCAGAGGATCCATTGGTCCCAATTCCATCCCAGCTTTTCCAGCCTGCACACATATTACACAGCATCTGAGCCAGTATAATCCAGAAACACCCGAATCAAATTCAAATTCATTCTGTATAGATAACAATTTGGATGTCAATAGTGTAGACGCAAGAGTGGCACAGCACTAGTGCTAGGTCATACCCAGAATGTGCCTAGAGTGAATTTCTGGACCAACAATTAACTTTGGATATTATGGGAGTACTTCTCCTTCCTCCCCCCCCCCCCCCCCCCCCCCCCCCCCCCCACAAACCCAACCCCTCCTTTCCCTCCAAATAAACTAAAGAAAAATGAGAGGAGTCACACAGTGGACAAGTTGACCAGACAGCAGAGCAAGACATTGGTCATCAACTGGCATGTAGTAACAAATATCAGAAAGTAAATAGTGGATGTATTCTGTCACATATTCACACCAATTAGAAGGGCATTGTATTGAAAGGGTGCTAAGGAAACTTATTGGATACAAAATGCATCTCACTGTAAAATTTAATATCTTGGTATTTGATCAATCACATGATGCAAGGACAACATGCATCTGCTTGGGTCACAACACATACACTTGCTGACGTTTGTGTCAGTAAGCTCGGCAAATCTTCAAGTGAACATACGCTTGAATATTGGATATTTCCCACGAACATGACTTCCAGACAAAAAAAAACATGCACAACAATATAATGGCTGGCAGAGATGGAGGCTAAAGTTCAAAAATATGGCTCAGGTGAAGTCCAAAAAAGAGAACAATGGGGGACCGTAATTCAGATTTGGTTTCCTTCCCTATCACAGAATTAGCTGAACTGAGGATGTAATCATTTCCTTTAACTCAGGAATTTCTTTAACAATCAGCAATTTCACAAAAACAGAAATATTCCACAGAATCAGAAAGGCTGAAAAAGGACTATAAAGTCAAAAGGCACATATTTGAAATCATTGCATCATCTCTCCGCCTGAGATACCACTTCTCTCCCCAGACCAAGATGGGATTTGACAGGGTGGGGACATTTTGAGGGGGTGATGGTGGTATAGAGTTAAAGGGGAGGAATAAATATGTATTTTCAAGGCTATTCTTCCTCCAAAACAACCGCTGGTGCTACATTTCTCTTTTGTCAGAGGGGAGGTTTTTAGTTGTGGTAGCTTAAAGTCAGGTCTGCTACAGCAGGCTTCTGAACAGGATGCTTTGGTTATGTTTGATGAATCTACTTTAAAAAGCTTAGGACCAAGTAGGATTGGATAGGAACCATAGCCAGGCTTGAATTAGATATGTGATGCATGCTTAGAGTCTTCTCTGGCTGAACTTTCTAAAAAAAAAAGTGACAATACAGCCATTTCACAAGGCTGCTTTTGCATTGATAAAAACAGAATTTGGTGTTTGACCTGTCTGAAAAGAAATGAAGACTTTGAGGAAATTATTTCACACAAAACACTTGTTTTCCCTAAAAAAAACTTTGAAAAAGATACCAGTCTATAGATATTGAGGGACTTGTGTACCATTTCTGCAGAGTCCATTTCAGGGACTAATGCTGTGGCTTGTCACAATTCAGTTCTGGTGATGTCATCTTCAATGCAAACGGGAACTTTTAAACATTAAATGCATACTTCATTACAGTATTCAAATACCCTCAACTACACTACAGTCTTTTAACTTCTTTCCAGTAAGCTATCCTTAAACCAGCAGGAACAGCTGTACTTCAGTGAATTCCCTATCTACCCAAAACATGGAGGTTAAAGTTAGTTAAGAATCACTTTGTGACACTGGTAAACCTGAATGGCACAAGACCATGCCATGTGAGAAGAGAAAAAAAACATCAACTTTACATGGGGAGGGTAGGGAAGATTATAAGTGTGTATTTTAAATAATTTCTGCCAGAACACCAAGACACCCTCACACTAATTAAAGTGCAGCCTTTAATAGAAATGCAAATGAAACCAGTGGGCAGGACCACATCCTGACAAAGGATAGCATGGTTCTCTTCTATAAATCTTCTACCATTTGTAGCAAGACCACTGCCAAACGAGAAGGCATTTTGGACAGATTCAAAGATCAAATTGCATGGAACTTATTCTAGCCTATAAATTTTCTTGTATAGGAAAAGAAAATCCTGAAAAATCCAAACTGGCACCTTGTTGGTCATTCCATATTAGGGACCTTAATACAGATTTCAGAAACTGAAACTGGATGCTGATGTCACATCCTTTAAAAGGTGGTTCCTCAATCTGGAGGGCTGAAATACAGCACAACTCCCTCAAGACAAATTTGATTTTAAAACATTCCTTAGTTATCCCAAGACACAAATCAAGTTCTAAAGATAAACCTTGCTCAGATTCACTCCAACATTTTGAACAACATAATTTAAAAATAAAATCCCTCCCCAGACCCCTTCTATAACTTCATGAACCAAACAGCTAACTCGTGAGAGCTCTTAGTGGTGATTAATACATCAAATCTCCGAAATCAGGGTGTATCCATGACAAATGGAGCATAGACCACTTGGGATAAGGAAAGAACTTGGCAGCAGGTACATGACTACATCATTTTACATAAAGAAATAAACCAGCATATTTTTCTGGTCATGGTTTAGCAGTATGTACAAATATGCAGTTGTAAGTGATTCCAGTGAAATGGATCTAAATGACAAGGTCTACAAGAAAACATCAAGGGCTTTAGATTACTTATGTAATATGGATAAGTACATCCCTTTCAATAGTGCTTTAACTGCCAGTTTAATTCAGACTTTTACCCAGTCCTGTGCTACAAGAGCAAGTGAGTATCAGGCAGTAATGCACAGCACCAGGTTCAAGTTAAGCACCAGGTTCAAGTTAATCCATCAGCCAGCCTTCAATCAAGACCCAGTAGACAAGTTGTCATCAAGCTGTGGTATCACGCTTTCTGGGGCTACGGATGAAGTGCCAAGAGGTGCAATACCCCATTCCTCCCAACAGCCAATGGTATTCGTAGTGGTTGCAAACTCTCCAAGTTCCTTGATTTTAATTGATGGTACAGGGGAGTGAGGTAGTGACAGTCTGAAAAAGAAAGACTGACCCAAAATGGCAGGTTTGGTGGCTGAATAACACTACATGTGCTATACAGTGTTTCAAAGATAAAGGTCAAGATGAGATGAGAACAGCAGAGTAAGTTGGGGAGGTTACTGAAAAGAGCTCATGATACCAACAATACCTTGTCATCTCATCTTCAACTCTGACTGACTGGCCCAGTAGCTGTGCTACTGGTCATCTTTAGATCATGCTTCCAAATCCCCCACATTAGGCAAACAAAATGCACCCATCACCATAAAGGACATTCAGATCAACACCTCACCACAGCAGAAGAAACATGAAAGCTCACTCAAGATCTCTCAGAGTTAGAGTTAGAGGTTTTCTCTGGCAACAGAAACAAAAAAAAAGTCAGTTGGCTTGGTTGCTGTCTGACAGTAAAAAATGTTGGCAGTTTGGAGTCACTGACAGCAAGGCCCTGGTTTGATCCCTGCAACATGCCGCATTCAGTAACGTCAGCCAAATCAGCAGAGAGGACACTACAAATGGCTTCAATTTCCAGGTTAGAACAGGAAGTAAGGCAGAAGAAATTGTTTAGGAGTGGAATGAAGGCTGCTCTGAATGCCAGATGCAAACTGACCATTTGAAGATGGGCTTAGTCCTTCCCAAAATGTAGCAGCAGTGTGAGGAGTCAGACACACACCATCCTATTCAATGCCTGCAGCCTAGCTTGTTTTTTTTTGGCATGGCAGAATGGAGAAAGAGGCAGTGATGGAAGGAAGGTGAGAAGACAGCATGCTAGAATTAAGGAGGATTCTAATCTCAAACTTGAACATTTTGAAGATGGGGAGAAAGCTAAATCTAAATTGGAATCTGGAACATCAAATGGAAAGAAAGAAAAAAAGGCTTCCGGAGCCTAATTCTGAATTTAAAACAAGACAACTACGCCAAACGTCATTGTTTTGCATATTTGCTTTTACATCAATATAATTTATGTCTTCATTTCAAATATCTTAAAAAAAAAATAGGGCTGATAAATTCAACTTACTTAAAATAAGGTCTTAAATCTCCCTTGAACCAGTATTTACATCAAACCTGTCAGGGAGACCACTATGATCTCCACAGAACCCACAAGTCAAGACAATTTTTGTTTTAAAGAAAACAGCTTGCATACCTGGAACTACTGCAGACACAAAAAAGCTCTCAGGTACAAAAAGACAAACTCTGAAACTTGTAAACAAACCTTTCTGAACAGTTTTCACACAAATTCTCATTCAGAACAACATGTTAACAGCTATTTTCAGAAATGTGGAAATAGCTTAAAAGCAGTCTTCCAGGGATGAACAAGATCAGAAGACCCAGGATTAGGTTAAAGCATTGCCCACAGTATCACTTAAAAAAAATCCAAATCAATTACTTCGCAAGGCAATTTAAAAAAATTTAAAAAAAAACAGAAGTAGAAAAATAAGTTCTACTCATGGAGACTTAAATTTGACTGGAACCTAACCAGCCCAAAAAGAATGATAACCTTTGCTTTAGTATAACAGAGCAATTAAACAATTATTATTTATAACACTGAGCCATTACTAGGTGGACTGGGAGAAATTAGTTTACAAACCCTCTCCCATTATAAAACTTGAATGAAAACAATGGAGGTCAGAGGATTACCTGATTTTTATGCCTCCAAACAAGGAATTATCAATACACTGCTGTAGCAAAACCAACACTCCCAATAAATGGCAAAATGGAATTTGGCAGCTGTAGACTGCGCAGTATCAGCAACATGGTAGCTGCCTTTTGGTTCCACAAACTACATTGCTAAAAGTGAAATTACTTTGTATGAAAACAGAAACAAAATTAACTGGAACACTCAAAATACTACATAACCAATGAACAAGAAAAGCTCCCTCCTTCAATGTAAAAGAGGATTTACAACACACATACACCAGCCAGAACCTAGTGTTTTAATACAAAGCTGTGCTTCATCACTTGGGTCAATAGTGAAAATTTACCACACAAAAAAAAAGACAACAATTTGGACCAGTGCCTGTAACTCCTGATTCTTTGGATTTACAGATTACGCAATTCCTTTATAGAAAATTCCCTAGCATGCCAGGTTTGGTGAGAATTCAAGCACCACTTCAACAATACCCTTTCCATCTGAAGCGACTGGTTTTACCTGCCTGCCTTTGAAGCCCACAAGCACACCAAGACGGATTACAAAATCTCCTTGGTTTCAAATTGGTATTCTTCTCCTCTCGGGGCTCCATCTCTTTGTGCCAATGAGTTAGAAAATACAGAACAAGGAAACACGACAAAAACACAGGCCTGAAATGTAAACCTTTAGCAATTCGACAAATTGCACAAAACCCATTTAAAGCACTGCAGGCTGTTAAATGGAATAAGATGGGTCTAGAGGAACCTCCAGTCTAGATCCATCCATTCCCATTTAAAGCTGCATTTCAATTTCTCATATTGCTAAAGCACAATCACTGAGAATAAAAGGAAAAAATGCCTGTGTGCTTTGCAGGTGTAAGTTACTGAGCAGGCAGCCTGTCTCAGATCCCATGCAACAACACCCAGTTTATTTTATAATTTTTAAAAAAAAACTGTTCAGTGCTTGGTTGTTTTCCATGAGGCTGTCCTGTCTGTGCCTAATCCATGTTCCACAGTTCATGAACTAATGGTCTCCCGCCCATGCTCCAGTGGTTAGGTGGCCGTTGGTTCCATTTGTGCTGTTGGCTCCTTTCGAGGGATTGTGGTGATGGGGTCTTGTGCCGTTGGTCATAGAATCATCATCATCGGAGCTACTCTCAATGTCACTGCGATCATCCTTAGAGACCTGAAGTGAACAGAAAAATTGAATAATATTTACACAATCAGGCAGTTACACATTTTGCCTTTTCATCCATCAGCATCATTTACAAAACTGGAATTGCACTCATAAAATACGACTTGTCATTTTGATCAAATGCCTGCTGCTCCATTTGGTACAGTAGTAATAGTGTCAATGTTAGGCTGTGTTAGGTTACCAGGCTTCAGTACTACAAAGGCTCAAAGTTGTGGCCTGGATCAAATATCTAACAAGAGAGTGTTTCTGATCACTGTGGGTCCATGCTGGGAAGATTCTAAAGAGAAAAAAAAAAAAAAAACTTAAGGCAAGGTGCTTTCTTCCCCAGAACAGAGAAACGAGAAAGGCCCTTCGTGGAACTCTCACTAGGAAAGAGGTTGACATTTGTCCTTGGAAATGGTTCACAACATCCAAGAGCTCAACAGACAGGCAAGTTAACTCAAAGCTTACTTAAGAAAATAAATCCTCTCAACAAAAAAAAAGGTTTCCCCTTGGCTCCCATTGCCCAGATTCCACAAATGCCTAGCTAAGTTCAGAAGACAGGAATTGCAAATTTAATTCCCATTAATGAACTTCTGCAAAATTGAGCTTTTCTCACATTAACTGGGCTGGCAAGAAAGAAGTTGCTATGCTTCTTCGAGTTTCTTTGGTCTGTCAGGCCCAAGCAGAAGACAGTGACTGCCTGTGGAGAGGGAGGGGACATCAGGCTGTGACAGAGATCAGGAGCTCTGTGGAATGGAGCAAGAGATTGGAAACTGTATTCATCCGCTCTTTGAAAGTAGCCATTAGCTCCAGACACCATCCACAGATTAATAAAAAATGCACCATGTCAGTAAATCTTTAAAGGAATTCTAGCGTTAGCAGCCTGCAAGAGGTTAGCTATGCAATGTGAATTGGTTAAACAAAAACAAAATTTGAGTCAGAACTCACATGTTATTAAGTGACAGAATCACCACAAGTCAATTAGAGTGTCATCAACAGGACCCCCTTCTTAAAAAGTTGTACAAGTGAAACATCAAGGTTAAACCCTGTTCAACTTAAAATGCTTCTGTTGGAATGCTGATGAGATGAGGGAATCTTATAGGAGTTACCAAGTCTAACTTCAAGGAACTTGGCTATTCTCAACATTAATTCAGCCCCCTTCGCTGAACTGACATCTAACAAAATATAAAAAAAAACTGCCTCATTTATTTCAAGCAAATAATTCACAGGATGTGGATGTCACTGGCTGAGCCAGCATTTATTGCCCATTCCTAGTTGCCCTTGAGAAGGTGGTGGTGAGTCATCTTCACGAACTGCTGCTGTCCCATGATACGGTTAGGGAGGCCACTCCACGATTTTGACCCAGCAACAGTGAAGAAATAGCAATATATTTCCAAGTCAGGATCATCTAATCCCCAGTGTGGAAACAGGCCATTCAGCCCAACAAGTCCACACTGACCCTCCGAAGAGAAACTCACCCAGACCCATTCGCCTATCTTATCCCTGTAACCCTGCATTTACCATAGCTAACCCACCTAACCTGTACATCCTTGAACACTGGACAATTTAGCATGGCCAATCCACCTAGCCTGGACATTTTTAGACTATGGGAGGAAACCCAAGCATACACGGGTTGAACGTGCAAACTCCACACAGACAATCGCCCAAATTTGGAATCAAACCCGGGTTCCTGGTGCTGCAAGGCTACAGTGCTAACCACTGGAAGCCACAGTGACAGATGGTGAGCAACATGGAGGGGGAACTTGCAGGAGAT
>NC_063372.1:3962514-3965982 GCF_021869965.1 Rhincodon typus
CAGCGTTTTATTGCACAGTATGTATTGGTAATTGGTTAGGGTGCCTTCATTTCAGGTTGTTAATGTCGTGGAAAGCAAAAAAGGAAACAATGCAGAAGTAGAGCATTCCGATGAAGATATAAAGCCATGCAAAGCACAGGTAGCTGCAGACAGAAATCAGGGAAAGTATTGGACTACTGACTCCAACTGGTGCAACACTTACAAGCAAAAGGTCCCACTTCCCAGACTTCCCGGCGTACAGAGACAGAGTGTATGAAACATACGGGGCAGGGGGAGGGAAGAAAAAACAGAGACAATATGAAACCAAATCTTGAACCACAGAAAAGCTGGTCAAGAAATTCTTGCTCAGTTGGACTGTCTAAGTGAATACACATAGACACAGAAGAAACAGAACACCAAGAAACAGCTGCAGCACCAGGATCTGAAAACACAGGTGGTGTATTACTGATTCATTCATTTATCAGGATCTTTTTTCTACAGCTTCACTGCAAAAACTCCACAAATATATCACCTTACAGTGGCTGCAAAACAAACAAAAATGCCAGAGTGAACCAGTTAAAATTCAAAACTGAATTCTAGTCCTTGTTGGGCCAGAATAATTGAAAGCTAGAAAGTAAAACTGCCTTCCACCCATTACAATGGCAGGCACAGCAAGTGCAGGAGAGAGCCCATCTTTGATGCAATTGAAACTGAAGAAAATTTAGCTGCTTGAGTTTGCAATAGATTTAACTCCAGAAGTTATTTCCCCCAGTTGGCTGATTGGATCACACTACGAAACAGTTTGGGAAGTACTCCCCAAGATTATTTTTGCTGAGCATCTCCCTCAACATTTCTTCACATCTGACATTCACCCTCCATACAAATTCAAAGCACGTCCCCTAGCAGAGAGAAACCAAACTCAATGCATAATTTTGTTACAGCAATCCAGTCTCATGTGGAACGTATTCCTTCAAATTGTCTGCTTGTTCAATGTTAAATTCACCCAGAAAAGCAGCTTCTTTGGCATGTACTTTGTGTGGCTGCTAAAGGGAAAGTTCGTCAGGAAAACATTAATTCATAAACACTTAAATCAGCAGCAAAATTGGGTCACACAATTCCGAAAGGTCAGTGATTAATGCTTTCAGAAAGTACACAAGTAAATCAGCATCACCTGACAGCAGAGCAATTTCTCAAAGGAGGTTACAATTGAAAAGTTAACTCATTTGTCAATGCTCAACAGTGCAACACTGTCAACATTCAGTTTCTAACCAGGCTGCCATTACCCTAGTTCATAGTTTATTTGTTCGGCTATAGGTGAACAGTGTTTGTAGAGAAAGCCTCAATTTAAAAAAAAAACATAGACAGTGAATCCAATCTAAACACATCATTTCTGTCTCCCTCCTCACTTGAAAGCAAACTTTTTTGATGGGAGTTTGATTCAATGAACTGGAGCAGAGGCAGCAGAACATAATAGTGTCTATTTCAAATGGTTTTTAAAAATTACCTTTCCCTTGACAATAGCTTTATATGCAATGCGTATAATGAGATATGACCAGATGCCATGTAGAACCTGTAGTATAAGCAACAGCAAATTGAAGAACCACCAGGATGGATATGGTCCAATGATCTCCCAACTTTCAAACAGTGTTGTGTTTAAAATCCTGAAAGTGAAACAGAAAAACAAAAATCAGGAATCAACCTTCATTTATGTAAATACTTTCCAACAGAAAAATTTACTTCAATTATGATGTGACCTGGCCCTAGATTATATGCTCTTCATTTCTCAAACTTCTGCTCTCACCCTTTTATCTCCTCAAAGAGGATTCTCATCCTCACCTTCCAGCCCAGCACCCTCTGTACCCCGCAGACCATCCTCTGCCATTTGTACTATCTTCAGCACAAAACCTTCACTAAACACACCTATCGTTCTAGCATTAAACTCCACAACACCTTGGGGTATTCCTCAGTCACCACCAATAGCCTCACTTGTTCCCACACAAGTAGTGGTGATGCGACACTGGCCCTTTTAACTTCTTCCCTAGTGCTAGTTCCCTAACACTTCTAGGTGAAAACAGAACCTTAAGGTTTTTCAATTTAGTATACTGTATTCGTTGCTCACAAGACAATCTCCTCCACAACAGGAGGCCAGACCTACATTGGTGACCACTTGAGGACACCCTCAGTCCAGTCGACAAATGGGACTTAGAGCTTCTGGTCACTTGTTGTTTTAATTCTCTGCTTTGATTGGGATTTCTCTCTTCTGCCTCTGATATTGTTCCAAGCTTTGTGAGCTGGAGGTACAGCACTGCTGCTTTCAATTAGGCATTTCACTTCTGAAACTAGCGTTCAATACCTTCAAGTCATGGTCCAAAGATGTGGAGGTTAGGTGGATTGGCCATGCTAAATTGCCCATAGTGTCCAGGGATGTGTAGGCTAAGTGGGTTTGCCATGGGGATTGCAGGGTTACAGGATGCTCTTTGGAGGATCAATGTGGATCTATGGGCCGAATGGCCTGCTTCCACACTGCAGGGATTCTATGATATCCATGCACAATATTTCCAGACAGCGTCTGTTCGTTCCCATTTATGCCTCTACACCAATCTTTTGTTTCTTCATTTGTCCCACTACCATTGTTTATACTCCAGAAGACCTAAGAAATAGGAGAAGGAAGCTGTTCGGCCCCTCAAGACTGCTTCACCATTCGATAGGATCATGGCTGATGAGACATTCCTCCCCCGTGACCCTTGATTTCCTGACTGATCAATAATCTCTCTCAGCCTTAAACAGACACAAGGGCTCTGTCCCCAGAGCTCTCTGTGGCAAGGAGTTCCAATGACTCTCAAATCTCAAGGAAATTCCTCCTCATCTCAGTCTTAAATTGGTGCCCCTTTACTCTGAGGCTATGCCCCATGGTCCTAGACTCTCCCATGAGGGGAAACATCCTCTCAGCATTTACTCTGTCAAGCCCCTTAAAGAATCCTGTATGTTTTATTGAGATCATCTCTCAATTCTTCTAAACTCCACTGAGTAGAGTCCCAGCCTGTTTAACCTTTGCTCATAGTCAATCCCTCCATACCAGTGATCTTCCTAGTTCAGACAAGGTTCACTGTCTCTAATGACATATCCTTTTCTTAAATGAGGGGTCTAAAACTGCTCACACTGCTCCAGATGTGGTCTCACCAGCACCTTGTACAATTGCAGCAAGACTTACCTAATCTTAAACTCCAATCGCCTTGAAATAAAGGGCCAACATTCCATTAGCCTTCCTGACTTTCTGCTGCCCGTGTGCTAGCTTTGTGTTTTGCACAAAGTATCTCTATAGCTACATCTTTTAGGATCCTAGGATGCAAGACATCAGGGCCTCAGGACTTCTGTCTTTAGGCCCATTAGTTTGTCAAATATTACTTCTCTGGGACGTTCAAGTATGCTCAACCACAAAGACTGATACAATTTATCTGTTCAACCACCATTTCCTTACTCCCCGTAACA
>NC_063372.1:3966082-3971031 GCF_021869965.1 Rhincodon typus
TCCTTGCTAGCCCGCCCTCTTGGTTTATTTTCTGTCCTTATTATCTTTTGCCTCCTTGTAGGCTTTTTTCCCCTCCCCAACTTTTTACTCGTTTTCCTTCTTTCTGGTTGGCCATGGTTAGTTTATTGCTCTCAGAATCTTTCCTGCTTACTAGGATGTGTTTTTGCTGAGAGTCAGGAATTACCTTCTTAAAATGTCTGCTACTGCTTGCTTACTGTCATTCCTGTTAATCTATCTGCCCAGTCTACTTTAGCTAACTCTACCCTCATTTCATTGTAATTCCCTTTACTTAAGTTAAACACTTTTACTCTGAGGTCATTTATTAAACCTGCCTCTTACCCATTACCAGATCCAGGATAGCCCATCCTCTGGTAATGGGTCCAGGACACATTGCTCTCAGAAACTATAAATACACTGAACCTCCCAACCTTGTCGTCATTGCCGCTCCTGTCTTCCATCCAATCACCAACCTTCCCTTCTGTTGTCTCCCTCCTCCCTCAAGCCACTATATTTGCTGTTTCACACCCAACTTTCCCCAGTTCTGACAGAAGGTCATCTACCCAAAACGTCAACTCTGTTTCATTATCTCTACAGATTTCCCGCAGTATTTGAACTAGGGGTTACTATTCCAGCCTTTGCAAGCATGTGTTTGAGAGGATTAGCATAACCAGGGAGGAAAGGCATGTGAATGTGGAAGCCATGATAGTGGATAACCATGATAGCCTTTGTTACTTGTAGACATGAGTATTCTAGCAAGCTGCTAGCCAACTTGCCATCTCTGAACTTGATATGGTGCCAAATTCTGCTTTACCTGAACTCTGTTGCCGACTTGCATCGTCTCCTTGTTAGGCAATGCATCTTTGTTTAATTTCCACAACTGTATCTGTCGGTCAACTGTATCATGTCCAGTGCTGCTCTGGACAGACTCAGTGTTGGAAAACACATTATAGGATAGGACATCAGCACAGTTAACCCATCACCTAGGTCCCAAGGCTGATCAGCCCTGAGACTCAGTTGAAGTCCATACCAGTCATCTGCAGTCCAAGACAAAAGCTGCCTATTTACGACTGGAGGATTGACAAAAAAGATTCTTCAGAATGTTGATAAAATAGATTATAGTCCAACAGGTTTAGGTGAAGTCGCAAGCTTTCAGAGCACTGCTTCTTCATCCTCCAAAAGCTTGTGATTTCAAATAAACCTGTTGGACTATAACCTGGTGTTGTGATTTGACCTAGTCCACCCCAGTCCAACACCAGCACCTCCACATTATTGATAAAATAAGCAGTGCAAGTCTTTTTGCAAATACAAAAAGAAAAATGCCTGGCAAGATCACTTCATTTAAAGGACCAGGATTTTGCATAACATGGACATTTTCCACTTCACAAAGTTGGATTTTTCACAAATAGACAAGACATCAATAGACATTTACAGACAATAACTCAAAATGCTGGCAAATTACAAAGCAGCCAAAACCCATTGCAAAACTTAAGCAAGCCATCAAAACTAGAACTGTGTTTAAGAAAATAATTTAAAAAAACAAAAAACAAAAAAAAAAAAATCACAAAACGAGAAGAGAGAATTTTATTTTCTCCATTTCTCAACTGCCATCAAATTTTTGCTAAAGTAGTCATGTGGCTGCTGAGGAAGTAGTGGTTCTGGAAGGATTCAGGTAATTCACCAGCCTTTTTCCTCAAATCCTGTGAAACTAAAGTCTGCCTTGAAGAAAATGTGGTGACACGCTGCCCGAGGTGAAGGGGCGGCTTCAAAGCTCCAATTGCTACATGTCAAGCTCCTCAATACCTCATTCATCCATGCACAATCAAGTGTTATCTCAGGATAACATGCTCTTTTTCCACAGGAGAAACTTCTAGCTTAAACTGGTGAATGAATGATCCAGAGACTAATGGCCCAGACTCTTTCTCCCACCTTCTCCCTTTTTACTGGCATGGAATAAGTAGGTCATTGTTTGGATGACATGTAAATGGCCATTTCCTTCCTTGTCTGGATCGTTGGTGTGAACAAATGCGAGCAGGTCAGAGTTATTTTTGTAAACACAAAACAATGCCTGTGGGAACAGTCTTCTGTCAACGACACCAATAAACTATTAAACTACACGATCCAAGGCCTGCTTACTTGTGGGTAGATAAGTGGACATATGCCAATGTGCAACCTCAAACTCAGAAGCAAGTTCCAAGTTCTGAATCACTCTGGCCAACTTCAAAGCAAACATCAAGTTAGTTTTCACACAGATTTCTCACTAAATCCTTGGTTAATCTATCTTGCTACCAGTTGCAATGCTGCAATTTGTGGGGCTGGAAGAGATGGAGCAGGCAAGGCCATGGGAAGGATTTTAAAACAAGGATGGAAATTAAACAAAGATGCATTGCTTAACAAGGAAACGATGCAAGTCAGCAACAGAGTTCAGGTAAAGCAGAATTTGGCACCATATCAAGTTCAGAGATGGCAAGTTGGCTAGCAGCTTGCTAGAATACTCATGTCTACAAGTAACAAAGGCTATCATGGTTATCCACTATCATGGCTTCCACATTCATTTAGCTCACTGACTGATGAGCATTTCCAGGCTATTCAACCTTGGAAGGGCCACTTGGAGGAGATGCTGGTGCGCCTAGAATTCACCTAGACACACATTCTGGATTGGATTTCAACAGAAAATAAGGTTTACAAGCATCTTGTTATGAGGTATCAATACTACCATCTTGCAACACGACACACAGTATTTTCAATTAACATTTGCTTTTTCTTGGCTACAGTTTAGACAGCTGCTGTTTTCAGGTCAATCTTCTCTGATACCATATGTATCATATAAACTTGAAGAGAGATCTTTATAGGAGGCAGAGAAAGACCTTGGAGTTAATGTAAAAGCCAATCTGAGAGCTGACTACATATTTACCTGACTGTTAACAGGAGAAAATCCTTGAAGTGGTCTACCCCAGAGCACTGCAGATGCCAGGCTGCTGAATAATGAATAATTAAAAGAAAAGCTTCTTAGACACTGAATGAATCAAGGAATTGGATGGGAAAGTGGGGTCAATGTCACAGGTTACGGTGATCTTATGTAAAGGCAGAGCAGGCTTGAAGGGCCTACCTGTGCTCCTATTTATTATGTAAGGATGCACATAACACCTTGAAGAACATGATTTTCTGAATTCCACATTCTTCCTTTAGTGTGCTTCATCTCAGACACCCCTACTATACCTACACAGCATTAAAAGCATCAAGTAATGTTACTGGCACACAGTGATTCTTCATTTAAAACAAATCATTGGAAATTTTATGACTTTTTTTAAGAAAAAGACGTGGTTTCTCGTTCACACTGATGACATTATTTACCATCTAGGATATACGTGCAGTTGCACAGTGTGTCAGCAATGCTATACCCAGGCTCCAGTTATGTGACAGCACTGCTGTTGTGTGCAGCAGGTACAAGCTGAGATTCCAACAAGAATTCTGCGTAGCACCAATATCTGACCAAGATCTGGTCAGGCAATGCTCAATGCTCAATGTCTGGGTAATAAAAACAACAAGCAAACTCCCATGTATTTAAAAATAGATCCGTAGTGCAAAAAAATTAATTATTAACTGTTGATGCTAGAAAAAAAAAAGAAACAAACAAGTTTACAAAAGAATGTGAATCTGTAGAATTCACTATCCCCAGAATTTGGTGGATGCTGTGATACTGAATAAATTTGAGGAGGAGAGAGAGAGAGAGAGAGAGACACAGATTTTTAATTTGTAATGGATTGAAGGGTTATGGGGAGTGGGCAAAAAAAGTGAAGTTGAGGCTGAAATGGGACCAGCCAGGATCATATTTTTAAGTGGTAGAGCAGGCTCGAGGGCTGAATTGTCGACTTCTGCTCCGAGTGCTTATGTTTAATTCATAATTCTTCGGTGAGTAAAGTGCAAAAATTTAGGCTGCTAAGAGCTATAAGTTAGAAACGTACGTGTTGAATTGGGGATTGTGGGCTTGCCATCAATATATTCCACATCACCCTGGATGATAAGACCATAAGAAATTGCAACAGGAGTAGGCCATTCAGCCACTCGAGACTGCACAGCATTCAATTTAGTGGTTGTAGCTCTCGTCGAGACTGAGAAGTAGTTCTGATGAAACAGAGGTGTTCTGCAATAGTTTAAATTACCAAGCAATTTTTCATTTTGTAATTCATGGGTGTTTGACATTGATTGGGCAGAATGAAGAATTGAATGCCAAATACCACTCATCAAATGCCCCTTCCATCAACCCTGGCGAGGTAATAATGGGAAACTCAGAAATGGCAGAGGCACTAAACCAATATTTTGTCTCTTTTCACAGCAGACAATAATAATTTTTTGCCTAAAACTGCAGCTACTACAGGAGGAACTTGTTAAATTACCACAACAACTAGGGAGAAGGTACTAAGTAAACTGATAGGATGAAAGGCTGATAAATCCCCAGGGCCTGATGGCTTGCACTCTAAGGTATTAAAGGGAGGTGGCAAAGACAGTGGATGCATTCGTTGTGATTTTCCAAAATTCCCCGAATTCTGGAAAGGTACTAATGGGTTGGAAACATGCTAATGCGACACCCTTATTCAAAAAAGGAGAGATAGGCAAAAAGTGGGAAATTATATACCAGAGATAGTAGGAACTGCAGATGCTGGAGAATCCGAGACAACAAGGTGCAGCGCTGGATGAACACAGCAGGCCAAGCAGCATCATAGGAGCAGAGAGGCTGACGTTTCGGGCCTAGACCCTTCAATCAGAAAAGGGGGAGGGGAACGGGGTTCTGAAATAAATAGGGAGAGAGTGGGAGGCGGATAGAAGATGGATAGAGGAGAGGATAGGTGGAGAGGAAACAAACAGGTCGAAGAGGCGGGGATGGAGCCAGTAAAGGTGAGGAGTTAGGAAGAGGATAGGTCAGTCCAGGGAGGACGGACAGGTCAAGGGGG
>NC_063372.1:3971131-3974670 GCF_021869965.1 Rhincodon typus
AAGCGGAATATGAGTTGCTGTTCCTGCAACTTTCGGGTGGCATCGTTGTGGCACTGCAGGAGGCCCAGGATGGACATGTCGTCTGAGGAATGGGAGGGGGAGTTGAAATGGTTCGCGACTGGGAGGTGCAGTTGTTTATTGCGAACCGAGCGTAGGTGTTCTGCAAAGCGGTCCCCGAGCCTCCGCTTGGTTTCCCCGATGTAGAGGAAGCCACACCGGGTACAGCGGATGCAGTATACCACATTAGCAGATGTGCAGGTGAACATCTGCTTGATGTGGAAAGTCTTCTTGGGGCCTGGGATGGGGGTGAGGGAGGAGGTATGGGGGCAGGTGTAGCACTTCCTGTGGTTGCAGGGAAAAGTGCCGGGTGTGGTGGAGCTGGAGGGGAGTGTGGAGCGGACAAGGGAGTCACGGAGAGAGTGGTCCCTATATACCAGTTAGTTTGACCTCTGTAGTGGGGTCATTGTTGGAGTCAAAGGAGGAGATAACTGAACACTTGGAAAAACAAAGTCCAATTCACCAGCATCAGCACAGTTTCATGAAGGCAAGTCATGTTTGACAAACTTGAAGTTCTTTGAGGATGTAACCAGCAAGGTGGATAAGAGGGATCCTGTGGATGTGGTATATCTTAACTTCCAGAAGGCATCTGACAAGGTGCCGCATAAAAGACTGATCTAGAAGGTTAGATCCCAGGGAGTTAGACAGAATTGGCTGACTGATAGAAAGCTAAGGGTCAGGATAAATGGGTCCTGCTCTGGATGGCAAACTGTAACAAGGGGGATGCCGCAGGGATCTGTTCTTGGACCTCAACTGTTTACAATCTATATAAATGATCTGAAAGCAGGGACAGAGTGTATCATAGCAAAGTTTGTGCATGATACTAAACTAGGTGGGAAAGCAGGCTATGACGAGAAGATAAACAGTTCACAAATGAATATTGATAGACTCGGAGAATGGGCCAGAATTTGGCAGGTGAAGTTTAAAGTGGATAAGTGAGAGGTTGTCCATTTTAGCCAGATAAATAAAAGGCTAATTATTATTTAAATGGGAAGCAGATTCAAAAAGTGCATCACAGCAGAGGGATCTGGGTGTCTTTTTGCATGAATCACAAAGTGGGTATGCAGGTGCAGCATGTAATAAGAAAGGCAAATGGAATCTTGGCATTTATTGCAGAAGGGATGGATTATAAAAGTAAAGAAATATCGTAACAATTATAGAAGGCATTGGTGAGACCACATCTGGAATACAGTGTCCAGTTTTGGTCTCCTTACTAGAGGATGTAGTAGCACTGGAAGCAGTTCAGAGGTGGTTTGCCAGGTTGATTCCAGGATTGAAGAGGTTATCGTATAAGGAGCAGTTGACTAGCTTGGCCTTCTGCTCGGAGTTCAGAAGAATAAGGTGTGTCGTGGCGGGGGGGGTGAAATTGGATTGAGGTATACAAAATGCTAAAGGGGATTGATAAGGCGGACATTGAACAGATGATCCCCTTGTGGGACAGTCTCGAACAAGACATCATAGATATAGAGTGAGGGGAGGTCGGTTCAAAACCAAGATGAAGAGGAACTACTTCTCTCAGGGGGTTGTGAATCTGTGGAACTTACTGCCCCACAGTGCAGTGGAGGCAGAGTCAAATCAACATATTCAAGAAAGAAACAGATAAGTTTCTGATGAAAAGCAGAATAAAGGGCTATGGGGAGCAGGTAGGAGAGCGGAGTTGACACCAGGATAAGATCAGTCATGATCATGTTAAATGGCGAAGTGGGATCGAAAAACTGAATTGCTTTTTCCTGCTCCTAACTCCCATGTTCCTAAGTATGTTCCTCAGCAGTCATGTCAATTGTAGTCCACTCAGGAGTGGAGGTGTTGATGTTTTGGGACTTACTTTTCCTTGGGAGGGGAGTGGATAGTGCCTGCTGCCGAATAATTGGAGGAATTATGATGATTCACGTCGAAATCAAAAGATTTGTTCTTGTCTCATTGCTCCCTTTGTTTTATCAAGGATTGGCACCCAAAATTTTTGAGGGCGAGGGAAGAAGCGAAATCACTTCTATGCTGAAGAGAAGGCCTTAGCATCATTCTCCCAACAGATGGATTGCATCCCAAACATGTGAACAGAATAACAAAACTCCCTCCCACATGCCCCAACATCCTTCCTGGACTACCTACATAGTTTTCAAGTACTCCCCCACTCCTCTTCTTGCCGTGGCCCCAGGCAAAATGATACCCATGCAAAAATCTGAATTTGTTTTTGGAAATCTAGGGATAGAAATATGGAACTCCCACTAAACAAAGTAGCTGTTGAAAATTTCCTGTTAGCTACCCAGAAGGGGAACAACACAGAATCACAGAACTGTTAGGGTGCAGAGGGAGACCATTTGGCCCACTGTGCCTGCAGCAGTCCCATTACCTAGTGCCAATCTCCATATCCCTGTACACCATTTCTATCCAAATAATCATCCAATGCCCCTCTTGAATGCCTCAATCAAACCTGCCTCCACCACATTTCCAGGCAGTGCTTTCCATACAGTGACTACTCGGTGGGTAGTCACGGCACGGTGGCTCAGTGGTTAGCACTGCTGCCTCACAGCACCAGGGCCCCGGGTTTGATCCTGCCCTTGGGCGACTGTCTGTGTGGAGTTTGCGGAGTTCTCCCTGTGTCTGCGTGGGTTTCCTCCCACAGTCCAAAGATATGCAGGCTAGGTGGATTGGCCATGCTAAATTGCCCATAGTGTTCAGGGATGTGTAGATTAGATGGGTTATAGGGGGATGGGTCTGGGTGGGATGCTCCGAGGGTCGGTGTGAACTTGTTGGGCCGAAGGGCCTGTTTCCACACTGTAGGGATTCTATGATCTGATCTGGGTAAAGAAGTTTTTTCTCACATCACCCTTGCTTCATCACTTTAAATCTATGCCCTCTTATTTATTTTTCCTTTTGTGAGCAGGACCAGCTTCTACCTATCTACTCTATTCAGCCTGCTTGTGATTTTGAAAACACAAATTTACCAACGTACAGTCTCAGAAACATCATGCTTGCAAGTCAAGTGTGAAAGAGCAGAAAATCTCAAAGCCCCAACTCCACGTGGGTCCCAATGCATTAACAACCAAATGGGCCTTTTACTCACCAAAATGGGTAAATGCCAAGCCTACTGGAGACGAAGACAAAACCAAATATCACAAATAATGAGTCACAAAGTCTTTGATACTTGGCATAATTCGCTAATTTAGCAGCCTGCAAGGGAAAACAGCAAAATAGCTATTAGCAAACTAAGACAGAGCGTGTGAAAAGAGATGTGAAATTAAGGTGCTCAGAAAACTTGTCAATGAAAAAAATCAATCCAGTTTCTCCAACTGCTGAATAACGTTACACTTGGTACAGTTGCAATTAATGTAAAACCCTAGATTGCAATAGAGTTCTGTGTTAATTAACCCTCTGAATTCCACTCCATAAGAGCTTTGACTTAGTTGAAAAGTAGGATAACGTGGGGGAGTAGAAGAGAAGGAGAGGGCGGGCGAGAGGCAACCTGCCTTTAATATTATCAT
>NC_063372.1:3974770-3979365 GCF_021869965.1 Rhincodon typus
ATCATTACCATCTTTCAGGAGAGAGAGCGCAAGAGAGCATGTGAGACAGAGCAAGCGTGAGAGACTAAAACAATTTATAACACGAACAGGCTCTGTGTAAATACAAGTACTTATTACTGTTATTGAAGTGGTAGTTTCTCTACTCTGGATTCCAAATAGGCACAAACTCTGCCAAAGTTTTCATTTCACATAAAGAGCTGTGCCAGAGCAGGACTACTCTAAAGCAATCTGATTTCTATTGGTGAGTCAGCCAATGATGATCATCTTGGGAAGAATTCCAGCCCTTGCTGATGCATGCGTTGTTTAACCTCCTGAGGTAATTTTTTTTTTTAAAACCACAGTGTATTGTTTAAGTTTGAAGTGCTGGAGAAAGAAGCATCCAGTGCACAACATCAAGTATTAATCAACAATAAAAGTTCCCTAGGCTCTGCCTCAAGGTATCTTAACCCCAACATCCAAACATTTCCTATTACATGTGAAATTTACACCCCCCAGATCAGCAACATTGTGGGAGATTGTCAACTTACATGCATTTATGGGCAGTTAGGTGGATTGGTGAAAGCTGAACAGTGACTAGCTTTTCTCCTCCTGTTTAGAACTCACAACAGGGACACAGAAAAGGAGGATTTCAAACTCCCAACTTCAACTTGGGGCACACAGCTGAAAGGATTTTAAGGTTAGAAGGAACCTTATTTTGCAGCTGACCCGGTCGAGATAATGCTTGATGTTGTGCACTGGGTGCTTGGTAACTGGCAGCCTCTTTCCCCAGCACCATGCAACCCACAGAAAGGGCCGTCAGAAGTGGCAGTGCACTCAATTTCAAACATGCAGCCACATCACCACAAAGGCACAAAGCAAACGCCCTACTTGCAAAGCCGACCTCCCAGCCTGACTCTCAGGATACTTGAGCAGTGGTGATTCACTGGGTTTGAAATCTTAGGGAACAAGGGTCACACATTATTTAAACTGCTTTAAAAGTTGAATCGATTTTGGCACGCACAGTAAATAACCCTTAGCAAACACTAGGTGGGTGGAAACTTTAAAATCAAATCCTGCTGCGTAAGATGATAAAAGTCCAAACTCCTTGCAAATCAGATGTTTCTTGTGAACATTCAATGCACAACCACAATGTGTTATTAATATTAACAAAAGGGAGGCAGTTGAGGGGCTTTAGAGTGGGTAAAGCCTGGGTTACAATTCTCATGCAATTTCACGGCCATAAAAACTGCAGGAGTAAAGGTCAAGCAATTTATAACCATTATCTGAACCAGGAAATGAGATTCCAATCTTACAATTGCATCTTCATAGGCTTTTTCTTATGAATTTATATATAGTTCCACACCTGGTGTGTCTGTGTCTAACTGTCCATCTGGCTCTGTGGACTGCGGGTTTTTTTGGTGTAATACAGAGACATTAGTCACAACAAATTTGTTTTGTGTTTCTACACTCCTGATCAAAACTGTTCACAGATTACTGCTGTAAATTTATCAAGAACCAGGTGTTGTTGGTACAAGAAGGTATTAAAGTTAGAATAATTTATATGGAGAATTATCATTACCCAGGACTAATCACCAGACAAAAAGTGCCTCACTATGCAACAGAATGGTCTCACCTCTAAAAAGAAATCAGATGCGTCATGAAGGCACATGACGAGTGTTCCAACTCGCACCATGTTGTTGGAGTAAGAAAAGGTAATTAATCCAACTGTCGCAAGGTGATGGAGAAACATAATAAGAAAATCCTGCAAGGCAAAAAGGGGAGTACCAAATTATTAAACAACTCAGCATTTTGCACACAAACTGCAGCACTTGAATAGAACAGTAACTGCTGCACCTGGACTCTGTGCATCAACACACTATACCATAAAGTCATGGAGAAGGTGGGAGAGGAACATGTGCTCATATTTCTCCATGTCAATGGGTTTTAGATTTCAACCAGTTCACACAGAGTTACCAGACAGACATAACCCAATGTATGGAGTGAAAAGTCATCCAGGCTCTTAATGCACACACCTTCTGGTGAATGGTTATGGACTGATGTCTGTAACCAGCTGACTAAGTGGTTCTATTTGGCAGGAAGTTGCAACACACAATACAAAAGGACTATAACCAGATTCACACAGTAACAGTTGTCCCACAATTTATTCCAGGACAAACCATGTGGACTACAAAAGGTTCTAGGGCAACTTGATCTACAGCAGCAGAATCCATACAGTGGCAAATGTGCAAGCATACAGACAATGAAAAAGAGGTGTTACATTTACAACGTCCAAGATCAGAACTGCTGCTGCACATTTCTATCATCTCTAGTTAAAAATCTCATCACTATCAACTCAAACACCAAATCAAATCATTTTACCCAATGGCCACTGCCATGCCAATGGAGTCTAACAGCCAGTTGATATGGAATCAAAACAATGAGCATCCACCATCTCCACAGATGCTGACCTGCTGTCAAGTGCCAGCCTTTTCTGTGTGTGAAGTCCACTCGATTTTGAACTAGTCGTCAAAGTAATCACGAAGTGCAGATTTCCTGATCAGTTCTCCTCCCCAACCCACCTCCTGATAAGTACCGGGGACATTATGGGTTACCATCGTGGGAATAATGTCATTTCACAGCTACACAGTTTCTTAGCAACTTAGGGCCTTAGCTGTCTCAGACTTGAACAGAATCTACAATAAGCCTAGTCTTCCTTTTCAGCTTTCAAGAGCTCTTTTTAAAATGCAGATGACAAAAACCATTTAATTACACATTAAAATTTGATTTTTTTTTTAACAAATAAAAGGTGATTCTGGAAAATAAAGATACACTTTAAGATTCAAATGAGTGAAAATGTCAGTGTGCAGTTAAAAATCACAAGACTGTAAGAGGTTTAATGAATAGTTTGGCGAAGAGCAGTTACAACGCTAATTAAAACTTCTTGCACTCTGAAAAAGAAAACACGACGTTTACTCTAGGAACTAATGCCATCTAGTTCATAGAAAAGCCATGATGCAGAGAACTGGAGGGCTGGGAAATAGCAAAAATAAATTCTCTTGACATATAAATGAAACGAGTATACAAAAGGACTAAAGGTTACTTTCTCAGGTGGCTATTTTTGTCATTTAAGGTCCAAATTACAAAGAGTCTCTGAATTTGTGCTGTGGTTTACTAATACAAGAAGCGTGTGCCCAAAATTCCTCTGTCTACTTTAGCAGAGGTGACAATCCATTTAAAATTAATATGTCGAGCAATTTAGAAGTATTGTCTGAACCAGAAACATACGTTACAATTCTGTGTGGGTTAATGCATCCGCTAAACTAGCGGACAATGCAATTTCATAAAATTGTATTTTTGAAGGTATTTTTAACCCAGATTCTCCTCCCCAACTCACCTCCCCATAAATATCAGGAGCATTATTCCCACAACAGTAACCCATAATGTCATTTCACAGCCACACAGTTTCTTCGCAATCTAGGGTCATAGCTCCAGTTCCCCGTTACTCGCAAATCAACGATTGAAAAACAGACCTTGGACTTCCTGTCTGGAATCGGGTCCATTCCAGATGACAGAATTTGAAGTTTCAATTCAAAAGACAGCAAAATCACTTTCAGCCAGACAAAAATCAGAAACCAATACAACTCATTTCAAATTTATACAAGATTTGCATTTTTCCTCTCTCTCTCTCTCTCTCCTAATTTTGGCTTTTTTGTTACAAGTGAGATAGGTTTATGTTGTGACCTCCTGTTTAATGCCAAATGCAGATCAAATCCAACACACTATCACTGTATTACAAGTATAAGCATCTATAAGTACATCTCCTAAGTGTAAATGGCCTTCTTCGGGTCTGCAGTTTTTAA
The DNA here is from genome assembly GCF_021869965.1 of Rhincodon typus. Classification (NCBI taxonomy): domain Eukaryota; kingdom Metazoa; phylum Chordata; class Chondrichthyes; order Orectolobiformes; family Rhincodontidae; genus Rhincodon; species Rhincodon typus. The sequence continues at coordinate 3,978,610 of NC_063372.1, forward strand.
AAAAGCTACAATAATGATGATTCATTATCAGAGAATAAGCAGTGGGTGAAGGGGAGAATTAACCTAGGATCTCCTAGGCAGTGTTTTGGGGTGGGGGGTAGTGGTATTCCAGAGAGCTAATGCCTAACCTCTATTTGATAACCCCCACCTGATGGTAATATTATGAATTGAAATGATCATGTGGGCAGTCACAGGCAGAAACACAACCTGCCACCAAGTGATTACAGCCAACCGATCATGGACAAAATATTCTTAGCCCATGATTCCAGAAAACACAGACAAGAAAGGAGTAGGAGTGTGCTGCAGTCCAATTTGAACCAGCTGAGATGGCCACTGCCAACTCAATGTTTAGTTTCAGCTTCTAAACAGCTAACACAGACAAGAAATTTAACCTTCTCACAGTTAGAGAGACCCTTGGATCATGATTGAAAGAGAACACTAATTAAGCACAAAGGCTAAAAAGGAGAAAAGTGAGTACATTGAACGCAGGACAAAGCTTCAAGCACACTGTAGCAATACTGGCTCCTAGATCAGCTGTTAATCATGGAGGTCAGCACAGACAGCCAGGGTTATGAGTAGTGAATGGAGAGAAATGGAAAAATGCTGGGTGATAAAGAAAACAAAAGCAAGCAATCTAGTCAACTGCAGATGAAAGAATCAGTCAGCATGAAATGGCAGCAGTGTGCACAAATGGTGGTGTACAATGGGCACAAGACAGAAATAGCAGAAAGGCTGAATGCAACCAGCCACACTGCA
>NC_063372.1:3979465-3983310 GCF_021869965.1 Rhincodon typus
TAGCTTGTCTCAGAAGCTCCTGTTACAAAACAAAAACTCTAATTAATGCAGTGTACCTTTGCCTCTTTGGGCTTCCCTACATTATGTCTTTTTAAATCTACCTTTTTTTCCCAGACGTTCATAAAAACAAAAACAAACGAGAAAGAGAAAGAAAGGGAAAAAAAAAAGTGGTTTTGAAAAGTTTTGATTCTGCTCCACAGTCAGGACAGTGGCTAACCTGCTTTTAGCATGTTCACAAGTGTTTTTCATCATCTTCCATCCTGTCTGGCTCTATAGCAAGAGGTGAGCAAAGACCACCTCAGCGAGTTGGGCGGAAAAGTACTAATCCTTCTTCCTTGTTCGGAAATACTGTGCATCCATCAAACCCTCTTCAAAAACAACAACAACTTTGCAAACTCCCGCAGTGGGTAACATGTACAAGTCAATGTCACAGGGCAGTGGGCAGTTAACTAATTGGATTACCACCAGCCAGATGTTCCAAGTTTAAGGATTACCCAGATCTCACCAACCCACATTGCAAAATTCAAGATTTCAAAATCTGTAACTGGCAGGACTTCACCTTGCCCAGTACTTTATCCCATAGCCTGTAGGACAATGGGTCACATGCAACTCCAAACACAAGATATTGCCCGTGGGGAAGGCCAAAGTAGGAAACAGACTAACATTCAGAAGTCTGGTCAGGCATGGGAGGGGTAAAGAGCTGAAGGGGAGATTTAGGATCAAATAGAAACCAGGGAGGCACCTGGCTCCTTGCAGATGGTGTGGAATAGCTGTCAATACCCAAGTGCCAACAAAACATCAGCGAACCTAGAGTGTCCTGGGAAACTAGAGGAAAGAGAATTTACAAAACTAAAAAAAAAAGACAAAAACATTAAAAACTTCTAGATGTAGATCACATTGCGGATGAGATCAACTTTTATTTTAAATAAAGCAGATTTGAATTAGCCTGCAGCACCACATAAAACCTAGCACTTCACCAAAATTCAACTGTTGCAGAGTACAGCCATGTTTGACCACCGAACCCGTCAGCTTCATTTGACAGGAAGTAGCACTAATTGAATGCTAAAAGACACTAATATACTTTTCAAAAGCACCAAGTTGAAGCTAAAAAAAAAAGCAGAGGTTACGCACGTGATTATTTCAAAGCAGAGATCATTTCACTTGTGTACAGAGACTTTAATTTTGTGACAAGATAATTAATTTATTCAACTATTAGATTCATAGGACATACAGCTGACTGGTCACAAGATGCTGCTCCAAAGCAAAGTTGTTAAAGTACTTACTCTAAACATTGAGACAAGTCATTCTAAAACCAGTTCCTTCACTGGTTGCAACATAAAAATCTATCCACCAGAGAGGACAGGCAGGAACAGGGACTGGATTCATGTTCTTTTCTATTCTGTAACTGGCTCAGAGATGCACGAAGGACTATTGGAGGCGAAGCCTTCTTAGAAATTTCCCAGTCCTTTCTCCCTTTGGCATTATCCCCCGATTCCATATCATTTGCAAATTTTGACATCATTTCTAGGCCCATCTCAAAAGTCATTGATATGACAGTAAATAGAAGTGGCCAGAACTAAACCTTGTAGTCCACAGTTACCCACTTCTAGTCAATTAAGCATTGCTTTTAAATTCTAAGTGTTACCCAAAATGCATTTTTAATCAAGACTGCAATGCTCAGCCTAATTCCATACATCCTAAACCTATAATAGGGCTTCCTGGTCTGTATAACTCACCGATTCATAGGAGTTTAACCTAAGAGTCAAAACACTTACTGGGCATTTTTAAGTGCGCAGAAAGATTTAAGGTTTAATGTCAATCAAAATGAAGTTCCACCAAAGCAAATATATTGAGAATTGAAGCTGCACTTAATGCAGAGTCACAACACTGTGAGCCACCCCTTTCTTAGGCTGTATTTGCCAACCACTACCAGGTTCCAATTACATTCAAAAGCAAAATAGATATGAGGACCACTCCAAGTTAACGAACTAAAAATAATTCTTGACTGCTGATTTTAACTTAAGCTGCATTTTTGTTGTTAGTGACAGTATTACATTTAACAAGCTAGACAATCTTTACACCAGCAGTTTTAACAAACATTTTTGCTTTGGGCTGGCACGAAGTGGGGGGAAAAAAAAAACAACTTTACATTCAGAGTTGAGGTACTGGACCAGAGCGTACGCTCCTGGCAAGAGAGTGCAGATTACCTGTGGCTCACACAACTCCGCCCCATTCCCAACAACACACCCCCCCCAAAACAAAAAACAACAACAAATCTAAGTATTGTGGATATTATTACTGTTATGAAATAATTCTTTCAAATCTAGAGAAAGTAGGACACTTTCAGACAGCATCTTGTGTACAGTACTTTAGAGTAGTGACAGAAATAAGGAGAGACCAAAACAGTAGCAACCACCACACAGGAGGTACAGCCGAAAATAAAAACTTTCAGACCTCTCCCAAAAATTATCCCTCCCTTACTAATGGCATCCTGCAGCTTAAAATGAAAGATGTACAACCCTAACTAGAGAGAGGTTCCACTCAGCTCATCCACACCAGCCTGCTGAGTTCAGAAGTTTAACACACAGGGAAATCGTGAGACAAAGCCCAAATCCAATTTAATCAGTTGCAGTGATAGAGGCCATTTCAATCTGGCTTTGCCAGAGCAGTTGCTGGACTAATGACCCACAGGATTCAATTCAAAAGGATACCAACAGTATTAGTATTAATAGTATGTATTGGAAAAAGTGTAACCATAAATAAGACCTCTAATTAAAGAGAAACCTGCCTGAACTGGCCTCTGGTGTGGGACTGGGGTTGCACAAAGTGACTGACTCTTTTCTGCCTTCTGAAATGGTTCGTCATCCAGAGGATAATTTAAAAATGAACAGTTTCAAATTTTTTCATGTACTGCAATCAACCCTAAAAAAGTCGTGCAGCAGATAACAATAATTTTATTTACACACTGCCTCCAAAAATGTTAAAGAAAAATCCAGACAGGTGCTTCACAGCAGAGATATTAAGAAAGATGATTGAAAGAGGGGAGGTGGGGGTTGTGGAAGAAAGGAGATTACAGAGTATAGGGTCCAAGCAGCGGACAGCATGACTGCAGATGACAAAGCAAGTAGAATCCGGAACGCTCAAGGAGACTAGGGTATGGATGGGAAAACTGGCAATCTTAGTGGTGGTGCTGTTGTGTGGTCAGAAGCTCAACTCAGGATCAAATTTGACACTGAAGGTTTGAGCAGAGCAGCAGAGTCCCAAACTGTTGCCAGAGAGCAGAATGAATTTGGTAACTAGGGGACAGAGCTAGCTGGGACCAAAAGGCAGTGCCTCCACTCTTCCCAATATTTAATCAACAGGGTTATGAGCAAGCTTTAGACAACCATGCAGCATTAAGTTGGCCTAACAAGATTTGTTCCACTATGTCAAGAAATTCTGTTGAAACTCCTGGCACAAATGCAGAAGACTAACAATTCTTTAAAAAAAATTCCTTTTAAGAATATTTTTAAAAAGAATATAGATGGGTTAAATCAGTGGCAAATAGAATTCAATCCAGATAAGCGTGAGGTGATGCAGTTGGGCAGGGCAAACAAGGCAAAAGGAGTACATGATGAACGGTAGGACCCTGGGAAGCACACAGAGGATCAGAGGGACTTTGGTGTGCATGTACACCGGTGCTTTAAGGTAGTGGGACAGGTAGATAAAGTGAGTAAGAAGGTATTTGGGATTGTCTTTATTAATGGAGACACAGAGTTTAAGATTGAGGTGGTTATGCCAGAACTAAAACATTAGTCAGGTCATAGTTAGAGTATTGTGTGCAGTTCTGGAATCCACATTCTAGG
>NC_063372.1:3983410-3985630 GCF_021869965.1 Rhincodon typus
AAATTTACCAGGATGATTCCTGGACTGGAGAATTTCAGTTATGAAGAGAGAGTGGACATACTGGAGACGTCTTCAAGCAGAGGAGACTGAGGTGGTGGGGTTTGGGAACAATCAATGAACTGTGTAAAATTGATGTGCATAGAATTAGAATAGTTAGATGATTGTGTCCAGCAAAAACAGACTTAATGGGCTGAAGAGCCTACGCTGCACATAGACTGTATGCTATGTGCTGTAGACCTTTATGACTGCATCATATTCAAATACAATTCTTGATAAGGGGCCTCGGTGCTAAAGAACAAAAAAATTAAACAGTACTTAAATAGCTAGCTACAACACAGTTAACAGCAAGATAAAAGATCCCCCAACTTGGTCACATGCAACTTGCTCGAACCGCACCACAGAGCTATTCCCAACAATCAAAAAATACAGCACTTAGAAGCCACTCAGCACATCAAGTCTGCAGCAGCTTAATCAAAGAAAGAACAGTATTTAAAAAAAAAAGCAAACTCCCGTGCTCAGTTTAAAAGTAGATTTTACATTAGAGAATGTTCAAAAGACACCCTTACTTCAGGCCTGAGAGTCTCAATTTGCTTTGCACCAAATCTAAATAGGGTTATCAGAATAACTTTTGTAAAGGAATATAACACCTCAGTTTTGTTTAAACAAGTTAATTAACAGAACACGATCAGTTGTTGGACCGTGGTTCTCTTAATTAGTAGCTTAAACATTTTTTCAAATTAGACTAGTATGTAATGGGGACAGTATTTACAATTAACTGCAATTACTGGCTACTTTCGAATGAAACTACCCTGATGGCTCAAACTCAATAGGATGGCAGCTGCTTACCTTTCTTTTAATGTCGGTAAACTGTGAAAACATCAATGACCAGTAGAACGACAACTCCATTATGTAATAATAATACATGTCAAACACCAGTTGCTGCAGGAAAGAACAAAATCTAGTTAATTGTCAAAATATACTCACAGCTGTTGTAAAAGGTACATATTCTATGTATGAATAGTGCAAATATCATCAGCTGACAAGCACTTGAAATGATATAACTGAATTAATCTTGTTCAGGCTTCCACACGCCACAAATGTGTCTTTTCATTATTACATTGCAAATTATCTAGAAACAAAAATGTCATAGGCAACATTAGGAGTTGCATGGAGAGACAGGACCACACATTTGAAAAAAAAAGTGTAAAAAGTTCCAACCGATTTATACAGACTTTCATCCGTGAGTCATGGTTAAAAAAATGTCATCAGCCTCAAACATTAACTTTTTCCCCTCCAAAGATGCTGCTAGACCAGCCTAACATTGCCAACATTTTCTGTTTTTATTTTAGGCCATCAGCTTGCGTTGAGTCAGACCTTGACCCAGGCAATGCCTTTGGGGATGGTAGTGGGTCTTCCTCCTTTGCACAATAACATAGTATTTACTTACTTCCAAAATAGATCAAATCGCCATTGTTCAATGCTCACCTGATACGGGTAGTTATACCAGCAATGTCGTGTGTCCCAGAACCAGGGAGCCTAGAAGAAAGCAGCAGAGTTACACACAGCAATTACCATACCACCGGACTGGTATCCAAGAAATATTTCAAAAACATTTCTCTTCCCCAACTACTCCCTCCTAAAGTTTTTCTTGAATATGCCAACTCATGGGCCAGGTACTTGTTTCACAGCTACTGAAAGTGCTCTGTACATTAACTGCTAGCCATTCTTGTTGCAATATTCTGGGTAGTGGGATCGTTGACTATGGAAAACATCACAACCGAGGTTAATTCTCTCCTCATTGGGCAACTGTAGAAATGAACTGTCCAACGATCAGGAGCAGAATTTTCATCCATTTCCATCCTGACCCTCTGGGCTAATAAGCATGACTGTCACGCCAATACAGTCCCACTGAGATTCACTAACTCAGCACATGCCATTGACTGAACTGGGACCTCCTTCCCCTGTAGGTCACTCTCTCATTCCAAATGGTGAACTCATACACTGAACCAGAGCAGTCAGATTTACATGGTCCAACAGGTCAAACAAACAAACAAACAAAAAAAAAAGGGGCAACATGCTACTATGTTTAGCAACTATGAACAATGCTTATTCTTAATTTTATCGTGTTTATCCACACCATTCCAGAATTACGAGTAGAATACATTACCCTTAAAAACTAGAGCCAGCAATGGTTATATATATTTCCTGAAATAAGAAACT
>NC_063372.1:3985730-4001342 GCF_021869965.1 Rhincodon typus
ATGGGATACAATTGGAGACTCAGTAACAGGCGAGGGGGGTGGGGGAAAAGAAAAAAAGGCGTACATGCTCTCACAGAATTTTGTGAGGGTACTTGGTTTATCTTGATTCCTTCGATGTCGAAACCAGCGCTGAATTTTGCGGACATCCCAATCGAGCTGTTTCGACAGGCCTTCAAGTCTTTTCTCATCAGGAGACTGAGCAGAAGGAAAGAAAGAAAAAGAATATATTCATTAGCTCACATTTAAGAATCACTGAATCATCGAATCCCTACAGTGTGGAAACAGGCCCTTTGGCCCAACAAGTCCTCAGAGCATCCCACCCAGACCTATCCCCCTATAACCCACCTAATCTACACATCCCTGAACACTATGGGCAATTTGGCACAGCCAATCCACCTAACCTGCACATCTTTGGACTGTGGGAGGAAACCGGAGCACCCGGAGGAAGCCCATGCAGACACGGGGAGAACATGTAAACTCCACGCAGGCAGTTGCCTGAGGGTAGAAACGAACCCAGATTGCCGGCGCTGAGGCAGCAATGCTAACCACTGAGCCACCATGCCGCCCATATAGTGGTTTCCAGAAACCACTCCAGCAATAACTGACAACGTTCAAAAACATGGCGCATGGTATGATGTGGTACATGAATGTTGTTTTAATAGGAGAATAGAACTGCAAAGTTGAATTGAAATAAATATCCTGAACATTACTAACCCTTGTCCTTAATATGTACAAAAATGTTGTTTTCTCTCCACCCCCCCCCACCACCCCAAAAGTAAAATGCTCAATCTAGCTGAAGTAACTTAAGTCAGAGACATTCATAAACTCAAATAGAGATGTGCCGAACAGGTTTAAAAAAAAACTTCATTGCATATCATGATCCACTAGAATTAACTTGTGCCAACATTCAGTCCTGCAGAAGTCTTTTGACATAACATTGTTAAACGATACAGACACTAGACCCACAAGACTTTTCTATCCAGAAAACTAGGATAAACAAAAACAAACTAATGAGAAAAAAAACTTACTCGGCATTGTTCCCTAAAAAGGGGTGACTACAGGGCTCAGAGGAACTGTTTACTTAGATTAGCACACATGGCTAGCCACCCTCCTAAAAGCAAGGAAATAAGAAAGGAACCAAGGTGATTAAAGAGATGCAGGAAGAGCAGTTGATATTTTTATTGTAAAGCTTCAGACATTACGATTTTTTGGAGTTTAATTGGAAACATACACGGTTCATTCAATTGAAAGCTGATAGCACATTGGGCATCAAGAGGTTGCGGAAACAACGATTTTTTAAAAATTCTCACCCTCACAATGGAAAACATCCCTGCAGTATTTGCAAGATCTGAGCACTTTGTTGTATTGCCCTCTTTGCTGGGCAGGTGTAAATAATGTTAATTCAATAAGGGCTACCTGCTGTGAATTCACATGGTGAGTTTTTCATCAGTGCAATACATCTGCTTGTGTGTTAGGGGACTGTTGAATGGAGTAACATGGGAGTTTAAGTATGAAAGGAACTGTTCACCCCCTCTGTGCTCCAGGTGGTACTGCCTGTGCTCAAATAGCTTCACAGGTACTGGCAGGTCAAACATATTGCCCAAGGTGCCTGTTCTTCACAACTGAACCAAGACAGCAAGCATCAGCAAACTAAATCAATTGCGCAGGGCATCAAAACAGAATCTGACATAGTCCTCCCTACAAAACTCAGCACTGTGAGCAGGAATCCTAACTCATTTCTTTTCCCTCTCCAGCACTCAGGATGTGCCAAACTAAATTAGTGACCTGTCCCAAGAATACCCAAGAGAAGAGATCAAACCTGGGGCCTTCCTAAATCGATGCAAACTCACCAACACACACCAACTGATGCATTTCCCCAAGGCAGAGGAGAGTGAACACAAACTTTTTGAAAGTCAGCAAACAGGTGGCATGAGAAATGAGCTTCGTTAAAGTGCATCACTAAAAGTGAAGTGTGGCATTTATTAAACTGCAGTGACAGGACATTTTCTTGAACAGGATGTTATGGGGTGGGAGCAGGTAAACAGTAGATCATGCATAGCGTAGGATTACAGCACCACAAAGATGAGTGGCTGCTATCCATGCCCTGAAAGTGAAATGGAACAATTCTGACCAGAAGCTGACCGTTTTAATGCATCCAATTCCACTTGGGCCAAATGCCAAAGCATTGGCCATCGTACGTTTCTCAGAATGTACGCAGGGTGGGTAGACAAAGGGGAAAAACAGGCAGAAGCTGCTGCAGAGTGGACAGTACAAAACAGAACTTCAATGGCAGAAAACACACGGTTAATGTAGATGCTACTCTGTCATATTAGATCAAAGGCTGTTCCAGCACGTGACTCAATAGCTGTACACAACAGAGTGCACAGTTGTTGTTTAATAATGCAGCCAGGAGGTACAAGAATGTCATTTTAGCTGAGTGTAAATGGGTCTAGTAGCAGTGGCACAGAGGCCTCTGGGTCAATACACTGTTCCCAAACTGATTCATTGCTGATTGCCACCAATGATGTGCCCCATATCTCATCACTCCTTATGTCCTGCAGCTTCTTTCTAATTTGGCATACCTTCCAAAATGGCACTCAATTTACTGGATGAGCAGCCAGGCACCCAGATTGGTTTTGTGCTACCACACCTCCCAGCTATCCCAACCCATTTAACACAGGGCTCCTACAGATAATTGTCATGGCAGTACAGCTGTTCTAATTGATAAAACGCACTTATCACGGATCGGAAGAGCTCCTAAATCCAATAGCTCGAGAGGTAACCACCTCAGACACTCCAAGCTCTTCAGGAAGTAGTCGTGCAGCATACCCACTGTGGCCCCTTCAAAATATTCCTAGTTTCACAGTTTAAAGACCACCTTTCACCTATTCTCTTCAATCACCAACTCTAAAAGGCCCTTTGCTGTCAAAAGCCCTCATACTGCAAACAGCGCTCAAGGAATTACATGGTATTCTGAAGATGCTGGGGTAACCAAACATAAAAGAATGGAAAAGTCAGAGGGCATCAAGAATTCTACCCACTATTTATCCAATGCTGCGACAATCCCTACTCACCCATCACTCTGACACTTGCAGACCTAAATTTAGGAGGAGAGCTTTGTGCAAATCCCAGCTGAGGTGATAAAAGATGCTGTGTAAGTGAAGATGCTTTCTTTCTTTCCACTTGCTCAGCCCCAAAGCATCAAAATTTAAAGTACTAACTTTTGTAAGTTTAATCATGATTTTACTCCTTCCCATCTGTGTAATCATACTCCAGCTCAATGACCTGTCCTCAAATTCTGGCTTCTTCTGAATTTTTTGCACCCTGCACACTGACAACAGTAGCAATGCCTTCAACCATGTTGGCCTCACACTGGAGTGTTTCCTCCATAACCCTCCATCTCCATCTTTAAAAAACAACAATGCCCAACTCAAAACTCATTTCTTTGACCAAGCCTGTGATCTCCCCTCCCAATCCTTTCTTTGACTCAGAATCCATTTGCCCTAATATACCTCTGAAACAGTTTGGGATGTTTCTTTACAGAAGAGGCACTGTATAAATACAAATGATTGCTGTTGAAAAAAAAATGCAGGGCTGCGAGGAGAGATTGGGGTGGTGCATTCAGTTTTGGATTACTCCAACAAAGAGCAGTCACAGATGCAAGGGGCCAAATGGCCTCCTTCTAATTGTACTGAAGACTGCAAAGCAAGGCAAGGCAAATAAAAAAAACCCAAAAAATTGGTTTGTAAGCTTTGGGTCAGGTTTATGGTGCTAAAACATCAAATGAAGTGAACAAAAAAAACCAACTTAAAATTTCAACACATTTAACAAAAAAGGGCTTTAGGAACAATTTCAAATGCTGTACTAACCTTCCGAAGATCCCCAAGCTTTCGATTTAATTTGAATTTTCCTCCTCCTTACTGACCCCACCCCCCTAGATGTGGCTGTAATGACTTGATCAACCCATTTATCATCCAGAGACTTCCCGACAGACTCAACTAGAATGATCTACAATACAGGAACGAGTCACTGTGCCAGCTCTACCATTTAGGACTACTGTTAAGGAGATATTTACAGCAGCTACTTTACTATATTTTTCCATTTTATGAAATGATGCTTTTATTGTAGAGGGTCAATAAGCTAACTGTTTATGCAGGAGTCAAGACTAGGTTTTATTGGTCTTGATTGCCAATGCTTTGTAAAATCCTTTATCCACATGCTATAAACGGTCAATTATCTGTAGATGCATTTGTGCATTTCCTCAAAAAGATTCTAGAGCTTTTAATTTAAATCAAGACACTCCAAACCTGATCAAAAAGGACCAATGCTAGCTTAACCACTACAGTATACAACTGCTGTTCAGACAGTCAGTGGTGATCTACCTAGGCAGAGGTCATGGGATTAACTGTCTTTAAATTCATCCCATGGACATTACTGGAGATTACTGATTTTCTGAGGAAGGATCTCGACCCGAAACGTCAGCCTTCCTGCTCCTCTGATGCTGCTTGGCCTGCTGTGTTCATCCAGCTCTACACTATGTTATATCTGACATTACTGGAGAAACAGCTTTTATAGTCCTTGATTAGGATAGTGGCGGGTTGCCTTTCTGTTGAAAAGCACTTGACAAAAGGGCAGTGCTCCAAAAGCTTGAGATTTCAAATAAACTTGTTGGACTATAACCTCGTGTTGTGTGACTTTTGACCTTGTTCAACCCAGTCCAACACTGGCACCTCCACATCATATTCAAGATGGAGAGAGACAGAGATTTTATTGATATTGAAAGATATTGGGGATTATGGGAATATTTTGATCTGGCATGGACTCACCTGCCATTCATTTTGGGATAGTCATCACTGTCTGTGCAGGCTCAACCAAGAGGTCTGTCCAACTGCATGCCCAGCCCCATTCCCACTTGGTTTGGTCCACACACTGCATGTGACTAGTATGCATCAAGCTTCCAAATCAAGTGCAGAAAAACAAAAGCCAGTAGAATTCCCAACACCAGTCTCGGGCATTTCAACGATCACTCATCCTCCAACCAGACAGCTCCTGGAGTAGAAATCTATTCCCTCCCTTCAGTCATGCTGAGGTTTTACCTTGAATTGCCCTCCACTAAAAGCTTGGCAGTAGCCTTTCATATGAAACATTCAAAGCAAACGTTCTCCAGAACACACATTAAATTTAAATTTGAGCTAATACTCAAATGGTCAGGGCACAAGACATACCGCGCACCACAATAATGAAGCAATAGTCATTCTGTATTTTCAAGAACAACATGATTAATCTGTACTAGTGTTGGTCTGAAGTCTCAAGTGTACCTACGCATTAAGAAATAGATTTCAGGCTCTGTTAATCTTCGCACCTTGTTGGAGTAAAGGATTTAAAAAAAAAGTGGGACCAGGGAGTCTTACACATACTTCAGCTTTCTTTCCTGGTGAAAGAATTTCTCAAAAGGATGATAATCCAAAAGTACCATACATATACAAACCAAATAAGCTTTCAATGCTGCATTTCAAGACTTGCTTTGTGTAGCTACTAGGACTATATGCATCGCAGATACTGTTACTGGAGTTGCAGCAAGAATATCATCAAGTTTCTATGGTTTCATATAAGCATTTTGTTTCCTCTGCTTCTTGGATGTCAGTTTGGCTCAGTACACTCCAAAGATGTGGGCTCTAGCCCCACTATGGGCACAAGTCTATAATCTCAGATGACATTTCCATGCAGTACTGAATGACTGTTGGATTGCTGGTGGCGTCACCCTATAAATGACATTTCAGACCGAGGCTGAAATCAGCCTGCTCAGGTGGGGCAGAGATCATCTGAAGAATAGCAGAATGTTTTCTTAGAATCCTTGTCCATGATGTTCTTCAAGTTAACACCACACAAGAGACTAAAAACAGGGATTATATAGTCATTTATCAGGCAAAGAATCGGCTACTACATTTGCCTCCATAAGAGACTGAACTTCAAAATAATCTAATCTATCGGTTGTAAAAGCACATCCGGGACAGCACAAGGCTGCAAAAAAAAGGTGCCACTATAAACACAAATTCCTACAATCCACTAGTTATTGGAATTATTGCAATTGAGAATTTTTTTTTTTTTTTTTTTTTTTTTTAAAATTTTCAACATTAAAAATGCCACACATTTACTTCATAAAAACATGCTTTCAGCTCAGGCACAATAGCTAAATGGATGCCTTCGCTGCTGTTAAACAGAATGGAAACCAACCGTATTGGCTAATTCACCATAAAGGAGCACTGTGTACTGTAGGTACACGACTGCCGCCTGGGGAGTGGCACCACCAGGCCAGACCTCTGGCAAGCCAACAGCAGCATAATCCCCACTTTTAAGATCATTTTCTCAAGGGTCTGAACCTTTGTCGATTGCTACAGTCCACTATTCCTAGCAGTCTGGCACACGAAAGCTCTAGCATTTCAGTAGTACTTCAGAAGTATTAAATACTCCTGTACCAGAGGCTTGGCTTGTTCGAATTTTATAGGGCCTCGAAGTTTGGAAAGGATGTAACGTTGTTGCCTAATGAATAAATCTTAAAACAGAATATCAAGATTGATTAATATTCACAGCTTAAAGATACGGACAAAATAAAACCCAAATAAGACTTCATGGTAGACACTTATACAGGTCAGAGTTTGCAATACTTGCAAGTCTTTTGTGATGTTATATTACAAAACAGGAATTTTAGGCCATCTAATTACACAATGTATTGTTCTGCTGCCAAGGGTGGAGTTAGCTAGTCTCTTTAAAATCACACAAACCATTTGCTGTAAGCAACTTCAATTAGAGGATGATTGTGTTTTGAGAAGTTTTAACTGTGTGAATCCCCTGCTCTAACAGCAGCAGAGAGTATTCAGGTTCAAAGTAAAATCAGAAGAGAAATAATGACTTCTTTTTGAAAAATACATTGTGTCCTCATGGATATTTGTTCTGTTGTGACTTGTAGCTGTTATGAATAATATCTGAGTCAATGAGGTGTAAGTGCAATATGATAAATGGCCTAGACACAGAATTTTTATATAGACAGAAAGATTTAGTATCCTTAAAAAGAGGAAAGCAAGATGGAAAAACATCAAACATTTGGGAGGTCAGCACAAAACTGCAACCAAGGCATCAGCATTTAATATCATTTATTTTAACACTGACCAGGCTTTGAGTACAGAGTAGACAAACAGAATGCTGGAGAAACTCTGCTGTTCTCTCTGCACTGATGTTGCCAGACCTGCCGAGTTAACATTGAGTCCAATTAGACTTCTTCACAACCAAAAAAAAAGTGTTTAAAAAATGTTATTTTTTAAAATATAAGCAGACACTTCAAGTTGGATAAAGTGTTTGCTTGAAAATTTCCAACACCTTTCAGTTCTGAAATGTCATACTGGACCTGAAACGTTAATTCTGTTTCTTTCTCCATGGATGCTGCCAGAACTGCCAAGCTTCTCCAGCATTCTGTTTGTTTCAAATTTCCAGCACCCACAATGTTTCGCTTTCATTTGTAGAAAAGTGCAGAATGCTGCTCTACCCATTCAGTCAGGGAGTTGGGCTGTGGTACAAGACTGGTTTGGGGGCGCATACCCAGTCAACCTTGGTTGTATAAAACATGCTCTTTCTGGTAAAAGCAAAAGCTCCAGGACCACAACACTCACCTTAGTGATTGATGTAAAGACTTTTTCTAGGATAGCATTGGGCTGCGCTCTGCGTGGTCCATTTGCTTGAATTCGAAGGCTCAGGGCACATGGTTTGGCAATGAACCTGGTTTTAAAAATTAAAAAAAAATTTCAGTTTCACCCTAAGCTATTCAAATTGTCACTAGGATTTAAAAGCTAATGGGTGCAGCATCTCCCCTGCCAATTTCTCAACTGCTTCTGGATTAAAATAAACATGCCGAGTGGCACAATTATCAAAATGTCTACAGCACAGAAAGGAAGCTATACAGCCTGCCACGCATCTGCTGATTCACTAGAAAAGCACCTCAACCTATCCCATCCCATCATTTACGACTCCTCAGATCCTGAAGCAGTCCATTTCCAAATACAGCAAGACCTAGACAATATCCAGGCTTGGGCTGACAAGTGGTAAGTAACTATTGTGCCACGTAAGTGCTGGGCAGTGACCAATTCCACTAAGAGAGAATTCAACCATCACCCCTTGACAGTAATATAAGCGTAGTGACAACAACAGCAGGTCAGAGGCTACAAAAACTGTCACCTCCTGACTCCCCACAGTCTGTCCACCATCTACAAAGCATCAAGTCAGGAGTGTGTGATGGAATGGTCATCACTTGCCTTGCTAGTACAGCTCCAACAACACAAGATGCGACACCATTGAAGAGAAAGGAATCTGCTTGATTGACACCAAACCCATAAAGACTCTTTCTCTCCATCACTGACACTCACGTACTCTCTAAGGTGCACTGCAGAAATTCAAGACTTCTTAGACAGCACCTTTCAAACCCATGACCACTTCCAACCAATAAAAGCAGAACATAATCTCAACAATGGCTACATTCCTAAATTCACAGCATAAAATCAAGCTAATTGGTCCAAAGCGGCAGCGAGTTACACATCCTCCTCACTCTCTGGGTAAGGAAAAGCTTCTCTTGAATTCTTGATAATCACCAAATATATTTTTGGCCCTCAGTTCCGAGCTTTCCCACAACCTCTTGCCAAAAGGTTAGAATCAGTACAACAGCACCTGCACCAGCAGCTTAAATTTGAATTCCCAGAGACAGGTATTCATGCCAGTTCCTGCCTTTAAGCTTTCCATCCCCTTGTGGCAGAACTAGACGCCAGTTTCTGCAGATGAACAAAATTGCCAAAAGGACGAGGGACTTAGGCATACAAAAGCCAGGAGTCAACTCAACAATGCAAGCTCCCTGGAATTCAAATCCAAATCCAAAACATCTCCCAGCATAAAAGCATCTTCATTGATAGAAAACAAAGCTGGTTTTAGTAATTTTGTATTTGTGGAATGCAGAATCTATGGGGTTGTGTATCCAAAGAGCTTGGTATGGTATAGATCTGGGCCCCAGTCCAGAAAGAGATCAATGGGAGCAATCCACCTAGTCCACTCTCTCAAAACTGGACAAAGTCCAATTGAAGGCGAAAAAACTTAAGACAATTCATCAAGGGTCCTCTGACAGCACCTTCCAAACCCATGACCACTTCTGTCAAGGAGGAAGACAAGGGCAGCAGATATGTGGTCAGTTCCCCTTCAAGCCACTCACTGACCATCCTGGCTTGGAAATATAAACACCATTTCTGTAGTGTCACTGAGTCAACATCCTGGAACTCCCTCCTTAAGAGCATTGTGGGTCTACCTACAGCACAGGCTGCAGTGACTCACGTTAATGGTGAGCTCAAGGTGCATTAGGTTTGGGCACAGTGTATGAAACAATAAATTTTTAATAAAAAGGGTGATCATCATTGTTTTAATTGACCCCTTTCACACACTAAGTTTTTTTTAAAAAGCAAGGAAAGTTTAAAAATGAAATTTCCCCAATCATGAAATGTTGCAGCACAAAACAGGCCATTTATTCCATCAGCACCTGGTTTTTCTCCCCCCTCAAGCCACCTAGTCTAATCCCAACTCTCCTGCTCACTCCTCATGCCCTTTTATACCATCACTCCTGGGCATTCAAAGTTGTTTTTGCACTACAAAACAAATTTCTCAACAGGCACGAGTGGGGATTCAGTATTTTTCCTCCCAACAAGTTACAAATGTTACAGATTCAATATAGATTGTAGTTCCCTCCCCCTCCCCCAAACAATGCAGATCCCTTTAAAAGTAATTAATGAACTTTGATTTTCATAATGGGTTGCAAAAAAAAAAATCTAACCACCCACTGTGAAGACATTTTCGTAACTCTCCTTTAATTCTTTGTGAGCATCTTAAATTGGTGCCTTTTTTGTTTGGTTAATTAAAGCCAGTGGTGATGCCACAGAAACAACTATTTTTCCATAACTATCCCACTGATCAATGTTCTGAGGAAGGGTCAGTTGACCAGAAATCTGAACTCTGATTTCTCTCCACAGGTGCTGCCAGACCTGCTGAGCTTTTCCAGCAATTTCTGTTTTTGTTTCATGAAAAAGATTATCCTGTTGTAACCTTAATCTCAAAAGGCCTCAAATCAGACCACCAGTCAACCACTGAAATGAAAGCCTCAACTTCAAGTTGTCAAATTACATCCAAAACTCCAGCTGCAGTGGGGTCTGCTGCAAGTTCAATATCAAGCCTTTGCTTTTGCATCCCATGCTTCTAAATAAGAATCCAGAGATGACACTCATCTCATTACTGACCAATTTACAGTTGTCACCTTTGATGAACTGTGAACCTGCATATCAAAAACAGGCCCTCTGCTCTTCAGTTCCATTTCAGATTGCTCAGCAGAATATGTGCATTCAATGCAGGGAGAGTTGCAGCATTGGTTTAACCCAGTCCAGTGACTCCTACTGCAATGTGTGCACCCATCATACAAGGACAAGATCATACACAGCAAAGTTATCCCACTGGAATAGCTACTTCAGCAAGGTATTATAGGAGGGTAGCTAGTACCCACCAAAACTGCTATCATTCCTCAGGTGACATATCGCTAAGATGACAGAATAATGTGCCATAGTAAATATTTAGAAACACAGCTGCCTAAACAATGTAGGAATTGCAGCGTTAGAACAAGAGGAACAGCTTCCCACAGGAAAAGCATAGGTTCACACATGTTTCACAATGCCACGCTACTAAAATGACAAATTCCAGTTTCAGTCAGATGGAAAGTACTCGTCGACAGGGTTGAACTGCTTGAGGGCAAGGATCAACTCTACAGGAGTCCATGTGTAACAGTGGGGGCTGGGAGATAGTAGTTTTCAAAGTCATTGTTCAACAAAATCAGCTTCTTATGCAACAATGATCCTTATTATATGATACTGTACTATACATGCAACTCACCTATGCAAAGGGCTGTAAAAAACCCAAAACAGGCATGAAGGTAGCACATTAATGGATTTGAGGGTAGTTAATACTATTACAATCTATTCCATTTAAGATGGCCAAGCTTTGCAGACATTGAAACCTTACAGGACATACGTGGGTGGCATGGTGAGCCAGTGATTAGCCTCAGGGACCCAAGTTCGATTCTACCATCGGGCGACTACCTGTCCGGAGTTTGCATGTTCTCCCATGTCTGCGTGGGTTTCCTCCGAGCATTCCAGTTTCCTCCCACAGTCCAAATAAGTGCAGGTTAGGGTGGATTGGCCATGCTAAAATTGCTCATATATAGTGCCTAGCGATGTGCAAGCTAGGTGGATTAGCCATGGGAAATGCAGGGTCATGGGGATAGGATAGGGGGTGGTTTCTTTGCGACGAGAAGAACGTCAGAGTTCTCTAACCAAGGGCAGATGGCACTAGATGCCCCGCTCTAGCACAAGGAAACCCACATTCACTCACATATTCTTGAACATGCTGCTGTCTGTAAGGATATCCCCCTCTTCCCAACAAAGTAAAGTAGTGGCGGAGCCAGAGCTATGGGGAATGAAAAAGGGAATTAAGGGAATATACTCTCCCACATGTCACTATTTTTAAAATCAAAAAGCAGTACATTCTGTTAACATACAATCACTTTCCTAATTTCTTGTCATACCTGTAGGTTAGCCTACATTGGAAAGGGTTTAGACCACCACAGTCAGGAACATTTTCTGGTAACTGTATTGGATTTTGACAAGGCCACATCTGGAGTATTATGCTCAGTTTTGGTCTCCTATCTAAGGAGGGATACATTTGCTGTGCAACTAAGGCTTATTAGACCAATTCCTGGAATGAAATGATTGCCAGAGAAAAGCACGATTATGTAGCATAGGCTCATATTCTCTGGCCTCAACAGCTGATCATATCAACGTGTATAAAAATTCTTAAGAGGGCTAGACAGGGTAGAGGTGGAAAGGTAGTTTTTCTTGACTGTAAAGGTTGGCATTAGAGGGTCAGACAAATAGGCCTAAGATCAGGAGAAACTTATTTCACTAGATTTGGTGAGATCTTAAATTGTTCATTCTCTAAAATCAAAAATTGCCCCAAAGGCAAACAGCTCCAGTAATAAAGGGAAAGATGGGAAGAGTGGCAACTGTTAACAGAGAATGACCAAGTTGGTTAAATATTCAGGTCTGAGCTAGCTACCCGAGAGATCATAACACACAGAATGACCAGATCCCTAGTTGATTTGCAATCTATTGATCCAGAAAACCATCCCATACACTCCAGGAATTCCTCCAAAAAAGGTATTGTCACTGATTTGATTTGCCCAATTTCTATGTAGATTAACATCACTCATAATTACAATTGTACCTTTGCTGCTTGCAACTCCAATTTCCCAGTTAATGCCTTCCCCAACATTACAACTACAGTTTGGGAGTATATATTCAACCCTGACTATTATTTTCTGCCCCTTGGTGTTTTTAAGCTGTAACCATACAGGCTACACTTCATCAGAGCTAATATCCTTCCTCACCATTGCATTAATTACCATCTTTAAACAGCAAAGCTACCCCACCACCATTTTCTTTTTGTCTGTCCTTCCTAAAAACTGAATACCCCTGGATATTCAGTTCCCATCCTTGGTCACCTTGCAGCCATTTCTCCATAATCCCAATTATACTAAATCTGTTTATATCTAGTTCTTTGACTAATTCATCCACTTTATTACAAAATGCTCTGCACATTAAGACACAAGGCCTTAAGGCTCATTCTTTTAACATTCTTAGTCCTGTTCCCATTACAATATGACACTGTGATCCTTGCCTTTTAATTCTCAGCCTATCATGTTTCTTATTTCCCATTCTGTCTTTTGTTTTTGTCCTTGTTTCCTTCTCTTTTGTCTCAGGTGTATAGGTTCCCATCCCCCTGCTATTTCAGTTAAAACCCTCCCCAACCACGCTGGCAAATATTTCCCCTAGGACATCAGGTCCTGCCCAGGTGCATCCCATCCAGTTAGTTTCCTGTCCACCTCTCCCAGATCCAGTCCCAATGTCCAAGGAATCTGAAACCTTCCCCCTTGCACCATCTCTCCAGCCACTTATTAAACTGATATATTCTACTACTTTTACTCCGACTAGCATGTGGCATTGGTAGCAACCCTCAGATCACTACCTTTGAGGTCCTACTTTTTAAAAACTTGCTTCCCAACTCCCTATATTCTGTTCTTAGGACCTCATTCCCATTATTTTAAATCTATTTTGTTGGTAACGATGTGTAACATAACCAGTGGCTATTCACCCTGCTGTCTAGAATGTCCTGTAGCCACTGAGACAAACTTGACCCCAACATCCAGCAGGCAACATACCATCCTGAAGTCTGGTTTGTGACTACAGAAATGTCTGTCTACTCCCCTTACAATTGAAACCCCTATTACTTTAGTCTTTCCTCTCATTCCTCCTCTACCATGCAGCACAGCCAATTTTGGTGCAACGAATTTGGCTGTTGCTACTTTCCTCTGAGAGGCCATTTCTCCCAGCAGTAACCAAAGTGGTATATCTCTTTTACAGGGGGAGTAGTCACAAGAGACTCTTTCACTACCTGCCTAGTCCTCTTACACTAACTGGTGATCAACCATTCCTGTGGAGTCTTCGCCTGCAGTGTGATCACCTCTCTGTACATGCTATGCTGTCCACGATACTCGCAGCTTTGTCGAGGTTCCAGGAGTTGCAGCTGAAGACACTTCCTGAATACATTTTGGCACTGGGTACTGGAACTGTGCCCGACTTCCCATTGAGCAGAGAGAGTAGACCACAACCTTGAGCTTTCCATCTATGGACTTTCACCTCTAAATTGCCCTTGAAAACAAAAGCCAAACGACATGACTTAATCTAGGGTCCTTCTTCTCTGGATCTGCACTTAATGGAGTTATATTTCAAACACTACAACTGCACTCAAACAGAATCTTGCGATGGTACATTTTCCAAGTGTGTGCTGAATGCGTTTTGAACAACACTATATTTTGAGGTTTGACACAGACATAATAATATTCATATTGGATCAGCAAAGTAAGAAAATGTATGGGGAAGGGGGAAATTGCATCACAATTCTGCAATGAGATGGTTTGTGTTTTGTAAAAAATGCAAAGGGAGGAAAAAGCAGCTTATTTTCACTTTTTCTTGCACACACACCACTGAGAGCAGAAGGTTAGATGCAACTTTAACTATCTATCCTCAATGTTCCTAACATTCATATTTAAGATAAGTAACATAAGGATAAGTAACATTCGTGCCACACAAACATGGGGCAATGACCATCTCCAGCGAGAGAATCTAATCAGCATCTTATGACATGCATTGACATTACCATCATTGAATCCCCTACTAATCAACATCCTGACAGTTACTATTGACCAGAAACTGAACTGGACTAGCCATATAAATATAGTGGCCACAACAGTAGCTCAGAGGCTGTGAATCTTGCAACAAATAACTCACCTCCAATTCTCCAAAGCCTGCCCACCATCTACAAGGTAGAAGTGAGGATTGCGATGGGATATTCCCCAATTGTCTGGATGAATGCAGCTCCAACAACCTTCATATTTGACACCATTCAGGATAAAGGAGCCTGCTTAATTGGCAGCTCCCCCACCAGCACCTTCAACATGCACTCCCTCCACCACTGATGTTCAGTAGCAGCATCTACAAGATGCGCTGTAGAAATTCACCAATGTTCCTTAGACTGCACCTTCCAAACCCACAGCCCATTCTATTTGAAGGACAAGGCCAGCAAATATGTGGGAATACCACCCCCTGCAAAGTAACTCACCATCCTGACTTGGAAAATATATTGCCATTCCTTGAATGCCACTAGGTCAAAACCGTAGAATTTCCTCCCCAGCTGTAGGTCGACTTACAAAACATGGACTGCAGCAGTTCAAGAAGGCAGCTCACCACCACCTTCAAGGCAACTAGGGACGGGCAATAAATACTGGCCCAGACAGTGACACCCACATCCCACAAGTGAACAGAGGAAAAAAAAAACTCTTTTAGCCAACAAGATTTTCTCCCAACACAACATGTCATTTTCTAACGACAACCAAAAACATCCTCAAAAAGGAATTCATGCTTCTTGGTAAAAAGTAACGTTTAAAAAGCATTATCTTCATTTTAGGTAGGTTTTGTGCTGGGAGCTCATTAACTCACCCATTGAAATGTCAAACTCCTTCAAGGATATAACCTTATTCCAGTTGAAAAGGGATATCTTGTTTATAAGCCCAGTTGGTAATCAGAAGATCAAGTGTAACTTGCTACACATATAGTGCCGGAACTGAGAACTTGCAGTACCTTCCACGAGGCATTTCAATAAAAGCATGCACTTATCGGGCTTTTCCATCTCCACTTATAAAAAAGGTAAATCTTTTTGAACTGCAATAAAGAGCTGAGATTCTGCTATCTGTACAGACTCTAATGATGCCACAGCAAGTTTCTTGCATCATTAAAAGTAGCTCAGAGATCCAGATTACTAAAAATGTACAAAAACAAAAAAAAAAGGTTTATTTTTTAAAGTAGGCATCAACTATGAAGAAGCGGATGATTACATCCCAATTAGTCCAATGAAAATCAACTGCTTTGACGG
>NC_063372.1:4001442-4001765 GCF_021869965.1 Rhincodon typus
TGACATTTTGGTATCATTATTTAAGATGCTAAAATTAAATTATGGAGAGATACTAAAGACTGACAATTGTCCAATTATAAACAGTTTCAAATCCCAAGATATTGCGCCAAATTGCTCAGAATTCAGGGAAACAATTGCCTTATTTGGGAGTGGAGCATGCTCATTTCTTGGAACCAGGAGACTGAACTCCAAATGAGAACTGCCACTGAACAGCCAATGGACACACTGCAAATACCATGCAACTGGCTATCAATTAATCCAGCATAGATGGGGATCATACCAGAGTTTCCTCAGCCTAACTAGAAACTGGAGTGACTGAGCCT
>NC_063372.1:4001865-4003208 GCF_021869965.1 Rhincodon typus
GATTTTTTTGTTGAAAAATAAAGGGCTAACTGAACCAAATTGATAAAAAGGTTTATAATTTAACAATCAATCATTCACACTCTTAGGTATTCAAACACAGAAAATCTCTAAAACCCTTTCACCATAGTAACAGTGCTCTTCAGGCCAAGCAGATCATTCATCAGATGAACAATCGCACATGGTAACCACAGATGTCTGAGCAATTGAAGTAAGCACATTAACAGAGTTTTACCAATCAGAAAAGGATGGAAATTCAGATACTAAAAGTTGCTGTGTTATAACCAGGAGCTAAACTGCAGGAACAGTACAAGAGTCAAGTGCACATCTATTAGGGATTTTGAATGAGGAAAATACATAATAAATAGCTAATTAAGTGACATACTGTCATCTACTCTGCTTGCACAAACAGCTCAAAGATAATCAACATGAGATTGCAATTCAGGATGAATTATAAAAAAAGTGACAACATTTTAAAAAGAGCTGCATGCAATTTGACCAGAATGGAGTCACTTCCACAACAAAAGTTCTCTATAGCACAAGCAATGGTTCTTGCAACCAGGCTGGCCAATTCATTACACCAGCAAAACAATTGATTGGAAGTACCTGGTTTTACTGAGGATATTTGCCTGGTGCTTTTAAGATGATGATTTATGTTTAGGATTGCTTACTTTCAAATAAAGTACTTCTCAACAAGACTTCCTAAAAATCTAACTGGTGATAATAGTGTGCTTTGTTGTAGACCCTTACTGGGGCCAGTTTTTGAACAGTGACAGATTCGGAGAGGTTCTGATTTTATCTAGTCCAGTTGTAGAGACACCTGCTAAAAACAGAGTTGAAGAAGAAAAAAAAACAAAAAGTTGCTATGAATGAGCTGCTCAACTATCCCATTTCTAAAGGAAAAAAAGAAAGACATCTCACAGATTTCAGGGTGAAACCTATTTGATCTTTTGAACAGAAAGTGAACTCAAAATTGTACTTCCTGTGCAAGCTGTGTCTGCAAGACCTCAAAGACAATTGTGCGTGATTGGTGACTCGACCACAAACGCCAGAACATCAAAGCAACGGACTCCCGAACATTCCACACTTAATCCTTTTGGCGAACGTGTTACTCTTGAAGGCAAAGTTCCTTTCCTCCCCCGCCCTCTCCAGAAAGGTAATCTCGATACTGAAATTTTTTCCTCTTTTCTTGATGAGTGTGTGCATTTTGGGGATATTTAGAGTGATAAGCATTTATACTTCTATATTTACATTAACAACTATTACATCTTTATTGATAATAAAAGAAAACAGATTCAATAAGTGTTCATCAAGAAATCTAGTTGATAAATCTGGTTATTTTAAAC
>NC_063372.1:4003308-4003744 GCF_021869965.1 Rhincodon typus
TAGTTACTTATTTTCTAACCAATCTGCTCAGAGACGTTATTACATGGCTCTGGAGTGGGTGGAACTTGAACCCGGGCTCCTGATCCAGAGGCCACAAGAGCCCTAGTTCCTCAGGGCAGTGTCCTTGATCCAACAATCTCTTTTTTACCTATTCATTTTTTGTGGGAGGTGGGCGTCGCTAGCTGGCCAGCATTTCTCACACATCCCTAGCTGCCCTTAAAAGTGGTGGTGAGTTGCCTTCTTGAACCACTGCGTTCCTCCTGCTGTGGGTTGACCCACAATGCCATTAGGGAAGGAATTCCAGGATTTTGACCCAGGGTCAGTGAAGGAATGGCGATATATTTCCAAGTCAGGATGGTGAGTGGCTTGGAGGGGAACTTGAAGGTGGTGATGTTCCCATGTATCTGCTGCTCTTGTCCTTCTAGATGGAAGTGGT
>NC_063372.1:4003844-4028246 GCF_021869965.1 Rhincodon typus
GCTGCTTTGTCCTGGATGGTGTCAGGCTTCGTGAGTGTTGTTGGGGCTGCACCCATCCAGGCAATTGGGGAGTATTCCATCACACTCCTGACTTGTGCCTTGTAGATGATGGACAGGGTTTAGAGGAGTCAGGAGGTGAGTTACTTGCCACAGTATTCCTAACTTCTGGCCTGCTCTTGTAGCCACTGTGCTAATGTGGTGCATCCAGTTGAGTTTCTGGTCAATGGTAACCCCCCAGGACGTTGATGGTGGGGGATTCAGTGATGGTAACACCATTAAATGTCAAGGAGCGATGGTTAGATTGTCTCTTAATGGTGATGGTCATAGCCTGGCATTTGTGTGGAGTGAATGTCACTTGCCACTTGTCAGCCCAAGCCTGGATATTGTCCAGATCTTGCTGCATTTGAACACGGACTGCTTCAGTATCTGAGGAATCGCGAATGGTGCGGACCATTGTGCAATCAACAGCAAACATCCCCACTTCTGACCTTATGATGGAGGGAAGGTCATTGATGAAGCAGCTGAAGATGGTTGGACCTAGGACACTACCCTGAGGAACTCCTGCAGAGATGTCCTGGAGCTGAGATGATTGACCTCCCGCAACCACAACCATCTTCCCATGTGTCAGGTATGACTCCAACCACCGGAGAGTTTGCTCCCGATACCCATTGAGTCCAGTTTTGCTAGGGCTCCTTGATGCCACACTCAGTCGAATGCAGCCTTGATATCAAGGGATGTCACTCTCACCTCACCTCTGGAATTCAGCTCTTTTGTCCATATTTGAACCAAGGCTGTAATGAGGTCAGGAACTGAGTGGCCCTGGCAGAACCTAAACTGGGGGTCACTGAGCAGGTTATTGCCGAGCAGGAGCTGCTTGATGACACCTTCCATCACTTTACTGATGATCGAGAGTAGACTGATGGGGCAGTAATTGGCTGGGTTGAATTTGTCCTATTGTGTGTGTCCAGGGCATACCTGGGCAATTTTCCACATTGTCGGGTAGATGCCAGTGTTGTAACTGTACTGGAACAGCTTGGCCAGGGGAGCGGCAAGTTATGGAGCACAAGTCTTCGGTACTATTGCTGGAATGTTTTCAGGGTCCGTAGCCTTTGCAGCATCCAGTGTCTCCAACCATTTCTTGATATCATGTGGAGTGAATTGAATTAACTGAAGACTGGTATCTGTAATGCTGGGGACTACTGGAGGAGGCCAAGATGGATCACCCACTCGGCACTTCTGGCTGAAGATTGCTGCGAAAGCTTCAGCCTTATCGTTTGCACTGATGTGCTGGTCTCTTCCACCATTGAGGATGGGGATATTTGTGGAGCCTCCTCCTCCAATGACTTGTTTAGTTGTCCACCACCATTCACGGCTGGATGTGGCAGGACTGCAGAGCTAAGATCTGATCTGTTGGTTGTGAAATCGCTTAGCTCTGTCTATCACTTGCTGCTTTTGCTGTTTGGTGTGCAAGTAGTCCTGTTTGGTTGCTTCACCAGGTTGATACCACATCTTCAGGTATGCCTGGTGCTGCTCTTGGCATGCCCTCCTTCACTCTCCATTGAACTCGGGTTGATTCCCTGGCTGGATGGTAATGGTTGAGTGGGGGATATACCGGGCCACGAGGTTACAGATTGTGCTGGAGTTCAATTCTGCTGCTGTTGATGGCCCACAGCACCTCATGGATGCCCAGTCTGGAGTTGCTAAATCTGTGCGAAGTCTGTCCCATTTAGCACGGTGATAGTGCCACACAACACGATGGAGGTTATTTTCAAAGTGAAGGCAGGACTTCGTCTCCCCAAGGACTGTGCAGTGGTCACTCTTACCAATACTGTCATGGACAGATGCAGCTGCACCAGGCAGATTGGTAAGGATGAGGTCAAGTATGTTTTTCCTTCTTACTGGCTCCCTCACCACCTGCCGGAGACCCAGTCTAGCAGCTATGTCCTTTAGGACCCAACCAGCTCGATCTGTAGTACTGCTGCCGAGCCACTCTTGGTGGTGGACATTGAAATCCCTCACCCAGAATACATTTTGTGCCCTTACCATCCTCAGTGCTTCCTCTAAGTGTTGCTCAACATGGAGGAGTACTGATTCATCTGCTGATTACCATGTACCATACTCTCTCAGCTGGAGGATTCCTTGCCCATGTTTAGCCTGAAGCCATGGGACTTCTTGGGGGTCCAGAGTCAATGTTGAGGACTCCTGGAGCAACACCCTGCCAACTGTATATCACTGTGCCACCCCTTCTGCTGGGTCTGTCTTGCCGGTGGGACAGGACATATCCAGGAATGGTGATGGCAGTGTCTGGGACATTGTCTGTAAGGTATGATTCTGTGAGTATGACTGTGGCAGGCTGTTGCTTGACTAGTCTGAGAGACTGGTCTCCCAATTTTGGCACTAACCCCCAGATGTTAATGAGAACTTTGCATGGTCAACAGGCTGTTTCTGCCATTGTCTTTTCCGGTGCTTAGATCAATGCCAGGTGATCTGTCCAGTTTCATTTCTTCGATTCTTTGTAGCGATTGGTACATCGGAGTGGCTTGTTAGGCCATTTCAGAGGCCTTCTTTACCACCCTATCGACTTGTGTGGCCACTTTCAGGAGGCTATTGACTTGAACCCCAAGATCCTTCTGTACATCAATGCTGTTCAGGGTCCTACCATTAACTGCATACTTTTCCTTACCATTTGATTTCCCAAAGTGCAGCACCTCCATTTACCTGGATTAAACTCCATCTGCCCTTTCTCCACCCATGCCTGCAACTGATCTATATCCCACTGTATCCTCTGACAACCTGCTACACTATCCACAACTCCACCAATCTTTGTATCATCTGCAAACTTACTAACCCACCCATCTACATTTTCATCTCAGTCATTTACAATCATATCACAAACAGCAGAGGTCTCAGTTCAGATTTCCATGTTACAGACCTCCAGCCTGAAAAAACACCTTTCCACCACTTCCCTGTCTGCTACGAGCAAGCCAATTCTGAATCCATGCAGCCAAGTCAACATGGATCCCATACATCTTGATCTTCTGGATGAGCCTATCATAAGGGACCTTGTCGAAAGCCTTATTAAAATCCACGTGAACAACATCCACTGCTCTACCCTCATTGAATTTTTGGAGGGGGTGACAAAGGTGATAAATCAAGTTAGCAAGACATGACCTGCCCTGCACAAAGCCATGCTGATTGTCCCTAATTAGGCCATGCTTTTCTAAATGTAAATCCTATCACTAAGAATTCTCTCCAATAGCTTCCCAACCACTGATGTGATACTTAGCGGTTTATAGTTTCCTGGATTATCCCTATTTCCCTTCTTGAACAGAGAAACAACATTAGCTACTCACCAGTCCTCCAGGTCCTCTCCAGTGGCTAATGAGGATACAAAGATCGTGGTCAAGGCCCAGCTATCTCCTCTTTTGCCTCTCTCAACCTGGTGTAGAAACTATCGGGTCCTGGGGACTTGTCCACCTTAATGCTCTTCAAAAGACCCAATATCACTTCTTTCTTGGTGTCAAAATGCCCTCGCGTATTAGCATGCCCCACACTCATCTCACTATCCTCCATATCCTCCTTTATCCTGGAGTGGTCCTATATATGGCAAGTAACATTGGTGCTACCCAATGGCCATTTTCCACCAAGAGAGAATGTAACCATTCAATAGCATTATTGTCACTAAAGTCTCCCCTGGTACTAATGACCAGAAACTGAACTGGATCCAATATAAATACTGTGGCTACAGGGCAGTTCAGCAGCTGGAACTTCTGTAGGAAATAGCTCACCTCCCAACTCCCCAAAGATTTCCTCCACTGATACACAGTATGTACCACCTTCAAGATGCTCTGCAGTAACTCAAGGATCCTTCAACAGCACCTTCCAAACCCACCTCTCCTACGTAGAGGAGAAAGGCAGCAAATACCTGCAAGATCCCCTCTAAACCATACACCATTGAGTTGGAAACACAGTCATTCCTTCACCGTTACCGAATTAAAATGCAGAACTCCCTCTGCAGCACTGTGGGTGTTCCCACACCACATGTACTTCAGCAATTTAAGACAGCAGCTCACTACTTTCACCAGAGCAATAAAATCCTAGCTTAGCCTAGAACACCCACATTCCTTGACTGAATAAAGAAAAAAAAAACTGCACCAGGAAGGGTCAATTAGTTGGTTACAATTTTAATAATTATTCATTATTTTTATTCACTGGTGAGACAAGGGCATCACTGGCTGAGCAGCATTTATTGCTTGTCCCTTGTTCCCCTCAAGAAAGGGATGGTGAGCTGCCTTCTTCAACCACTGCATTTCATTTGATGCAAGTAGACCCACAATGCAATTAGGGAGAGAATTCCAGGATTTTGATCCAGCGACACTGAAGGAACGGCAATACATTTCCAAGTCAGGATAGTGGGTGACTTGCAGGTGGTGGTGTTCCCATGTATCCACTGCCCTTTTCCTTTGAGATGGATGTGGTCATGGGTTTGGAAGATGCTGTCTAAGGATCTTTTGTGAATTTTTTCAGCACACCTTGCAGACAATATACACTACTGTTACTGAGCATCATGGTGGAGGGAGTGCATGCTTGTGAATGCGGTGCCAATCAAGCAGGCTGCATTGTCCTGGATGGTGCCAAGCTGCTCAAGTGTTGTTGGAGCTGCACCATCCAGGCAAGTGGGGAGTATTCCATCGCACTCCTGACTTACACCTTGTAGATGGTGAACAGGCTTTGGGGTGTCAGGAGCTGAGTTATTGTTGCAGGATTTCCAGCCTCTGACCTGCTGTTGTGTTGTATGGCTAGTCCAGATCAGGTCCTGGTCAATAGTAACCCCAGAATGTTGATAGTGGGGGATTCAGTGATGGTAACGTCATTGAATTTCAAGGGGCAGTAGTTAGATTGTCTCCAATGAAAGACAATCATTGCCTGGCATTTGTGTGGTGTGAATGTCACTTGCCACTTGTCAGCCCAAGCCTGGATACTGTCCAGATCTTGTGGCATTTGAACACGGACTGCTTCATTATCTAAGGAGTCACAAATGGTGCGGACCATCGTGCAATCAACAGCAAACATCCCCACTTCTGACCTTATGAAGGAGGTAAGGTCATTGATGAAGCAACTAAAGATGGTTCGTCCTAGAACACTACCCTGAGGAACTCCTGCAGAGATGTCCTGGAGCTGAGATGACTGGTCAAGGGATAATTAATTAGCCAAGTTAGGATTATCCTACTTTTGTGGATAGGACGTAACTGGACAATCTTCAACATTGCCAAATAGATGGCAGTGCCACAGCTACATGCCAGCAGCAAGGCTAACTCTGGCAAACAGATTGCAGTGTGGCAGCCAGGACACTGTCAGAACCTACAGCCTTTTCTTGGTCCAATGCACCCGACTGTTTCTTAATGTCAATGTGGAATGAACCAAATTAGTAGGACATTCAATATTTGCTACAATAGAAGCCGAAGAAAATAATTTAGTTGGCACTCATGCTAAAAGATAACCTTCCTCTCTCACACTCAGTACTGGGCTTCAAAAATTGTAATGGTTATGAAGCCTTCATCTCTTATTAGTCATTTGGTTCACCAAAAATTCTGAACTGGATATGGTAGAACTATAGAACCTTGTTCTAAAGCATTTATCACTAACCAAGCTTGTTGCCTTGCATAGCAAGCAACTGCAGAAGGCTTACCTGAACCTTACAACAGATTCACAACTCAATCTAAATATGCCTGGTGTTGCTCCTGGACTGACCTGCATTGATCACTGCATTTGGTGATGATCCAAGAGTGAGAGAGCTTCCTCTAAAGCTCTAGATGGAGTAAATTAGCAAAAGGCTTCATGGAACTTGGAGTCAGGTCCAAGGGCCACTATCACCCAAAGGTAAACCACTGCGTCCCCACTTCGGGCAGGGCTATCCGCCAGTGTGACAACTTACAGAAACATATAAAAGTGGGCTATTCTGCCTTTGAGCCCACTTGGCCGGTCATCCAACTCAATACCCTGTTCCCGCTTTCTTTATAAACCTTTTGATCCCTTTAACCTTAAGTACTGTATCTAACTCCTTGAAAACATTCAATGTTTTGGCCTCAACCACTTTCTACGGCAGAGTTCCACAGGCTCCCCATTCTCTGGGCAAAGAAAATGTTCCCTCATTCAGTCCTAAAATGTCCAACCCCGTATCCTTGGACTGTGACCCCTGGTTCTGGACTCCCCAGTCATCATTCTGAGGGATGGACATAGCACCGTGTCTAACTATAGACATTAAAGATTGTAACAAACTTTTTCTAAGAACAAGAGCATATATAAAATGGTCAAAAGACTGTACAAAATATCAGAAGCAAAGAATGACCAGAAGTTAAACTACAGCCCTTTTACTTTAACATCTGCCAAAAGGAAATTGTTAGAAGCTATTATTGAAGAAGTTCTAATGGCACTTGGATAAGTTCAAGGTAATCAGGCAGAGTCAACATGGTTTTGTGAAAGGGAAATCATGATTGTCCAATCTATCGTAGTTCTTTGTGGAGATAACACATGCTGTGGATAAAACAGAACCGGTGATGGTACTGCACTTGGATTTCTAAAAATGCATTTCATAAGGGGCTACATCAAAGTTTGAAGAAAAAAAAAGCTCATGGAGTAAGGGGCAGTATAATGGCATGGACAGAAGATTGACCAGCTAATAAGGAGATTGGCAGGATGTAATGCATGCACCACAGTGCTAGGACCTTTTCTGATTACAATTTGTACAAAATGACCTTGGTGAAGGAACAGATGGCATGGCTGCCAAATATGCTGATGACACAAATATAGGTAGCAAAGTAAATTATGGCATATGGGAGTATAATGCAGGAATATGTGAAATCATCCACTTTTGAAAGAATAGAAATGAAGCATTTTATCTAGATGAGGGGAGATTGTAGTGCTCTTAGATGCAGAGTAATCTGGATGACTTAGTGCACAAACTGCAAAATATTAGTTCGCAGGTACAGAAAATATTCAAGAAAGCCAAGAGAATGTTATCATTTATTACAAGGGGGATACAACATAAGAGTAGGGAGGTTCTGCTTCAGTTATACAGGGCACTGGGGAGCCAATGTCTGCAGTACTGTGTACAGTGTTGCTCTCCTAATTTAAGGAAAGATGAAAATGTTTTGGAAGCAGTTAAGAGGTTTATAGTCTAATCCATGGAACAGATGGGTTGTCATTTGACAATAGGCTGGGCTTGCATCCACTGGAGGTTAGAAGAGTAAGAAACGACTTGATTGAAATAGAAGATCCTGAGCGGTCTGGACAGGATGGATGTGGAAAGGGTGTTTCCTCTTGTGGGAGATTCTAGAATTAGGGTTGGCAGCATCATTGGAGAGTGTAACAATTATCATTTCAAGTTCAGTACGGATTCTTCTGAAGGGTCATACTGGACTTGAAGCGTCGACTCCTTCTCCCCACAGATGCCGCCCAGCCTGCTGCTTTTATCCAGCATTGTGTGTCTGTTTCAGATTTCCAGCATCCACGGTATTTTGGTTTTACTAGAACTCAGGTGACTGTTGAGAAAATTAAAGTCGCTCATTTAAAACATAGAAGAGGCAAAATCATTTGTGTGGGGAGTCCTTGAAATTCTCTTCCTGAAAAGGCAACAGAAACAAAGTCAGAGGTGGACAGACTCTTGTTAAGTAAGGTGTTGAAAGATTACTGGGGAGGAAGCAGGAATGTGGAAGTACGATTACAATCAGATCAGCCATTATCATACTGAATGGCAGGGGAGGTTCAAGGGGCTGAATGACCTACTCCTGCTCCTGATTACGTGCATCAGGAACATCCTCCCTGCACTTGCTCCATCTAGTCTTTCTGTTAGAATTTAATAGGGTTCTATGAGATTGCCCCTCCGTCTTTTAACCTCCAGTGATTATAGTCTGAACCAATCCAATCTCTCCTTGTACATCAATCCTGCCATTCCTGGTGAACCTTTGTTGCACCCCCTCCACAGCTATAGCAACCTTCCTCAGGAGGCAGAGGCCAAAACTGCACACATTATTCCAGGTGTAGCGTCATTGTATAATTGCAGAAAGACATCCCTGCTCCAGTACTGAAATCCTCTCAGTATGAAGGCCAATATATCATTTGCTGCCCTCACTACCTGATGCACCTGTAAGCTTACATTGAGGTACATGCTGAGGGATGAAGGAGATCCAGCCTACTCTGTATGTGATGTCAGAAGAATAGGAATTGGTTTCTCTACCCCTTAAAAGTTTTTAGCTAAAATTGCATGAAGTTGCATACCATTATCTGCACATTTACCACAACTCAATATACATTCTCACCTTGAATGTAAAAAGTCCTAACACAACCTACACCCAACCATGGGGGTGCAGCTCAAAAGGCTCCAGGCCTTAAAAGCGGTACCTTTAAAGCATATACAGGCTTATCATTTGATGACCGTAAATCACTAAATATTGACTTGTCCAACACAGCAGTGTTTGAGACTGGTTGACCTCTGTACTTGCAGTTCTTCAAGATAGGAAAATGATAACCCAGCCCTTCGGTACTGCCAGTTACAGTTCAAGGATTTTAATGTGAATCTGTTACATTCTTTTATCTCCCTTTCAGACATTATAAAACACTTATCGCACTATAATCACAAGGCTATAGGATTGTTACTCTCTCCTTTTACGTGACAACATGGCAGATTTATTATTGCACACAGTATCATGCTTACAATGCATTCACAGCTCATATCATTGAGGAGGTGGGGACAATAATTATTTGTTTCTCTAATAAAAACAAAATTCTGCAAATAAATCAGCAGGTCAGGCAGCATCTGGCGAGACAGCGAGAGAATTAATGTTTTGGGACAATGCTCTTACATTAGAATTCCAGCCAAAAATCACCATTTACTATTCCAGAGCACAATCAATTCTTGGTCTCATCTCCCCATCCAGATTTATATTCTCCACCTTTTTAAAAAAAAAAGGAAAGGTCTCATTTCTGTTCATCCAACTACACATTGAAGACAAAGACTGATATTTTGCCTATCACTTTCAGTCTTAGAGGGCATGACAGCAAGAGACAGCATGATTTGAGAAATGAAATTTGGGTGCTTGGTGAAGTGGCAAATTCAGAATCATTTCCAAACCAAACAAATGTTCTGACTCATTTTAAATCTGAGCAAAGCAAACTGCTCCATCCAGACCTCAAAACGATTCCACACACTATGATGGGTTACCACAGACTTTCTGGCCTAAAGTTTAAACACGTCCGTGCTTTGGGGGTGTGATAGCAGACTGATGGCAAATGCAACAGAACCGACAGGATTCATGAATGCTTTCTGCTGGACTCATGCTAAATAGAGAAAAAACCCTCGTACAGGCTTTCGACAAACTGGGGGAAAAAAAAAAACAGATTCTTTTTATTTCTGGAACGTTTCCAGAAACTTGTTCCTGGAAACGTTCGAGTTTTATCAGCTGCTCCTGTGAAGCACTAGATTTCATTTCCGAATGCAGATCTAGCTGTTCCACTTGCAAATTTCTTACAAAGGGGTTACAGTTTACCTGGCCCAATACTGGTTGCACCAACAGCCAGTAATCTCAAGTTACCATGATTCAAAACCAGAAACACTCTTGCCTGGTAGACAGGTAAGCTGGTGTAATACAGACCTGGAAAATAAGGTTCAAACTTTGGTCCGTGTTGTCATTTATCTCATTGATGGGGCAAGGCAATTTCCCTCCACACAACTAGGTCAGGAAGGAATGCGGAGAAGCTCAGGCAGGAGTCCCTCTCATCCTAATCCAATAAGCCATTGCCCGATTTCCACATTTGAACTTCCCAGGAATGTGACAGCTGAGGCAGATCTGCTCATCTTCACTGTTGTTAGAGAGTGTTTGCCAACACTCAGCTGGCATTATCATGGCCCCCAGCCCAGGGTGATTGGATACTTGTGGGACTGGGGGAAGGAAATTGCCAAGATAGGGCAGGAATGTTATACACTAGTTTCAAAACCAAGTCTGTTGGATTGAGCAATCCTCAATGTTACTTCCCTAAAGCCTCACATTCTACACAGTGGTCACTCCACCAGTCAAATGAAGATCCATTTTGCAAGGTTAGCAACTTTGTAGCCATTCTCGCTTATGTGGAGCTTTTTGGTGAAGATGGACAATCCGGTAAGAATTAGTAGAATTTGCCCCCGTTCCCCTCCTCCCTCATATGAATTGGAACATTGAGGCAGCACAGTGGCTGCGATTAGCACTGCTCCCCCTCAGCACCAGCGACCTGGGTTCAATTCTAGACACGGGCATCTGTCTATGTAGAGTGCACACATTCTCCCTGTGTCTGCATGGGCGTTCTCCAGGTGTTCTGGTTTGCTCCCACAATCCAAATATGTGCAGATTAGGTGGATTGGCCATGCTAAACTGCCCATTTTGTCAGGGATGTACAGGCTAGGTGGATTAGCTATGGGAAATGCAGGGTTACACGAAATAGGGTTGGGGGTTGGTGGGGGGGGGCCTGGGTGTTGAGTCTGGATGGGATGCTCATCGGAGTGTTGGTGTGGACTTGTTGAGCCACATAGCCTGTTTCCACACTGTAGAGATTCTATGATTTGTCAGCTAGGACACAAACGTCTGCAAATGGGAGCTCCTACATTAAATCTGGAGTGCTCTAAATCAGAGCTCCAAGTACACTGCACAAACCTGCATTCCAATTACCTCAAGACAACAGGAATACGTAACCAAATTGGACTGAATCATATCTGGGAATATGCTTACAAAAAAAAGAGCAGAAGTCATTGTATAGAGCTCCAGCACTTATACATTGATCACAGCACCATGTCCAAATTCCTATCCACCATGCAGCTAGATATAAACACTCAAATCACATCCTTCCAAAACTTAAAGTATTCACCCTCTCATTTCTCACAATTTGGTGTTGAGCAGTCAACAACTGCTGACATACAGCAGCATACTTGCTCTCCTACATAGGAAATACAAACCTGTTCCTTAATTTTGGGCACATTGTAAATCCAATCCTGTGCTTGGCAAGAATGCATTTTTTTGGCAGAGTTTGCTGAATAGCAATCAGAATGGATAATAATAATGCATAGTCCAGGGACAATAAAGTTAGCTATAGTGCCCCACACGTGCCCTGATAACTTCTGCGCAAACAAGATGTCAAACCTACGGCCTTCCAGTGTGTATGGCTCAGTACCATGACAGACAGCTTAGCTCTTAATTCCATTGAGCCATCAAGGGTGCAGATGGCTATGATGGTTAAAAAAAACTAACATCTGAGCTAGTCAGTGAAATGATACCGAGACCAAAAGAAATAAATTATTATTACAGTACACTGCAGCTTTAACAGATAACTTATGAAACATTACAATATTCAAATATTGTCCACAGGAATATGGCCCTCAAATATAAACCAAAGACCTCCACGTGTCATTCTCCTTGATCACTGAAAATCAAGGCCAGTTGGAGATTAAATTCAATAACTAGCAGGGAATGTAATCAGACTCTGCGTGTTAGTTGCAAGTGGATACCAGATGGTAACAAAGGTACCACAGATCTGTTATAATCCTCACAGCTTCAACGTCCAGGCATTTACTGAGGAGGCGAAAATGCACAGAGTCTGGTGTAAGAGCCACCAGCACCCTGTCCTGCAGGACACCAAAACAATGGCTCCTTGTCAATAATGCAAGCGAGTTCTGGACACTAGTCCGAGAGATTAGAGATCACGTCATTTGAGGTGATTCCCTTGCGCGAACCAGTCACTGACCAGTCTGAACGAAAGCTCTGGGAGCAAGAAAGCGAATAGCCAAAACTAAAGTGACTTATTTATACACAGGTACTACCCTAATGACTGTAAAATATTACCTATGCTAATAAAACTAAATTTGACTTTGGATTCCAATTGCCTGCATCGTTGCCCTGTTGGACAAGTATTAATTAGAAACACATTTAGCTGCAAAGCTTTGGAAGCAATCCTGCTTGAGAAATCACAGTACTTACAAGACGCATTTCCTTCTCGCGCCCTCCCACTCCTCACTGACAGACCCCTACTTGTGATTGACAGCGCGAGGTGACGAATGAGGAGCCCGAAGACCTCGCACGGCAGACAACCGAGAACCCCAAACAAGCCAATCAATGACCCTCGCCCTACAACGAAGGTGGGACCTCAGGGCTGCTCCAGCTACACGCGATTGACAAAAAAAAAAAAAAAAAAAAAAAAAAAAAAAAAAAAAACCCATTCTTCCCTTTCCCCCTCCACCCCAACACCACTGCTCCTTTTACCTCTCGAACGCCAGGCGGACGAGGAAGATGCCAAATGCCAACGGGAAAGCGAAGAGCAAATCGCCAGCTTGCGGATACTCGGCGTCGTCGGTGTTCTTTAAGTCGGCCCAAGTGACGTTGTGAGGGAGCCAGAATCTCTCGTTCCAGAACCAGGCTGAGAAGCCGGCCATGTTTGAGTGGATGAAACAAGTTCAGCCTCCTCTTCCTTCTCGCACTCCGTTTCTCTCAGGCGGGGCGGTGCCGAACTGCCTATTAACCAAAGGCTGACGTCACCCACAGGAGCCCCTGCCCTTTTTTCTTAGCGTCATCCAATGCGAAAAGTGCCCACTGGCGCTGGAAATGAAGCAGGCTGCTACCCGATACAATATATATTCTAATAAGGTATTATTGAGGTACCTTTAATAGTTCCGGCAACACTTCAAACATCAGTTCCAAACAGCGTTCTTCATTGCTACCTTCGCAATTGTGACCTTGTTGAATACACTACTGAAGTCTGTACATGCTCAATAACTCGTCAAAAGAAACCATCAACTCAACGTTCCTTTAACCTCACAAGCTGCCCTGGACAGTGTATTCAATAGCAGGTCTCTGGACTGTAAGGTTATGCAGAATGAGTTACGTAAGAATTCAGTCAAATAGGCAGCTGCAAAATTTCAGAAAAATGTGACAGGATTGTTTCTTTGTGCCAGACCCCCGTAATCTTCCTAATTCGGAGACAAAACAACGAACCAAATTAAACAGCCCACCGTTGACAATTCGTGAAGCTTTTATACCTACAAAATGTTCCAAATGAACTTCTACAATGCACCACAGTCACCAGAAAATTAACTAATTCAAAGTATTATCTCATTTTCCAAATTCTTGAATATGTTGTCGCCTCCCAAATCTTTAGGTATCTTTCCTGCAACTCTGTGTTTGGATTCCTCCAGTGTGCCCTGCCACACCACTGTAGAGGCCCTACTTGAAGTTATAAGTCAGATACTCTGTCACTGTGACCATGATAAATTATTTCTTCACATCATTCATGACCAACCTGCAGCCTTTGACATGGTTTGCCATCATCCTGACCAGATAGCCAAAATTGATTAGTCCCATTTGCCAGCATTTGGCCCATATCCCTCTAAACCCTTCTTATTCATGTACGCATCTAGATGCCTTTTAAATGTTGTAATTCTACCCACCTCCACCACTTCCTCTGGCAGCTCGTTCCATATACGCATCACCCTCTGTGTGGAAAAGTTGCCCCTCAGGTAACTTCTTAATATTCTACATTTTGGATCACTGTAAATGTCTGCTTCCATAGGCAACACATATTTCCTATAAACTGAAACTTTCAGTTATGTGCAAAATGTATAGGAAAATGTACCACTTGAACTTATGATGAGCATTTGGGCAGTCACGAGAAATATTGCTTGTCCAAGTTGTGCTCAGTTTTTTCTTAACTGGTGGAAAGCACTGTGCTGACAGGTCATGAAATTCAGGCTAAAACTTAATTATTCAGCAATTTATTAAACATGAGTAAAATTTTACTGTATGAAAAACAAATCTATATAAAAGCACAATGCTTCATTCTCAATACGGAGCTGGAGGAACACTGCAAGCCAGGAAGCATCAGAGGAGCAGGAAAGTTGACGTTTTGGGTCGGGACCTTTCTTCAGAAAAGGGTCCCGATCCGAAATGTCAACTTTCCTGCTCCTCTGATGGTGCCTGGACTGCTGTGTTCCTCCAGTTCCATGCTGTATTGTCTCTGACTCCAGCATCTGCAGTTCTTGCTATCTCTGAATGTTTTATTCTCACTGTTTTGCTTGTATATAATAGGATTTCTGAGTATTTGTTAAATAGACAGCAACATTAAACTTGCATCAGTGTCTTGCATCAGCAGAATGATCTGTACGTGATGGATCTGTGTGATTTGAACTAACAATCTCATTGTATTTATCCCCAGATGGAGGCAGATTCTGGTTACAAAATCGCTGATCAAGATAGATTTGAAAGATCAGTCTCTACCTGACTAAAGCAATTTTTATGTCAGCAGGACAAAGCAAGACTGAAAGCACAGCTTCTGGTAGGACTGCTGTTATAAATAATGCCTCATTCTCCCAACAATCATATTAACTATTTCTATTCTGTGAATGTGCTTTGTGACTTATAAAACTTAGCTAACCTAAAGGTTTACTCCTAAATGTCTATGTGGAAATTACAGATTAACCATTTTCCAAATATCTGTAATTTGATTAGCTGTTATTGAA
This sequence comes from Rhincodon typus, assembly GCF_021869965.1. Lineage (NCBI taxonomy): Eukaryota > Metazoa > Chordata > Chondrichthyes > Orectolobiformes > Rhincodontidae > Rhincodon > Rhincodon typus. Next base: position 4,018,375 of record NC_063372.1, read on the forward strand.
AGGGCTGCTGAAATAATCACATTCGTAGGAACACATTCCAATTCAATTAAACATTGTAATGACTTCAGATAGCACTCCATATTCTTGTAGCAACTACGTATTAACACTCATGGAAAATAAGTTGTAAACCCACTTTTGCTGGTGGCTTACAGAAAATAATTTAACTTTATCCAAACATCTCCAGCCCAGTATCCCTTCAATTTGAGAGTTACCGAAGCATGGCTTATTCCATGATTTTATTACAGAGTAAGCCTCAACCCTACCTTAGCTGAAATGGGAATTGAATCCCTCGCTGTCGGCTTTATTCTGAATTACATTCTAGCTGTCAGGTCAACTGATCTAACTGGCCCCTCTTACCCAAACTACCCATCAGAGATGCCATAGGAGATCCGTTAATACCACAAATGAAATACAATAGGGCAAACATGTGTCTGGCCTCATTGATTATACCCTATTTACATTACTATTCTGTGTTCCCATTTTTACTGAGGGGTACCATCACTGCATAGTGTCCCTCCCTCCTTCCAGAAGATCTACTCTAGGACTTAATGGCCAAAGAAGGTGCATTCGGAATGCAGTCAAACAGGTTGAATATCAACCTGCGAATCCTTCCTACACATGCCAGTAGCAGGCAATAAGAGCAGGATAGATTCCTGGTCAGTAATGTAATGGAAAGAAAACTGGAGCCTGAACAATCACTATTCATAGCTCAAGACTACAATATGTTGAAGTGTATGTTGCCATAGCAACTTGGACTCCTTGTGGGGTTAGATTAGTTGGTTGAATGGCCACTGTGGATAAGTTTGGTGCTAACATCATGGGGTTTGATTCTTGGTCCAACTAGGGTAGGTTTGGGACCTGCTTTCTTGCCCTACCCGCGGTAGAGGTCACAGCACTGTGGGTCAGACTTGCCTTCAGGCAGAGAACTGAAGAAAGAGAAAAACGATTCACAGAACACAGCAACACTGAAACAATGACAATTCTGTGAGCATTGGTACCCCTCCAAAACAGCATTTAAAAGGTCACTTCTGTGCATGAACCTCGATAATAAATGATAGAAAGGCTCCACTATCAAACCCAATCATGTCAGGAATATATTCTATACATTATGATGCCAGCAAATTCAATTCACAGAGATGAAACTTCAGAAAATGTGGAGGCATAAAGCACTTTGTATTCTCTATATAGGGAGCTGGCTGTGAGTTTGAAACTGTCACACATCAGGAATTCGGATGCTGTCATAGTCACTAAAATCTGGAGTTTGTATCACAGCACACTCACTGCCAACTACCACTGCACATAAGAAAATAAATCTTCCATTAAAATGTTGTATTGCTTCTCTTTGAAAGTTTTTAAACTACATCATGAATTTGGATTACACTGCCCTCACCTACTGTCAGTGAGGCCTCGAGATATGGTTGTTAACCATACCTATTAACTGGTGATACAGAGGGTTCCATTTTCAAAGGAACCAGCTATCTGGTTCTTGCCAGTTTTAAGTGATAGGTCTAAGTCCCTTTTACTGTGGAATCAGGATCTCATGACATAAAGAGAACCCTGATTGTCATTTTTGGTCTGAATTGTTGGAGTGAAACCAAAACCCAATCAGTTTTATGGGCAATGGAGCTAAAGAAATCTGCACGTGTTCCTCTGGGAAGTAATTTGGGCCACTGCTGCCCTAAGATCACTCTGTGTCTTTGAACCCCTGCTCACTCCATAATTCACTTTTACTGGTAGCCACCCCAGTATCCTATGTCAATCCAGTGAACTGCTCCAGGAGCTCAGTTTGGTATGCTGCAGCTTCCCTGCCAAATTTAAATGAGGCTGGAGCCACCAGATTGGGCAGTCAATCCCCAGTATACTCCTTATTCAGATCACCCAAAGCACAAAATAGACCCCAGTAAATTACACTTGAAATGCAATGACTGTTGTTATGTAGGCGCACCACACTGTCTATCTTAATGCACAGCAAGATCTCTCAAACATAATGACTAAATAATTTGCTTTTCAATGGTGATGTTACGTAGGAAGAATATAGGCCTGGTTGTGAAGCGAGCTCCTTGCTGGTATCAAATAGCCTCATAGAATGGTTAAAGTTTATTTGAATTATCAGGTGGGCCCGCAGTTTAACATCTCATTCTAAAGCCAAGATGCCCAACAATGCACTGTTATCTCAGTATTGCACTGAATTATCTATCTAGGTCGTCCACTCAAATTTCTGGCATGGAATAATGAATCCAGAATCTTCTGACTCAGAACCAAGAGTCGTGTTCATTGAACCGATCTAGCTTATATGCTGGTGAATAATTATAAATTAATTGTTGGCCAGTAAGTTGATTAGCCAGTTTTCTTTTCTTCCTTTTAGAAAATTAAAGTTTGCTGTTGAAGTATAAATCACCTAGCTTGGAATGCAAATCCAAGAACCATTGTGTTGAAAAAAACCTCCCCTGTGTGACATTATGTGACAGGAGGGCCTGTAATATCAGGCATAATGTTCAAAAGTATTACTACAAGGACAACAGATATTTGTGGGGCATTAATATAGTGAAAGGTTTCAGCCATACCACAAATGACAAACAGCAGCTTGCCTGATTTATCAATGTTACTGGTAAATCAAAGTGTGCTACTAATCTGAACTACCTTGCTAAATTTCTATAGTGTATACAATATTAAAAAGAGTTGCAATTTGAGGAATCAGTATGTAGTGATTGGAATGATGTCAGCCAGGTGGATCTCATAGAATATGAGTTCCATGATTGGGGCTGTTAATCTGGTCCAATCAGGGAGCCCTGGGTGACAAATATAAACAGGAGGGTCAGCAGTTCTGCTCATTCTAGGAGCTGGCTCTGTTCTAGCTGAGTCAGTGTCATGTACTACGCACTTGTAAATAAAGGGTGACTTGGTGACGGGATACTGGCCTTTGTGGAGTTATTTCCCAGTACAAAATATAGTTCAAGTTTTTGGTTGTTCTTCTTCCCTTCCAAGGATAATGACTAAGGCTGTGATAAACTCCCAGCTGTACTGGAACTTCACCATAGCCAAGCGCCAATTCTTCATGTGTGGACCTAACTAGCGATGGTCAGGGAGCTGCTAAATCACAGGAAGAACTATAGCAGAATCCAATTTTGACTGCAACTAATGTCTATAGTCATAGTCTACTAGCAGGGGCTTGATGGCTTTTACCTAAACGTCCCCTCCCAAACTCAAGAGTGCTGAGGAGTAATTAAACTAGGGATGGAAACTCAGAAATTTTCAAAATTGCAAAGATCTTCTAGTCACTGGCTAAACTTATGAAGGCATCAGGAGGCAATTCAAAGTTTGACGCCAGGAAATACAAAGTCTGGCAGACGTGTTAGCATCCTACTTCTTTTTAGTTTTCATGTCTTTTCAATGATTAGTGTGAAGTTTCCCTTGTCTGTCAATTTTATCTTCCCTCCTAAACATAAAAACATGAGTTGCCAACAGTAGATTTATGGAAAACGCATTCTGTTATACTTTGGGAAGATATAACAAGTAGAACAGATTGGAATGAATAAATAAATTTGGCATTTGAGGTTAGAATTTTGTCCTGTAGTTCTAGACATAATTTACATTATTTTTCTTGTGACTCATCAGAAAGCATTGAGGGTCTTCCGGAAGTGAGATCATGGGCGAATTCTAAAAAAAACTAAACCAAATAACTAATTCCTTGCCCCACATATGTCACAGTCAGAGCCATTCTGCTTTACTCTTCCTGTTGATTTTTGTAGTGTGCAGATTGCTGTAGACCTACCTTTATGTTATTAATTAGTTACATTATGTTTAATAACCAAACACGTTTGAATAAATAGTGATTTCAAATCATGTTTTTCTTCCACATTGTTTTTAAGAAGCCGAGATGGAGTGTTTTTGACCTATGAAGAAGACAGTGCCCTCTACTGGTCATTAGGATGGAGAGGCAATCAAACAGAGTAAGGCGCTATATTTGAATCAGAGGTTGCTAAGGTCTCCGCATGGTAACCAAGCAACACAGAAGACTGCCCAAGGATAGAACAGATTGCATTGTGTGATTCCCAAACTTTACACTCATGTTTTTGATAGTACTCGTAAATTACATGTTGAGGGATTGGCAACCCTTGCAATTATTGAAATGCTATTAGATGTGATGGTGCTAATGTGTGTTGTTTGTCACGCCCAACACTTTTGGGGAGGAGAAAAGCTGCTGGTCATACAAAAGCCTTGAAATAGCTCCACAGCAGCCAGTATGCCGTCACCAAGTCATCCTTTACTTACATGTGCATAGTACTTGACACTGATCCGGCTTCCTCAGAGCCTCTGAGTGAACCGAGCCTCTGATATGCTTGTTTATATCTGTCAGCCAGGGCTCCCAGATTGGACCAAATTAATAGCCCCAATGAGGGAACTCAATCTGTGGAGGTCCACCTGGCTGACCACATTATAATCACCACATCCCTCCCTCGTCCTGGGGCGTTTTCGCACTGGGACCGGTTTCCCTGACTCTGCCTTGGATACAGACAACACTGTAGCCAGCTTTTTTCATCCGGAGCATCTCAGAAGAAATTCATCCTCTTCTTCAGGTGGTAAAGGCAGCGAGGCTGTGACATCTGCCGTGTCCATCTCAAACTCTGATGTTTCCTCGACGGTAGATGGAGGGGGAGAACCAACGGATTCCAACAGCCTTGCTGGATGTTCTGCTTCTGACCCATTTGCAAGTTTGCAGCTTTCATGTGGTCCACGTGGTTGTTCAGAACCACCTCACCTACCCGAACTTTATACCTCACGTTGACCATGCCTCTTACCCATGCAGGGCCATTTCTGTGCTTCCAGCACCATGCTTCATCCCTGGAAGTAAACTGTCTCTCTCACTTAGAGGAGTCGTGTGTTCAACATTGAGAAATGGCATCAGTATCGCCACACACACACATTTCCAGGTTCGGGAAGATCAGATTTAACCTGGTGTGGAGTCTCCTCCCCATTACCAATTCGGCTGGAGCTGTACCTAGTTGCATGAGGGGTGGTCTGATAATCAAATAGGAACCGGAACAGTTTGGTATCAAGTGAAGTTGGAGACTGTTTCTTTAAGCCTGCCTTCAAAGTTTGGACTGCTCTTTCCGCTAGACCATTGGACAATGGATGGAATGGAGCTGTCCTTATATGCCGAATGCCATTCGACTTTAAGAAATACTTGAATTTCCTGCTGGTAAATGATGGCCCGTTGTCTGTGACCAAAACTTCCGGGGACACCATGCATTGTAAAAGGTGCCTGTGTTTGACGAATGAATTCAATGCACTTCCAACCACTTTGAATGGGCATCCATAATGACTAAGAATGTTGACCCCACAAAAGGGCCAGCATAGTCGACGTGTAACCGAGTCCAGGGTTTACCTGGCCATTCCCATGAATGTGGGGTACCTGCTGGCAATAAGTTTTGTCCTTGTTGATGGGGCTGTGCCCAGAGTGCCAACACAGCGATGTCTACATCCAGTCCTGGCCATCAGATTTACCTTCTTGCCAACATTTTCATTTTGGACACCCCTGGATGACCCTGGTGGAGTTCTGCCAGTATCTGGCAGCGACCTTTACTCAAGATGATCACTGTTGCTCCCCATAATAATATGCCGTCCTCAATGGTGATCTGGTCTTGCCGGGTCCAGAAGTGTTTCAATTCTGGTTCTGATGGCCTTTTGTCTTGCCCATCACCACCAGCTGTTTTAGTTTTGCCATGACCAGATCTTTTTTTGCGTCCACAGTCTGAGATTATCAGCTGTGACCGGAAAGGTGTCCAGAAAGTTCAAAACCAGAATGGACTGTTCCAGTGGCGGTGACACCAGTGGTGTATCTGCCAGTGGGAGGTGGCTCAAGGTATCCGCATTTGCTACTCGGCCTCCCGGATAGAGTTCCAACTTATAATTGTATGCACTGAGAATGAGAGTCCACCGCTGAATTGGACCTGAAGCTATGAGTGGAACAGCATTGTCCTCTTTGAGTAGCCCTAACAAGGGTTTGTGATCTGTTGCTATTACAAATTTACATCCATAAAAAAAGGTATTGGTGGAACTTCCTCACACCAAACATGACCGCCAAACCTTCCTCCTCTAGCTGGCTGTGTTTGTGCTCTGCATCAGCCAAAGACTGGGAAGCATATGCTATTGAGTGTTCCTCTCCATTGGGCCATCTGTGAGCCAACACTGCCCCGATACTGTATAGGGAGGCATCATTTGTCAGCACCAGATCTCGCTTGGGATCATAGTATGCCAACGCCTTAGACAATAATAGCTGTTTCTTCACTTCCCTAAAGGCTACATCTTGGCTACAAGACCGTTTCCAAGGCTGACTGTTTTTTCAATAGCAGATTTAAGGGTTCCAGGATGGAGGCCAGGTTCATACGAACTTTCCATAATAATTCACCAGCCCAAGGAAAGACCTAAGCTCCCGTACAAATTTGATCGCCCTTGCTTTATCTTCCAACAGGTGTAACCCAGTCTTGTTGGCTCTGTAGCCCAAGTAGGTCACTTGGGATGCCTTGAACACATTTTTCCTTCTAAGGAATACACCCGCCTTGGAGAAAGGTCTGAGGACTATGTCCAAGTACTCCTTATTGGTCTTCCTCATTATTAGCACATCATTTGATAAGTGGCGACCTGGGGTAGACCTTGTAAAATGTTCTCCATCGTCTGCTAAAAAATGGCACAGGCTGATGATATCCCAAATGCTAGTCTCATATTGGTACAAACCCTTATGGGTATTAATTGTAGCATACTTCTGGGAACCCTCACCTAACCACAATTGCAGGTACACATGGCTCATGTCCAGCTTCGTGAAGGACAACTCCACTGCCAGCTTTCTTTATAAATTCTCTGTGCCAGGGATTGGGTATTTATCCAGCTATGAGAAGCAGTTTACCATTGGCTTAAAATCCCCACAAAGGCGAACTGGGTTTCACAGTTGGTACAACCGGGTGCTGCCCATCCCACAAACTGGACTGGTTTGATGATTCCTTCACTTACCAGCCTCCTGATTTCTACCTCTACTTTTGCACAAGGCAAATGGCACTGGGTAGGCCTTGCAGAATCATGGAATTGCTTCCTGGTCAGCATGCAATGTGGCCTTGGCTCTTTTGATAATCCCTAGACCTTCCTGGATAACTTCCGGATATTTAATTAGGACTTCACTCAGGCAGCAGTTTTCTAATCAAAAATGTTGAGCCAATCAAGGTGAGCCTTCCTCAACCAGTTTTGCCCCATCAGGCTTGGGCACGAGCCTTTTACTACAATCAGTGGTAACTGAACCAGCTGCTTCTCATGTGAGACCGGAACCAAAGTTGTACCCTTAATCTGTAAAAGTTCCCCGGTATAGGTTCTCAGTCTAGCCAAGGTCCTACGCAAACTTAAGGGTTGGCAGCCAGAGTGAATTTTGTTGAAGATTAGTTCTGCAATCACTGATACAGCTGCACCAATATCAATCTCCATTAGAACTGGGTGACCATTTAACTCAACATTCATTTTGATTGGTTCTGATTTGAATGTTGCTAAGCAATTTAACTGTTTCAAGCCAGATATAGGTGGGCTGTCCAGTGTGTGCATTCTCCTGGACACTGGCCAATGAGTTCTCTTACTCACTCCAGGCCATGTGGGTCTGTTTTGCTGTCAAGTCTGCATACCAACAGCAACTATGATGGCTTGCCAGCTTGAATCCTTAAGAAAATGTTTTGCTGAGGTTTGGGGTTTTGCTGTGGGCTGACCTAGAGTCCCTCAGTTCAGGATATGTCCTGAGTGAGGCTATGCATTTCCTGTACTCAAGTGGTGTTCCCCAAGCTCAGTCAGCCTGGCGAGGGTGTCCACTTCCATCAGAATACCCTGTAACGCATATGCTCCACTTGCTGCATTTTCTAATGACAAAGTCAATTGTAGTACCTGTTTGAAGTTCAGTTAGGCTTCAGATAGTGGGTGCTTTTGCATGGTTACATCATTAATCCCACATACCAAACAGTCACTCAGCATCTCAAAAATCCTGACACGGATTCCCCTGGTTCTTGAACTGCGGAGCAAAACAGATAGCATACCAGAATTAGAGAGGTCATAATAGTCCTTAACTAAATCTGTCAACTCTTGATAGGGTTTAGTATCTGGTGCTTCTGGAAACATCAGACTCCTAATAACCGAAAAAGCTACGGGTCTACAAGCTGTCAGGAGAATTACTCATTGTTTTTCATCTGCCCCAATGTCACTGGCTCAGAAAAAGTAATGCATTCTTTCCACATACTGGGCCGAGTCGTCAGTGGCAGGATCGAAAGAGTCAAGCATGATGCCAGAAATACCCCAACTCAAAGATGACTGTTGTGAGCAAATTTCTTCAGGACCATATTTTTTTTCTCTCTCATTACCACTGAAACAACTCCACAGAGGGCAGTGTCCCATCACCAAGTCACCCTTTACTTACATGTGCATAGTACTTGATACTGGTCCAGCTCTTTCAGAGTCAGCTGTCAGAGTGAGCAGAACCTCTGATACTCCTGTTTATATCTGTCAGCCAGGGCTCCCTGATTTGACCAGATTAACAGCCCCAATCAGGGAACCCATTCTATGAGGTCCACCTGGCTGACCTCATTACAATCACTACAGACCTTGTGTTATCACTGTTTCTCTGCATATACAGAAGAATTGAGGAAACTAACAACTCCCTCTTCCCATTCCTTCCACTACGATACAATTTTGTGGATTTTGGAAACCCTAATTCTTGCTCAGTTGTTTTTTTTTAAACCTATAAGGCTGAGCAGGCTATTCATTTGTGATGAGCAGCAGATGAATTGCAGCTGAGTTCAATTGTGTCCTCACAGATACTTTCCAGCAGGGGTCACTGAATAGCCTGTCTAGGTATGTAGCTGTTAGATCAAACAGAGCCCGTGATCTCATTCCATGTTTTTTAGCTTTAGTTTTTTTCTGCTCTCATTAAGGTGCTGACTCATGTTCAAGTATGGTTACATGTGCTGAGTTAACCCAATTCAGTCAACTTGATCATTCCTCACTAAATTGGCATCACTTGAAAATTTCTCAAAATGCATACAATAGTTGGTGTGAGCGTAAAACAATTCCCACTAGTTGAATATGTGATGGTCTTCTGATGTCGGGATGTGGGTTATAATAAAATGGTGGGAGCTTCACATTGTAGCTGGCTGTGCTGTACCTGAAATGACAAAGTTCACCAATTATAAATTGGATAACCTGAAGGCAAATGAAAAATCATACTTTAGCATTAGTTTTCTTCGCATGTTACAGTGGGCATTATTAACCACTTTCTACAGCACTAATTTTGAACAATTTAAATCTACAGACCGTTCTGTTTCCATGTTCATTGGTTAATCCAGCATTGTCAAATCACAATTAGGCTGTTTCTGCAGGCATTTGTTATTCAGATATTTCTCCTTTCAGCGTGAAAATTATGAATCAGTATGTAGTTTATACATGAGTTGTAACAAGACAATAAAATGTTTCATTTTTTGTCACTTTGCAGAGAAACAATAGTTCCACCAGCCACTTTACAGTGGGGCATCTTTGTTAGAAACTGTGTACATCCTGCCTGTTATGTGTCACACATTGCATAGGCTCCCAGTTTTATATTACTATGATTTGTTAATGAGGTGTTAATGGAAAACCAGCAAATATATTTTTTTCATTTCATTGAAGATTACCAACTTTCTTTCCTGTTCCTGTATTTATTTTTATGCAGGAATTCCCAAAGATCTGAGATCATTACCAAATGCAAAACAACATTATTTCATGAGTTCACTCTTGTAAATCCCTGCATGACAGGTCCCTTATTAGTGTTGGCCTATCAGGAGGAGATTCCAAGTGAACTCAACTCGCCATATAAG
>NC_063372.1:4028746-4044262 GCF_021869965.1 Rhincodon typus
ATCAGAATCTCACTCAAGTCATGGGTTCAAGTTCCTTTACAGGTAGGCACTTCACTGCAGTATTGAGGGAGTGCTGGACTATTAAGTGCTGCCTTTTGGAGGAGATGTAAAACTTGAGCACCAAGCACCCTCTTGGGCAGGATTCAAAACAAAAAGCAAGGAGGTTCGGGTTGTGGTTAAATGCTGGCCAATGCCATTAAAAAAAAGCTTAGTCATTTATCTTGCTGTGCGAAATTTGACTGCCACGTTTCCCTACATCACAATGTTCAAGTACTTGGTTGGCTGCATAAGTCTGGTCTATTGCCTGCTGGCATCACATGCAGCAGCTCACTGTTCAAGCAACCTGCAGCAGAGAAATTATTTTGCAACACATGGCAAAGCTTAGATTGTTGCTCAGGGTAGAGTAGGACAGGATGGAGAGTTTGCAAAGCAAGTCTAGTTGGTGCAAATCTGGTGGTGCAGCTGGATCTTAAACTTTCATGTGCAGGTCACTGTTACAGTTCTCAGTTAATACATTTGCAACACCCCCAAAAATATCAAATGTATGTGCGCAACAAGTGAACAATTAGAAACCCGTTAAAACAACTGTATTCATAGCACTTTTAGGATAATGAAATGTCCCAAGGTACTTCACAAGAGCAACTCTAAGTATGGTACTGAATCACAGGAGATATTAGGTAAGATAGCTTTTATGAAATTTCTCAAAAAAGAGGAAAGTGAGGTAGACCGGAAACAGGGAAGTAATTCCAGAGCCTGGGGCCTAGGCAATTCAAAGTACAGCTAATGGTGGAACAATTAAAAAACCTGGATGCACAAGAAGCCAGAATTAGAGGAGAGCAGTGTTTTTTTTCAGAGGGTCATGGAAGATTATAGAGAAAGGGAAGAATGAGACTTGCCAAGAGTTAACTCACAAGCAGCAAGAATGCTAAGTGAAAAATTGTGCAGAAAGGCATAATTTGCTCTTGCATTTCAGGAGCTCATCTGACAGCAAGGTCTGGAGTCTCCCTTGCTCAGCTCTGTATCACTGTACCTAGCAGCATCCACCGAACAGAAGGTAATACTGCCTTTTTTTTTTAAAAATGGGTCGGAGGTTGCCATTGGGTTAGAGTCTGTCTTCTCGGACTGCTGTCAGTCCACCAAATTTCACACGATAGAACTATCTGGATCAGCACTTGACGGAAGCTATTTAGAAAGGCAGATAGCAAAGGCTCTCCCAAAACAGCAAGGCAGGCAGTGAATGCTACCGTGGCTAATTAGCACAGGAAGCAGCATAGTGGCTGAACACTCTGCATGTGTAATACCCACAGTGGTAAAATATTACTGAGCTATGCTGAATTCAGTGGAAATCACGGCATATAATTGCACCACGTGCTGGTGCTCAGTAGCTCCATGCAGAAGGGACCTGAAGGAAGCAGCATAGAAACCCAAAGTGGAGGGATGCAAGATGGAAGTTCCCAATGCCATCTGATTCCCAATCTGCACCTAACTCCACCATCCAATTTTCTTTGGAAATCATTCATCATCTTGGCTTCCACTTTTCCTCAGGTCTACCTTATCCAAGCCTGTCATAGACTTGCTCATTTCTATTAAATATCTCAAGTTCCTTTACTCCAAGAGGAACCACCTCAATTTCCTCAACCTACCTTGCAGCTAAAATCCTTCATCCTTGGAACCATTCTGGTAAATATCCTCCGTATCCTCACATAGTCCCACATATCCTTCCTAGATACAGCAGAAGAGGGTACACTAGAACTGGGCTCAGGCCCCCCTCCATACTATCGAGGGTGGTTAAAAAGGGTGATGAAACCTCACTATTATTCAGTGATCCACCGATAGAGAAAAGATGCCCTCTCTTTTCTTCCAGTCTGATGGTCAAGCAACGACTGTTTAGTTTACTGGTTAAATAAGTCAGTGAGCACCTGTGTATTTGTACTGCAGCAAGGCATCAGCAGCAGCTGGAGGAAAGCAATTCTGGAGAGGGAAGGGAACAAAAACTGCATGTATTCAGAGTTTCAAATGTGTATTGTTCCTGTGCTTCAGGAGACAGAGCAGAAAGCCATTGCGCTGAAAACACTGCAAGAGAGAGACCAACTTTTAAGTTCCAATCTTTAAAATGTCAGAGGATTCTAGAGCACAGCAGCTCTTCATCAAGGCCTTGCAGTACATTCCTACTTCAGGTCAGTGAAGGATTAAATAAGCCTCTAGGTCCACAAATGATTTCTTGTGCAACTTGGTATACTGCACAGCCCCTGTTGTTAAACTGTAAAAGACTAATGGAAAAATGTTTTTAGAAAATGGGACTGAACCTCAGACTGCAAGGTCCTCACACATACAAGCCCAGCAATGGATTGTAAAGCTTGTTTTTGTTTTGGAAAAGAAAAAAAAAAAAAAAAAAGAGGTAAAGAATGTAGTGGTAGGACATGGGATAAAAACTACAGTTTTGAGATCGTGCAGACCTGGAAAGATCTTGGACACAACCTGGTCAATGCAAGTCAGCTAATGTCAGACAGCAGCGTACAGACGTGCCTTAGCCTCAGTGCCAAAGTTAGATGGCAAAGGTCAGCCAATTCTGCACTGTCCAGTTTCAGAATGCATTCTAATGATTTTGATAACACAGGCATTTATTGCTCATTCCCAGTTGCACTAGATGGCATGCTAATGATTGGCATTTTTCTTGAAACACTACAGCCCTTGTGCCAATGGTGTTCCCATGGAATTTCAAGATTCTGACTCAGTAACAATGAAGGAATGCCAAACATACCAACTAGAGACTATGATGTTCCTTTGGCATTAATGTTCTTGCCCCTTGGCATTGGTAGAAATTATAGGGGAGGAGGCAGTGTTGTACTGAAATGAGTGCAGTCCATATGCTGTAGACACAGAGCAGCTATGATAAAAAGGGCACAAGAGAGCAGTTATAGACTATTATTCTGGCTGCCATCGAGCTTAGAGTGCTGTTGTGATTGCACCAATCCAGCTAAATTGGTGTGTATTCAATCACTTCCTTCACTTGAATTTTGTAGATTGTGGAAAGGTTAGGGATGACAAGATGACTCATTCACAAAGCAACCAGTCGTGGTGTTGATACAACTGGTACAGGCACAATGGTTGGGGCCCCTCTTGCTGAGGGCATTAGATGGCATAAATGTTACCCAACACCTACCATGCATGGAGTGCTGTTGCAAAAGTAACATAGGCTGTGTCTGCTCTGGCCTTACAATACCGGGAAAAAGTCAATGAAATGATGAAACTAGTTGGGTTGAGTTAATGCTTCAAAATGAAAGGTGGGAGGACAGTGGAAAAAGTTTTCTTAGAACAAAGAACACCACAGCACAGGAACAGGCCCTTTGGCCTTCCAAGCCTGCATCAACAACACATGTTGCCCTTCCATACTAAAACTGTCTTCACTTACAGGATCCATATCCCTCTATTCCCCTCCTATTCATGTATTCATCCAGGTGCTTCTTGAATGCTGCTATTGTGTCTGCTTCCACCACCACCTCTGGCAACACGTTCCATGCACTCACCACCCTTTGTGTGAAAACCCCGTACTTTGAACCGGTGTTCCCTCGTAATTGACTCCTCCACCCTGGGGGGAGGGTGGTGTTACGACCTCACTTTCCACTCTACCCATACCATTCACAATCTTCTAAACTTCTATCAGGTTGCCCCTCAAACTCCTGCATTCCTGTGAAAACAAACCCAGTCTGTCCAACCTTTCTTCATAGCTAAAATCCCCCATACGAGGCAACATCTTGGTCTACCTTTTCTGTACCCTCTCCAAAACATCCACATTCTTCTGACAGACCTGTATGCAATATTCCAAATGTGGCCTAACTGAAGTTCTATAAAGCTGCAACATAACTGGTCTATCCTTACACTCAATGCCCCTTCTAATGGAGGTAAGCATGCCATAGGCCTTTTTTACTATATTATCTACCCGCTCCACCGCCTTCAGTGATTGTGGACCTGCACACCGAGATTCTTCCAAAGCAGGCTTCTCTTTGCTGCAATGTACAGCCCACACACAAAAAAACAAGTGTTGAGAATCAAAAACTTTTCCCAGTGTTGAGCCACAAAATTATTCAGGGGTGGGCGTGATAAGCAAAATCAGTCCCAGGCACTCAGCACCACTAATAACTGCTCAAGTTGACAAATTATGGCTTCCAATGCCTACAAGGATATTTGGCAGAGGCGAATGAAAACTCTTCATACAAGTACACTGGTTACAAAGCAACTTTTTTTTTTTTTAAAAAAAGTAATTTGGCTACTTATGGACTTGCTTTGCAAAGCAAAGACTACCACCACTGCAGAATCTTATTTACATACACACAGCCATGAAGAAAAAGCACATGCCCTGTCCAGACTTGCTACATAAAGGTTGGAGAGAGATTTAAAAGCAGTACTGTCTCACCAAACAAGATGAGACTGGAATTGTTAAATGCAGTTTAGTTTGGAACAATCACTTTTAAAAAAAATGTCATTGGGAGGTCAGGAATTGGGGGTGGTGGGGGTGAGAAAAGGAGAGAAAAAAGTTTGTTACAATAATATCACATATAAACAACATCTTAATTGCAACAGGCCTTGCTGCAATATTTGGCAAATCCAGCTGGCAAAACCCTCCTGTTTCAAGGGTAGGTAAGCAACTATTTCAGATCTCCTTGCTGATAAATTAGTGACCACATCTGCAACAGCCAAAGCAAATAGAAAGACTGAAGACATCATTGGCTTGGATGCCAGAAATGAAAATAAAAACTCAGTTGTTTAGCAACAGTCCACTGGGTCTGGCCATGGTTCATCCAGTAAATTAAAACTTCAAAAAAAAAAAAAAAAAAAAAAAAAAAAAAAAAAAAAAGATATTAGCGATACTAGCAAATAACCTGGAGACTAATTTCTGTGCTCAAGCTCTTCACCACTGGTTTTGCCATCAACACAATAGAGACCAGACTAGAAGACAAATCAACTTTTGCTTATAACAAAATCGGCACCCGCACCCCACTTTTCCATGATTCAGTGGCCTAACAGCAAAACCTTTCACTGTTTTTATTATTTTGAACAAGTACATTAATCTCTCTATTTTACTACTGGTTCTTGGGATCATGGAATTCCAGAATAGTTATAGCACAGGAGGCCAGTTGACCCACTATCTGCGCTAACTTTCGCCTTTGTTTCCACTTTTAGAAATTTTCAATTATCCACCGAACCATGTTATTTTGTACAGTAAATTGCTTGAAATTGGATGAAAAATATTGGACTGAGTGTAAATACATACAAAAAAAAAACTGATATTAAAAAACAATTAAACTCTAAAAGGAATGAGACTCCACTAGTAATTTTCAGAGTCAGGGAGGTTAACCAGCCATAATGAACACTCATCATTCCCCTTAAAAGTAAACTTTGACTCGAGGCGGCTTTTCTCTAGGTAGGTTTACTATACGTCTCCCATTTCAGCATTAATTTTATACATTCAGCGCATTTGAGTAACAGACTGGTGCCAACACCAAGATGACTGGCAAAGATGGCCACCACCTGCGCAGCACCACCACAGAGACTACTGGTCGCTCCCGCTGCTACTGGTCATCCCACTGTCTGCTCCCCTTATCCTGCTCACCACATCTCTTGCTGCCAGGCTTGCCACTTCGGTCAGGGAATGGGGCAGCAAGTGAGGCACAAGAGTCTCTTTCCAAGAGCTCCTCTGGGTCAAGTGTTTTCTAATTAATTTCAGGGGCACCAGTCTGCTACATAAAATAAAGCTAGTACACAAGTCCTGTGTTATCACTGGTTGTGATGTCAATGGGACTGTAGGAGGTGTCCCCAACAATCACAGTCGCAGTAGGCAACAGACACAGCCCCCAAATAATGAGCCAACAGCAATATGCCACTTTGGAAAACATAAGAGCAACAAATCTCAAACAAAAACTTTGATTTTCACATTTAATTGCACATCTGCCCTCAATTAAAGTTGCTGGGGTATTTACAAGTAAATAGTAGCAAGTGCATCTAGCCTCACTGTTATTTTGAAAATAATCATTGGCCCAATATACTGGCCTATACTTTCAATTCCAAAGCGTAGCTAATGTCTCAGTGTAACAGTGCTTGCTATTATGCATGAATTCTGGAACAACTCCAGAATTAAGCAAAAAGATAAAGCCAGGTCAATGCGGACAGAATGAGATTGGCTGATAGTAGTGATTGTAACAAGGACAGCCAGGCAAACCTCAGAACACTAGTTCCCTGGATGGGCTAGGGTGACGCTGAGAAAATGGGATCAGTGTCACAAAATATCAGAATCCCCTGGTGTGGAAGCAGACCATTTGGCCCGAGTCTACACCGATCTTCTGAACAGCATCCCACCCAAACCCATCCCGTGGCTAACCCACGTAATCTACACATCCCTGAACACTATGGGCAATTCAGCACAGCCAATCCACCTAACCTGCACATCTTTGGGCTGTGGGAGGAAACCGGAGCACCCAGAGGAAACCCATGCAGACACGGGGAGAACGTGCAAACCTCACACACAGTTGCCAGAGGGTGGAATCAAACCCAGACCCCGAGCGCGGAGAGGCAGCGGTGCTAATCACCGAGCCACTGTGCTGCCCAAGGACTTTCCACGTGTAAATAAAGAAAGAGTGACTTGGTGACGGGATACCGAACTCTGTGGAGTTATTTCAGTGGCAATGAGAAAAAAGCATGGTCCTGAAGAAACAACACTTGTCTTGGAGTTGGGGTGAGCATTTCTGGCATCTTGCTGTTATTTGGGAAGCTTGACTTGTGTGACCTTACCATTGAAGACTGGGCCCAGTACATGGAAAGAATGTATTATTTTTTCCTGGGCAAATGACATCAGGGCAGATGAAAAGCGATGAGTAATTCTCCGGATAGCTTGTGGACTTGTAGCTTTTTCAGTCATAGGAGTCTAATTTTCTGAGGCACCAAATACTAAAACCTTTTAAAAGTTGACAGATTTAGTTAAAAGAATATTATGACCCCAACCCTCCCCTAATTCTGAGACGCTATCGGTTTTACTCTGCAACTTGAGAACCAGGGGAATCCGTATCGAGATTTTTAACTAGGTTGAAGTAATTGGCAGGGGCATGAGACTTTGGTTTAACCCTTAATGAGATGCTGAGACACCGTTTGGAATGAGAGATTAATGACATAACCATGCAAAAGTCCCTTCTAGCTGAAGCCCAACTGGACTTCAAAACAGGCACTACAACTGGCTTTGTCATTGGAAAATGCGGCAAGCGGAGCGTGTGTTGCAGGGTATTCCAATGGAAGTGGACACCCTCACCAGTCCAACTGAGCTTGGGAAACACCACTTGAGCGAAGGCACTGCATAGCCTCTCAGGGCATGTCCTGAAAAACGGGACTCTAGGTCAGCCCACAGCAAAACCCCAAAACAAAGCCAAGCCTCAGCCAGACGGTTAAAATTTTCTTCAGGATCCAGCCGGTAAGCCCATTGTAGTTGCGCCAGTATGCAGACTCGAGACAGCAAGAGTCCCACTAGGCCTAAACTGAGTGAGAGAACTCATAGGCGAGTATCCAGGAGACTGCACACCCCAAAAGTCCACCTACATCTGGTTTGGAACAGTTAAATTGCTTAGCAACATTCAAATCAGAACCAAAATAAAACATCTGGTTAAATGGTCACCCAGTTCTAATTGAAGCCGATACCAGCACAGCTGTATCAGTGATCACAGAACCAGCCTTTAACAAAATTTGCTCTGGGTTCCAACCTCTAAGTCTGTGCGAGACCTCGACAAGACTGAGAACCTGTACTGAGGAACCTTTACAAATTAAGGGTACAACTTCAGTTCCGGTCCAATATGAAAACTAGCTGGCTCAGTTCCCACTGATTGCTGTAAAAAGGCTCAGGCCCAAGCCTGATGGGGTGGAATTGGTTAAGAAAAATTCACCCCGATAGGCAGCCATTTTCTAATCGAAAGATGTTGTGCCAGAGTGAAGTCCTAATTAAATTTCCCGGAAGGTTTTCAGGAAAGTCTAGGGACTATTAAAGGAGACAACATCACCTTGCATGCTGACCAGGAAACAATCCCATGATTCTGCAAGGCCCACCCAGTGCCATTTGCCTTGTGGGCAAAAGTAGAGGCAGAAATCAGGGGGCAGAGAAAGTGAAGGAATCATCAAAACAGTCCAGTTTGCGGAATGGGCAGCACCCAGTCATACCAATTGTGAAACCAGAGGGGTCAGTTCACCTTTGCGGAGAATTTAAACAAGCAGTAAACCACTTTTCACTACTGGATAAATACCCATTCCCTCACATAGAGGATTGTATATGCAAAGCTGGCAGGGAGTCTGTCCTTCACAAAGCTGGACATGAGCCATGTGTACCTGCAATTGCAGTTCGGTGAGGATTCCCAGAAGTATGCTACAATTAATACCCATAAGCGTTTGTACCAGTATGTGAGACTGCCATTGGGGTATCGTCAGTCTGTGCCATTTTTCAGCGGACGATGGAGAACATTTTACAAGGTCTACCGCAGATGACATGCTCATAACAGGGAAGACAATAAGGAGCACTTACAGAACTTGGACATAGTGGTCAGACATTTCTCCCAGGCAGGTGCACACCTCAAGGGAAATGTGTGTGTTATAGGTCCCCCCAGTTGACCTACTTGGGCTACAGAGTCGACAAGACCAGGTTACACCATTGGAAGATAAAGTGAGGGCGATCAAAGAGGCCCCCGCTCCCACGTCTGTACCCGAGCTTCGGTCTTTCCTTGGGCTGGTGAATTAATACAGAAAATTCATACATAACCTGGCCTCCATCCTGGCACCTTTGCATCAACTCCTAAAAAAAAAAAAGGGTTAGCTTTGGAAATGATCGTAAAGCCAAGCCATAGCTTTCAGGGAAGTGAAGAAACAGTTATCATGCTCTAAAGGTGTTAGCGCACTACAGTCCCAAGTGAGATCTGGTATTGACATGTGATGCCTCCCTGTACAACATCGGGGTAGTATTAGCTCATAGGTGGCCCAATGGAGAGGAACACCCAATATCATACGCGTCCAGGACTTTGGCTAATGCAGAGCATAAATATGCATAGATAGAGAAGGAAGGTTTGATGATCATATTTGGAGTCAGGAAGTTCCAGCCTTTACAGATGTAAATTTGTAATAAACGGACCACAAACCCCTATTTGGTCTACTTAAAGAGGACAAAGCAGTGCTGCCCATAGCTTGAGGCCAAATTCAACAGTGGGCTCGAATATGATGTACGTATAATTACAAGTTGGAACACCATCTGCGAGGCCAAGTAACAAATGCAGATGCGTTGATCCACCTCCCACTGGTAGATACACCATCGGTGGTACTGCCACTGGAAGAATCTGTAACGGTTTTTAAATTTTCTGGACACGCTTCCAGTCACAGCTGACAATATCAGACTTTGGACGCAGAAAGATCCAGTCCTGGCCAAACTGAAAGAGCTGGTGGTGATGGAGGAAACTAAAGGGCCATCACAACCAGAATTGAAACTTTTTGGACCTGGAGAGACCAGATCACAGTAAAAGGATGGCATATTGTTATGGGGAGCAAGAATGATTGTGCCAAGCAAAGATCACTGCCAGATACTGGCTCAACTCCACCAGGGTCATCCAGGGGCTTCCAAAAAGATGCTGGTGGCCAGGATTGAATGCACACATAACCACATTGGTGGGGTAATGCCCAAAGTGCCAACATGGACAAAATTACCACCAGGAGGTTCCCCACATTTGTGGGAATGGCTGGGTAAACCTTAGACTCGGTTACATGTTGACTGTGCTGGCCCTTTCATGGCCTCTATGTCATTGTGGATGCCCACTCAAAGTGGTTAGACATGCATGGAGCTCATCTGTCAAACACGGGGACAACGACAGAAAAGCTGTGCGCATCTTTTGCGCTACACAGACCCCCAGGAGTGTTAGTCACAGATAATGGGCTAATATTTACCAGCAGGGAATTCAAGTATTTCCTAAAGTGGAATGGTATTCGACATAAAAGGACAGCTCCATACCATTCATCATTCAATGGTGTGGCAGAAACAGCAGACCAAACTTCAAAAGCAGGCTTAAAGAAACAGCCTACAGCTTCAGTGGATACCAAGCTGTCCCAGTTCTGATTTGATTATAGCTCCAGAGGTGCTAATGATGCTCTGGGTACAAAAGAGGCAAACTACTATGCATTACACGTCACCTGTATCAGAGGCGGAGTTGGAAGAACCTGACCGGTGCTGAAATGCCACAGGAGATTAAAAGAAAATTTTTAAAAAACAGGCCCATGCCCTCAGACTCAGAGCGGGAGGGACGTAGTGATTGTAATGAGGTCAGGCAGGCTGACTTCAAATAAAGAGTTCCCTGATTGGGGCTATTAACCTGGTACAATCAGGGAGCCCTGGCTGACAGATATAAACAGGCGTGTCAGAGGTTCTGTTCATTCAGAGCTGGCTCTGAGGAAGCTGGATCAGTGGTAAGGACTCTCCACATGTAAATAAAGGGTGACTTGATGACGGGATACTGGCCTCTGGAGTTATTTCACTAAGATTCAAGACTTATAAAGATGGAGGATTCATCTAAAGCAAAGCTTTAAGCATTTGAGGGGGGGGGGTGGAGAGGTTTCTTTGGGGAGATGGTGGGGTGGTGTCTTTTGGTCTGTTTTCCATTCAATCTTTTCCTACACAAGTCCAATTGGCACCAAGAGCAAGGTGCACAGTGCTCACAGCAGGAAGCCCATTAAGGAACAGTTGCCCAGGGGAATTGTATTGGCAGTCATGTACACACTGTTGGCCAGGACGACTCAATACAAATAGCATATAGGGTGACTAAAATGTATGACATAAAATAGGAAGAGAATAAAGTACTAATGCAATATTTACGTGGGAAGGTTGGACAGGCTATGCTAGGAGGTTAGAAGATTAAGAGGGGACTTGATTGAAACATACAAGATCCTTAGGGTTCGGGACAGGGTAAATGTGGAGAGGATGTTTGTGGGAGAATCTAGAACTAGGGGTTACAATTTCTTAATGGTGTGGTCAGCCATTTAAGACAGAGAACTTCTCCCGTTATTTTTGGAGGAAGAGAGTCTTGAATTTTTTTAAGGCAGAGGTGAGTACATTCATTCTTGATAAGCAAGAGATGAAACGTTAATTGGGGTTGGCAAGAATATGGAGTAATTAGAGCAGCCATGATCTTAATGAATGGCAGAGCAGGCTCAAGGGACCAAGTAACCTACTCCTGCTCCTAATTCATCTGTTCATATGTTAAAACACATCACGTGGTATTAAAATGCAGCACCCCAAGTCATGGGATGTGGATTTTAGCCTACAACCATGTTTGAGTTTTTTTTTTTAATTCCAGCCACATTCTAGTCGACTGGTATGAAGTGTAAGCCAATGGACCCTGACAAAGGAGGCATTTTAAACACCCAGAAACAACTGCCATAAAATCAGTTCAAGAAATTGAAAGATAGATAATCAGCACCACTACCCTTAAAATATTAAAAGGCATCATATGTGATGCAAAAGGAGAAAAAGGAATAACTCAAAATGTAATAAAAGCAGCTGTACTTGCTCTAAGAGGGCATTGGTAACTGCAGACTTCCATTCGAATAATGTTGATCCATCATTGGGTTTGGCAAAGCACTGCAGTGGTGTTTCATTGCCTTCGGCTGACCTGTGAACTCTCCTACTCCCATTGTCAGCAATTTGGCACATTGACCAGAAAGATTTAATTATATTTCAAGTTTAAAAAATACATCTTCCTTGGTCATCAGGTCCTGTTGTAGGGCTTGAATCTGGAGCTTGGGAGTGTAAGGCAGGGATGTGACCCACTGTGCCACAAGCACTCCGAATACAAACTGTATTGTTCAAACATACTAGAAGCTGGCAGTTTGACGTTGCATCACCACGGTTCCCATCAAGTGCTCCCTTGAACAACTTCACTCGACATTGCTATCCAAATGCTTCTTGCGCAGCTTAACTGCATGTTGGCCTCGGGTGAGTGTTAGTGCCCTCTACTCATTCAGGTGGTCATTGGGTCAAACCACACTCCAGAACACTAAAATCTTGGTGAACGTTCCAGATACTAAGCTGAAATTCTGCCTGCCCTCACAGTTGCAGGTAAAAGACCCTCTTTGACTAGTCAATGGGCAGAAGAGCTCCCTAATGTCCTGACCGCAGAACCTATGCCATTATACAACGATTCTATTTGGAAGTTTGCTACGCGTAAACTGTTCATCATATTTCCCTATGCCTCAGTGATAAAACTTCCCACATATTTCACCAGCTGTTCTGACATTGTGATAGATGCTCTATAGATACAAGATTTTTCTTTACCTTGATTGGCAAGTAAATAATAACCAACCTTCTCCATTCCCTCTCAACTATATCTGCAAAATACAATCAAGTGAATTCACTAACAGGTTTACATTAGAAAGTAACAGAACACAAATGCCATTTATTGCAGAATGTCCCCCTACGCTGCACATCAGTCACTCTGTAGGACCGTTGCTGCTCTGAAGGGAAGGAGCTATGATTACCCTGACTAAAAGAAAAGAAAAAAAAATTTGAAAATGCTTTCTTTCCTCTGGTGGGGTGGGGGGGTGCAGATATATAGACACACACACATAACAGCACTTACCTTCCATAGAAATCTCACTCCATAGAAGAATATATAGAAATAAAATACAAGTCTCCACCTGCAAACACAAAACACTTGAAATCAGAAAATGAGGGGGTGGGGGCGTTATCCCCATCAAATCTAAAAAGGAGCTCAGGTCGACCAATCTGGACTCCAAAGAGTTTCTTCTAAAAAAAGAAAAAAGGTTTTCAAAGAGAGGGAGGGGGAAAAAAAAATAAACTCTTTCCCCCTTACTCAGTGTACTCCTCACTCTATGCTGGCTGCTAGGAACTTCACAAGAACAGCCCAGAAATTCAGTCAGTTCGTCCAGCCTTGCTCTCGTGCCTCATAGATCAGTTATGTTCAAATGACTCATCAGGAGAAGGGCCATTGGCCACAAGCCTCTCAGATTAAAACAAACAGCTGGTGCTCAACCACTAGGGAAAATACTTGGAGAAAAACAGCAAAATTTATTCTCCCAGAACACAACAGCAGCCACGCAGCATAAATCTTTCTATATTGCAGTCCGTTAACAAAAGGTCAGCAATTACAAAAGCTTTTAACACCAGTCTTCAACCAGTCACACAGCCGGTACCGCTAACAACTAAAGTGGATATTAGGAGCGATTCATCAGCTTCCCTTAGTACTACGATTACTTCATGATCGGGTACTTCGAAGCTTTCCTATCCCTGTAATCTGCAAACATTCAACACATCTATTCCACATTTGTAATCCACAATGAACACAGCAGGGTGGGCCTAATCCATATATAGCTCAAACATATCAAAGTTTCTGGAAAAGCTCAGCAAATCTGGCAGCACCTGTGAAGGAAAAAACACAGTTAACGTTTCGGGTCCGGTGACCCTTCCTCGGGTCACTGGACCCAAAATGTTAACTCTGTTTTTCCCCCTTCACAGATGCTGCCAGACTTGCTGAGCTTTTCCAGAAACTTTTTGTTTTCGTTCCTGATTTACAACATCCACAGTTCTTTCGGTTTTCAGCTCAAACATATACCTGAATTATATTAAAGGCTTCACACCCTCCAAAATTTCTACTTGGAGCTTTTTAAGTGAAGTCAAAAAAGGCAGGTTTGAAGACCCTAAATGCTGATGAATTGTGAGTGGAGGGAGTTTACGCAGTCCAAAAATAATAAGGGAGCTAAATTAACAATCACCAAGGCAAAAGCAAAATACTCTAGATGCTAGATGATGGAAATAGACTCATTTTTGATTTTTAAATCTGTAAAGCACCTTGGTTTACTGCCCCTCACTGTCAAGGTGAATCTAGGTCTTTGGAATGCAACGTTCAGCTGCCATGCAGGGAGACAGGCACTGTCTCCTTAATAAAAATTAACTGGCAAATAAAAATGCCAAAACACTTCAGTATTGGCTTCACTTTAAAGTGCATAAATGAACATGCATTTCAATGTTAGTCTGTCTTTAAAGATACCAATCTTCTGTGCATTCACAACTCCAACCTAACAACCCTGACATTTTCCTAGCAAATTTAAGGAGCGGTGTAAATGATCAGTCTCTTACCACAACCTTGTGGAAGTAGCAAGGTGATCAGCGAAACAAGCCATTTGATTCTGCAAGAACTCATTACCCGTTTGGTGAAATTAACTTTTTGAAGATTGGCCTCTTTTTGAACCAAATACAAATTATTTGTATATTTCAAGAATGACAAGAACATTCCTGATTCTGTGAATTAAATGAAGCAGCCTTCTGTATAGAACACTATTCAGGGTGTGTGAATTCCCACAAAAAAAAAAAAGAAGGAAAAAGCTGATGGGACACATCCTGGAGAGGATAAGGCTGTTCTGTTGGGAAAAGACGAAAACTTCATTTGGGAACAATTCAATCTAGGACATATTCTTTCCGAAGAAAGAAAGAAATCACAAAACAGTATCTGCCGAGGTTCTCTGCCCAGAACCTCAGACAACTTCCTAGAGTGCTGCTTTTTAAGATCCCTACAAAATGTCTGTGAACTTCTAAACAAATAGCTTCACATTTTAAAAAAAGAACATGTATGACTTTCAAAGTGCTATAAAATTCAACAGGTTAACAGCAAGCTCAACATTTTCACTGAGGTCAACCCACTGTCCCACAGTCTCTCATTCCCCTCAACAGATCTCAATGCCATCTTGGGGAAGTGCAACATACTCTGTTAAAGGGTAACACATGGACACAAGAACAAGAGAAATATAGTTTCCCTGGACAGACTAGACCACAAATCCAATCGGAATTTATCTAGGACAACCTAGGTCAAATATATCTCCAAAAACCAATGGTACAGCATTTCAGAGCTGGTCAGGATCCCTGAAACACAGCGAGAAATTAACAAGAAATGCAGATTTCTGTTGGACAATGTCTTAGTAGACAGTGCAGGAAGTCAAGTTTGAAATGGTCTCTCAATTATCAGTAGCGTGCTTATATTCTACCTCAAGTTATATATTTTAATCCTCTTCTAAACAAAGTGAAAGTGAAAAACTCTGAAATGATCTGATTGCAGACAAGCAACAGTAAACGTCATTTGCCTCGAGTGTGGATGTGTGCTCTCACCATATGCTCGTCTGTTGATCAAGGAAATCACAGGAGGTTGGGAAGTTCCATTCAGAAAGCCTTGGACTACCATAGAAAACACTGGGCCACAAACTCAATCCTTTCCCTCTTTAATGAGGGCGTTAACTTTTTCATTGGAGCACAGCTTAGTGGGTGCCCAAGTGGCTAAAATCAAGGCCACTGATTTATGCAAGCAAGTCAAATCTATTCTGGGTTTTGCTATTGTTTGGAGGCAATCCAATCTCAATAGGTTATAAATTGGGGCCATTGGTTTACAGTGACTGAGTAAGCAAATTTCCAATTTTTTTATATGAACCTCCAGGATTCCCAATGACATT